>NW_006799942.1:4593390-4618373 GCF_000485575.1 Poecilia formosa | reverse complement strand
ATATATAAAATTAGGCCAAATAAAAAAGGTTTGCATTTGCATATGTTGAGTAGTGCATTAACCCCAATAGGATATTACATTAAAAAGATATTAATCCAGACCTCTTAAAGCTGCAGTGTGTAACTTTTGTAAAAAATATATATTTTACATATTTGTGGAAAGTGTTACTATGTTGTGACTGTATGGTAGGAAACAGATAAGCTGTGAAAAAAAATCTAACTCCTCTGCCTTCTCCCAGAGCAGTGCTGTCTGGAAATAACCAATCAAAGCCACTACCCTCCTTGCTCTGCGCTACACTGCAGCTAGCACAACCTGTTATGAATACTCAGGCTAATTAGCATTGCCACCAATGACAACAAATAAACGGTTTTCGTGTAACGGTAAGTTGTTTCTCCACCATTAGTACACTTAGTAGCGAGTATATGAGGATGATTGACAGTACTAAGACTCTCCTCCAAGATCTGATTGGTTGCTTTTATTTGGGTCAAAGTGCATTTCTTCAGACAGCAACAATAGCTGAGCGATTAGGTGGAGTAGATCGATCTTTTCACCGATTATCCATCTCATACCATACTGTCAAAACATAGTAACAGATTCAGCAAATATGTAAAAAAATAAAAATAACTACACAAATACCTACATTTAGGGTCATAGTTTAGCCCAGACAGGAAAGAGTCAAATACACCGCTGTGAGATCAAATGAATGCAAGGTTAACATTGTGTTTCATTTTAATATTATTTTAGCTAACAGAAATCTTTTAAAGCATGTGCCTATTCATATTACCTTTAAGATTATTTTTGTTTTAAAAATGTAGTGTAATGTACAATTTATATATGATCAATGAAATTGTCCACAAACTGGAAAATATCAGACAAAAGGTAATTTTTCGCAGCATTCCTTTCATAGATCACATAGGTCAAAAAGTCTTTAGTGTGGGATTTTTTATTTTTTTATTTTATTTATTGTTTACCTTTATTTGTTATCACACACATTGCTCTAGTTTTATTTTTCAAAAATATATTTGAGAAATTCTCTTGTCAAGGACATCCAATAGATAATAATGAATAATTTCACCGCTTTTTAAAAAGAGGATACATTATAGGAGGGGACTATAAAAAAATAGAACATTTCAACACTGCCTGAAGTATTTCAGTAAAGACCTGTGACAACTGAGCCAGAATTCCATCTGCAATGTGCATGCAAATGTTCCACCAAGACATTCTTTGCATATACAACACAGATCTTATAGACATCCTTTTTATGATGCAATGTCACTTTTCACGTGAATTATGCATACCAGTGGAGAGTAAGTAAAACATGCAGGTGTTTGCTTTGGCTGTGCTGCAGTCATGTTTTAGAGGGCTGTTTACTTAGAATCCACCTGATGGCACATTTCAGCAGTGTCATGTAAGAAACTGTAGAGTCCACTTTACTGTGACAGTGGGGACATAGAGCAGATGGCAAAATATAACAAAGAAGGGCCATAGTGTGCTTTTTGTCTTAAACCATTCAGGCTGTGTTTGAACTCAGCGACTCTGGTGTTGGGAGGCACCAGTTCCTCAGATGGTGATTGGAATTCAAGAATCTTCAGGTTGACTTGTCTAAACGTTGATCTGCCATGCCATTGCTCATGACACATACTTTTCTTGTCTGTGAATCCATTGTAGCACCTTATAGGAAAATCAATATTAACGATACTTTTTTAGTGTAACATTTTGTTTTTTTTACTGAGTAAGAAAGACGTTAGCGCCACTGCCACCGCGCTCGGCAAGTTTTCTGGGGGAATCCCTGAATCAGTTAAATGTCTGATTTGACAGGTACCTAATACTTAAATATTAATTATAGCTCTCAAAGAAAAATCTGTATCTGCCATAGTGTGTATTGGCAAGTCATAGCTTTACAAAAATCTGAAAATTGGAACTTTGATGTGAAGTCATTAGTTGAAAATTTTGAGTGAACTCTATTTGCGGCTTTAAGACATGGATTTATACTATGCCTTGTACTTTTGTTTCTTGCTGAGGTAAAATATTCAAAAGCAGCTCATATAACGAGAAGAAAACCTTTCGTGTCACCCTGCTGTCCTTTTTGACATGGATACTGTAACCTGACCAACCTTTCAGTTTCCACACAGCTGACACTGGTTGGATAATTCACTCTAAAATAATACTGCATTCACCAAAAACAAAACAAACATGCAGGTGCTTTTGTTTTCCCCTCCATAGTACTACATATTTTGGACTCATCTGCATTCACAGCTGTGAGTGAAATGTTTTAAACAGAACCGGTCTCACAAGGTGCAAGAGTCATTGTCTGTGTCTACGACAGAGACAAGGAAAGTAAACGCAAAAAGAGCAAAGGTGTAAGGCATGCCGCTGTACCCGGGTGGGGGAGGGGAGGTGGGAGGTGACTGCAGGTTGCTAAAGAATTGATGAGTACAGAATGAGCATGCTTCAGCTAAGACGTTTCCTGCTGCGGTACATGTCCTCCGTGATGACTTTCTGTCATCAATATCATTACATCCTGCTGAGTTGAGCTGACAAAGGTATCTGAGTGTATCTGTCCTACGCTTCCAGTGCCAACTTGGGGCGTTTGGATTTGAGAAAGAATATGTGCCCATTAGAATTTTGTGAGAAGCATACTTTAATAGTTTAAAAATGACCGAACCGCCATTCATATTCATTCTACTAAAGTTGTGATTTTGAATATTAATTTGACAGCTAAAAATTCTCCTCATATAATAAATATGTATACTTGTGGTTGGGCTGGTATTGCAGACACTAAATAGACCAAAACAATAAAAAGTCAAGACACCTTTGAAAGGAAGTGCAAAGCTCCTCAGCCAGCTTTCAAATTAAGCCTCTCTTGAATTACCCCCCCTAACAATTGTCAAGAGTGTCAGCAGTAGCTCTACGGGGAAGCAAATTATATTTTTGTGGTCGACTGAAGGACAGCTCCTCCAAAACAACACCACAGTCCTGTCAAGTCACAGAATACTTGTCAGGAACAAGATGCTTTCGGCTGGAAACTGATGAATCAAACTAAAATCTAATATATCAAAGGAAAACTCAATCACAGTAGAAGAATAAAGGCTACTGAGAAGCTTCAGCAGCAAAGGGATATAGTATTTCACTAAAACTTAAGGTGTCCTGGGATATAAAATATAAAGTGCTATTACTGGCTTAGTCATGTATCTGCTAGTTTAACCCCGGGATTTCAGTGCAGCAAAACTGGTTCAGTCCTTACCAGGGGGTATCACCATGGAAACGCATTGTAGAAACCTAACTTGCTCCGAAAGTGGTGAGGTAATAAGGTACAAAATTAACAAAAACATAAGTGCAGCTAACATCCAATATGTTTTTTAAGATAGATTTTAGTGCAGAGTTGAGTGTTGGAGGGGGTGTCATCTGTCTTCAGTATCTCTTAGAATTTTGTGAGAAACAAACTGGAAATACTTCTGTCTGCAAGTTTAGTTTTTTCTCCAAAAGAGAGCAGACACGCTTAAATAAATCATTCAGTTTCAACCACTTAGAAAGCTGATGATGAAAAAAACATGTTGGTATAAAAACTAGTGAAAGGATTTTGTGTTTTACGTTACCTCGTCTGTAAGTATAAAAATTCTCATATTAACTTTGGAAGCCGTTCTTTTCGTCTTTACTTTTCATGGGTGTTTTACTTGAACTTTCACATAAACCTGGCTTATGTTGCCTACTACTGTTACCCAATATGACATTGACTGTTAGTGTCATTCAGGGATATAACAGAGACATTCTTGACACATTTAGGCAAGTTAGTAGTACAGACCATGAGTCACACCACTTCACGGCTGGGTTATTTATTAAGCCCACTGGGTTTGCTACAGGATATGTTATCAATATACAAAGTGTCAACGTATGACATTTGAATATAGAATCCTATTAAATATTCGGATTCAAATCCTTTGCAACTTCAAAATTGCCAACCCTGATATTACAATAATGAATGTGATTTGATGTATTGTGAAGCTCTTTTTTAACCCCCTGCTTTCTTAGCATTACTGTTACAGTAATTACATTAACCCAGTTCTGTGTCGATATCCATCATAAAACCCTGCTTTCTTAATTAAACCAATAACAGGATTGGTCAAGAAGAGGATAGATGTATAACCTAAAATGGGCTACCACGTAGTTTTTCAGAGTTTCTCCAAATAAATAAGTAAGAATAATTCTTAAGAGGGGAGAGAGAACTTTTTTCATTTGTTCAATTCATTTTTCCCTTTCCATTCCACCCTTATAAACATTGTTTGTTGCTTTTGACAGTTTTAACTTTGTATTAGTATCAAACATTTATTATTTCATAATAATAAATGCACTATTTTGTGTATATGACTAAATATTGAACAAGACAAGCATTCCTAAGTGAGTGAACAAAAAGATAAAGATTAACTTTTAAAAACTGTCTTTTTAAAGTTAATCTTCAGTACTTGGTCACAATATTTAGTTCCATAGTAATTCATAATTGTGCTGTTGTTGTTGTCATATGCTGACAACAGTACGAATAGCAATTTCTATGTAAATTAAATCAACATATCTATATAAGCAGGTTTTATAGGTACAAAAAACAACAAGTCCCATTGGCCAGTCAATCAAAAGCTTAAAAAAAGAACTAAAGCAAATAAAAGAAATTTACTTTTTCAAAACTAAGCAACCAATTCTTCCAGATAATCTGCTCTAATGCACATTTAAAATGGAAAATGTGGCAAAAGGACTCAAACCCGTAAAAGCTGTGTGGAGGAGTGAGGCCTTAAAGGTCACTCACATTACCCCTGCACCGCTGCCACACCCAGTGGTTAACTTTTTACAAGCAATTGCCAGTCATGTCTGCACTTTCTCCTTTATTTTCATTAAAAGTTAAATTACTTTGTAAGTAGACAACATTTGGCCCTGTCGTGTAAAACCACAATGTTTTTCCACTGAAGTAATATATTTTTCCAGTGGTGATTTTTCCCCCCTAATACTTCAATTGATATTTAATAGAATGAAGGTGAGTGAACTGGAAAGAAATTAAAATGATTCAGCATGGATGCATGGGCTTAAAGCTGAATCAACTATAATAAAGCATATTATACAAAAAAAAAACTCTTTATATACAACACCACTAACACCTTTTAGAGACCTTAAAATATTGACTCTCAAAATGTCAAAAATAAGAGTTAGAATCTGTAAAAGAATGCTATACAGTACAGCTCTTAAAATGTCAACTACTGATTGTGCTTCATGTCCATGCTAATTCAAGACAGATAAACAGCTTATGGGATAAAATACATTTAAAAAAAACTTTAATTTGACATCAACAGGGTTTGGAATGACCTTTAAAATGCCAGTCTTCAGATAAATAACCTTTATTTGCAGTTCAAATGAAGCAGCCACCAAATACTGATATGCCAAATGTATGGAACCAGCTGGTAAACACTACACATTTTACACATTTATTGTGCTATATAAATACTGGTTATGTTTTTGTGAATGGGCTGCATGGTGTTTTTCCCTTGAGTGAGTAGGTTCTTCAGTGACCGGCATAAGGTCAACATACAGAATCAGACATTATGCATGGATGAAAACATAAAATCAGTATGTGTCCAGAAAATCTACATGGTTTGCTAAAAGCTAAGTAACTTCGGTCAAGCTTGGTCCAAACGACAAAAACAAATATCCTGTCTCTTGAAGTAAACTCTGTGGGTATTGCCTGAATAAACGCATAAACATCTGAGTGTTACAGGCAGGATTAATAATCTTTTCCTCAGTTATTCACTGCATTTACACTGCTCTCATTCTCAGGGTAAAGGATGAAAAGTATTTTACAAGGAGATACACAGACAGCATCATGAACTCTTCCCACCTCATGGTTAACTGGTTTTGTCTCTGTGAATGATCCACTAATGGTTTCACTGATGGACTGGAATATTCAAATAGTAAGTGGTGTTTGTTTTCCCAGGGGAACATCCATGTCAGCAGCTTACAATGCAAATGTTACTGGTTAACCAAGGCTCTGGATCAATTCCTCCTTTGCAGATTTATACCTAAATTATACCCAAACACTGACATTTTGTCCCAGCCCCAGTAGTGTGGGCAGAAGGAATATAACATATAAGTTGTCTCTTGCTGTCTGTCTGCATCATTTTTATGATCATTATTTATTCTATATATTTTTAGGTGTCCTGTAATAAGTGCCTGTGATTGCAGCTGTGCTGTAAATCTAATTGCCCCATGGGGACAAGAAGGTTTTCCTCTACCACTACAATTAACTTCCATTTTTTACCTGTAAACAAATCCTTCACAGCTATATAGTTACGTATTCCACATCAGGCTAATTTCCTTTGCAAGCATTTTGAAAGCATGGTGATAAATAATGAGATAATTTCATTTTAAACACATAAATAAATTCACGACATATTAAAACTGGCTTGCTTTACATTGTTTTGCCTCATTTAATTACTAGAAAATAATGGGGTGGGGGTGGGGGATTGAACAGCCAATCAGAGCCAATCAAAGAAATGTTTCTTTTAACGAC
The DNA here is from genome assembly GCF_000485575.1 of Poecilia formosa. NCBI lineage: Eukaryota > Metazoa > Chordata > Actinopteri > Cyprinodontiformes > Poeciliidae > Poecilia > Poecilia formosa. Next base: position 4,611,826 of record NW_006799942.1, on the reverse strand, counting down.
ATAATCAAAAGTATGTACCCTGATACACTCTTTTTGGCATAAATAAAAACACACAAATTTGGGACATCTACTATGAAGATTCTTAGTTTTTTATTATTATTATTATTATTATTATTATTTAAAGCTGATTATTTTACAATTATTTGTATCCATTGTGATTTTGATCTCCTTTTTTACTTCTTGAACTATTGGGGAATCATACAAAAAAAATATAGCAGTTAACTCATTTGGGCCTGAAAAACCTAGGTACAAAACCACCAAATCTACTAAAATGTGAAATGGTGAAGGGAAAAAATGACCAGTGTCCTTTAATGGAACATACTTACAACAATGTAGCTAATATAAAGCAAAGTAAACATATACCAAAGAACTTAATAGCAATCTTTCCCTTTGCCCAAATTAAATCAAGCTTTCAGAAATCCAGCAGACATGACCCACTTCTCACACTGCATCCTGTGCAGCTGCCATCTCAGTCATAATCTTCCAGTGAGCGCAGGGCACTACTAAGAAACATAGTCTTTAATTAGGCATGTCTCCATTAGCAAATTATCATCATACATTAACTAAACTGACCTGATCAAATGACTTAAAAAATAAGTAAAACTGGGATCTATATAAAATTGTCAGTTTGTCAGTTAAAACGTTGCCACAAAAGTCAGCATGGTTCACCTGGAAAACGAAAATGAATGTCTGAGACCAAGCGGAGGAACAGCTGCATTTTTTGTAAATGTACTCTGAATGGTTTGCTGATGAAAGTATTTATAGAAAATTAGCCCAGCAGCCACTATAAATCTTCTGGCTTTTTCTTCAAGAAATAGAGGAAGTCTCACTTTCCATCCCTCATTTGCATTTGAAAACATCACCTTCACTTTTGCCATATTTCCAGTTTGCACAAACCAAATTAAAATTCAGTAAATGAGAGGAGGAGGACCTTTTGAGTTGACGTGATGTGTAGCTCAGTTTGTGTCAACATCTGCATGTGAATTTGTACGCAAAACCGCACACGGCGTCTGAGACGGACCAGCCTTTTCAAATGTCTGAGAAACTTTCTGCTGATTACAAAGCTATTAGCAACGGCAAATAGCGTCTGACCATAATGCTTTAGCATCACAGATGATCCCTGTGAACTCAGGAATATGATTCATCACTTCAGTGAGTAACACGATACAACAGTAAATGAGGATAGGAAAGCATAATGGACTGCAGACAGCATTGCTGATCTATCTGTTTGATGAATATTTGGCTTTTTGGGAGTAAACAATCATGCCTCAGATGTTTGCTGAGGCAGAATGGAGGAATGGACTAACTTCTGTATGGCATTCACAAAGACCCCAACTTAATGGAAGTTTGAATTACCATTTAAATAGGATTTCTTTTGGGGGAGGGGGTGGGGTGTCATACAGAAAGATAAATTACATTGTAAACAATGTCAAAACAGTTTAATGACACATATGAAATGAAAGTACACACCCCGTGCTTTCTTAGCTACTGAGTGATATAAAGAGTGGACTGAATAAAAAATGAGGGAGCCCGAGGAAAAAGAAGAGAAAAAAGCAGCTCCGTCGACTTGTTTTGTCTTCGACAGGGACTGCACTTTTAATTGACTTGAATAAAAAACTCAATTACAGAATTGTGGCCACCGGAGGGAGAGAAAGCGAGTGACAAGAGAGCGAGTGGAGGATGAGAGGGGAAAGAAGGAAACAGAAAAAGGGGAGTGAATGAAACATAAGAGAGGAGTGAAGGAGTTATTGGGTCAGAATGGCACCTCAGGGGGAGTCAGGGCACCAGACAAGCTTTTTCTACAGGCAAGTCTGTCTATGGGAATCACACCTCCTTGAAAGGTGGGAGAAAATAGACTAGAAGAGAAAAAGAGGGGAGAGTGTGTTATCACTCTCTCTGAGGGTTTTATGCATTTATTGTCATCTAGCTTTAGCTATTCTGCCGAGGGTGACTGGGATACTGATTGAAGGCAGGGGGCATCAAATCAAATGAAATCAGCAAGTAGATTTAGCTTTCCTGATTTAGCTTCTGTGAAAGCTGACAGGAGTCGTAGCAGAAAAGAATTAAAGTGCCGAACATGAGCAGATAAGGAGGTAACAACAAATCATGTGCATGATGCAAGGAGAAAAAGGCTCTTTGTAAGCAGAAACATCCTCAGGACCACACAGTGATACTGTCAGGCTGATAAAACGTGACTAACTCTGTGCCTGTTGGCAGATTGGTACGTCTGTTGAACACATGCATTTCCACATCCTTTGATGTAAAGGTACATAGCAGCCGTGGGAGTTGTGGCGATAGTGATGGTGGGGGGTTGGGGGGCTGGGTTGTCGTGGAAGTCTTCTTGGTATCTCGAACAACAGGTTCTTTGTTAGCCTACAGCAGTCAATGCAATGTTTGCGGACAGTGTGCCAATATTTCCGCTCCGAGTGTGTGTGCACGGACAGCAAGCTGTTGTTCCCATGGTTGTGTGTTATTGATTAGTCATCTCTGTGGGCAATAGGAGCTGTTATCAGGCCTGACATGGAGACAGACGGGGGTGGATGATGCATGGGATGGGAAAACTGCTCAGACGCAAAGATAATGGAGCTACACGCGCATACACACACCGCTTCACACACACGAGCACACTGTAAAGATGGACGGGCAGACACCGTCGCATGCTCCCACAGATTCTTGCACACAGAATAGACCTATTACACAAACGAGCGCAAACGTATTGGCAGCGATGGATTTGTTTTCAGCACCGCGGACAGCACTCTAAATCTTGAGCGATGCCAGTACACAGTGCATATGGCTAATGATTATCTATGGTGCCGCCCGCAACTATAATCAGCCATTACTCAAGGAAGTTAAGTGTAGATGCCCTCGAATATCACAATAAATTTCCGGAGTGGAAGTAGACACAAAAGAATGAGTGCATACTGTGAGTGCTTCTTATGACCATGGTGCCTACAGCCAGGTTCCCAGTACTCACCTGCAAGAAAAAGAGACAGAGAAAGAGAAGGGGAAAGAGAAAGAGAAAGAGAGAGAGAGAAAGAGAAGGGGATTAGGGTCAAGCAAGTTGACTGAGACCAGTTAAAATCAGTTCAATTCACTTCTCTTCAACTCATTTGGAGATCATTAAACTGTCATTTTTTTTATTTGCAAACAATGTCATTTTAAAGCACTTCAGCAGACAACTAGGCTCTAGTTAGGTCCAGCTCTTAAATAGGACCTAACTTTTATCAGGAATTAATTTTATATACATATATAAATGCATATAGTAAAAAAAACAATCTCCCTTTTTCCTTTTAAGTCCTCCACACCATATTTTTTTTTACCAGATAAACAAACATATTTTGCCTGCATTGTGACTTAATCTTGATTTATCCCATCAACTTTAAATTAAGTATTTTTCATACAACTCATATGTTATTTTTCCTTTTGCACCCAAGACAATTGGTCACCAATAGGGCGAGTCTGCTACCGGACCTTTATACGCCCCTTGCATCAGTTTGTATCACCTTTGCAGACATTTTGTACCTGCTACGTTAGAAGAATATTTTAATTACTTTTCTAAATCCAGAATTTACGATTAAGAAACATATTTATATTTATAAACATGAGAAACAAAATAAACAAATGTGATTTAATCACAATGTTTATTAAGTATAACATGTGGTTTCGCTTTAAATATTTTAAATACAATTCTAAAAAATATTTGTAACAGACCCTTTTATTGAATATATATTTGCCTACATAGCACATTGTATAAATCTGTACATTGTGTTTTAAAATAAGGATACACAATTCAATGTGACTTCAGCTTAAAACTGTTTTTTTTTTTTAAATCAAACCAACATTCCAGTCATATAGCTAATTTGGTTAAGATTTGAGTAAATTAAAATGTTTCTAGTTAAAATGGCTTTACCTCAGACATGTTCTCAGGATCAGATCAGATATTGCTACAGCTGATGTCAGGGGTTTATTCATTATGTATCAAGAAGTAGAATTCTTATTAAAAACATACATGTACAACTTATTCTGTTTATATTCTTGTACGTCATCTAAAAACAACTGTCACACTTATTTCCTTGTACATGCAAATGCTTACATCAGGGTTTCATTGGTCTCAGTGCTGAGTGAGTTGTGGACAATGCTAGCTGTGGGACGAGTTGTCCACCAGATGCCAACCATGAGCACAGCCAACCATGAGCACACAGGGAATAGAATGTCATGGCCTGCAATTTACAATCCTTTCCCCCTCCACAGGGACAGGTAAGCTTAAGTCAACCATGAAAATACATGAGGTCAACATTCCCACCATATCCTCTGCTCACTCTCATCAAATAGACAGGGTCAGGTAGGGCCAGATACATCGAATTTGATCCTTAACAGAGATTTTCAGAGAATTTTCAAAAAGGAAATTTCAGCACAAACTTAAAACAATTTGTATGTCATTCTGAAACTTTATTAAAAAAAAAAAAAAAAATAAAATAAAATAAAAAAAAAAAAAAAAAATAAAATAAAATAAAACCACATATATTTAAACATTTAGTTTAGTGCAGATCAATGCTGAATGCTTGTTAAACATTACAGTGTATTTCCAGGTGACTTTTTTTTTAAATACAAAAGTCAGAGAGACTATTTTAACAATTTAATAAAAAACATTTTATCATGTCTAAGCAAATATTTAAGCAAAAACTCTTGAATATTTCAAGCTCGTCAATTTTTTAAATATCTTTATTAACCAGTTAGAGGTACTTATAATAAAAAAAAACAACAACTATTCAATTCATACTGCTGAATTAATAGTGATTAAACCAAATTTTAACCCATTTTTTCAAATTATACAGCAACATTTATAGAATTGCACTGAGAAGCGCATTGTAAGACTGACGGATAAATTGTCAGCTAACATTCCTCCTGTTGCTACCAACAGTTGCAAAGTCTACATCCTAATGCTGTGATGTGTGTCTATGTTAAAAATTAAACATCAGTGGAAGAAGTGGACGCTATTGACACCCACTGCATTGTACATCCATTTGGTCACTAAATGTCAAGAATACTGCAGAATAGCTGGATCTATAGTGAATTTACATCATCACTCAAAATATTTATTGCACTTCAGATGTTTAAAAAAAGAAAAAATCCTAAATCAAAGATTCATTTGTCATAAGAAAGATGCTTACTTGGTCTGAGTTGAATCTACTATTTCTCTTTAGAGGTGGGTTAAGGAAATGTTAAGACATTGCAGCTTTTCATATTGGGTGATGAGTCACAGTTACACTAGTTGGTGAAGATTTCCTACTCTCTGAAAGCAATATTTTCTTCAGAGACGTAATACATCAACTGGTTTGCATTTTTTTAATGAAAAGGAGTCGGTCTAAACTTGACTTGGACTCACACTGGCCTAATATAGTTAAACATCAGAGGAGAGCGGACTGCTGTCTATCTTCATGGTGGAACAAGCCTCTATGCTAAAATTTGATGGGTTTTAATTCACTGTTCAGACCACAGTGCATGACAGCTTTTCATCAAGTCCAAACTCAGGTTGGCATTCAGATCGAACAGCACATCAATCCGGAGCAAGGCAACGGTGCAAAGCATGTGGTTTAAATCGTTTAAAACAACATCTAAAAACCGTGTAATATGATAGCAGTAGATAATATGTGCAGTTACTGTAACAAATCTCCAAAAGTGAAAATGTTCAATAAGTGAACTTCTCACTCTGAGAGAGCAGTAACAGAAAGCACGTCATGTTGGCTGCAATCTCTCTGCTTGTATTCTGCGAACCACTCAGCTGAAGCTCTGCGCTCCCGGAGACAGACAGCCGTTTGATAAAGGCCTGACTGCAGCGTAGCATTGTTCATTAATAACTACAACTACAAAGCAACAAACTCTGTTTATCAAATGGAAAAATAGGCTCCCACAGTAGATTCTGTTCAAACAGTTATTTGGGACTGCAAAACGAAAATATTCTGATATGAATGATCAACCAGAGCCTCATCACTGAGAGGAAGCAAGCCAGCTTTGTAAATCAGAACACCATCCACAACATCCAACTCAACAAAATATAATTCAGTGTAAAAGCATTTTGATCATCAGTAGCTACTGGTGGGCAATTAAGAGCGCATTTATAAAACTATTGTAGATCATATTGTACTGAACAGGTGAAATTTACATCCATATGTAGAAAATCTTTAGCTCACAAATGTGGCTGTGGAGCTTTACAAAAAATATGCATATATTCCTACATAATTACAGGTCATTTTCTATTCAATTGTCCAGTTTTTTATATTAAGTATTTAATGAGAAAGTTTTAAAGGATAAAAAAAATGGTTTGCTTTGGAATACTTGGAATTATGAAAAATTAAACAGAAGTTGGAAAATAAGAACTAATTTGATACCTATCCTACGCTTTGGTATCACATTGAAGGTATAAAATGCAGTTTTACACATTAAGTTATTTCTTGGTATTTGCAAGTCTTCCCTCAGTTGCTTTGATATTAGTGTGTCTTCTTGTACTTTAGTTCTGTTTATTTATTTTTGTTTTTTCTAGTCAGTCAAGTGAGGCACTTTCACTTGTTAAACCTGCAAAATGTAATAAGTTGGTTAGGTTTAAGTTTGTTTTAGGTTTATAATTCTCTACATTTTCCTGTAGAAATTACAGCCTCTTATTAGCACAATGTGACATTTATTTTGCTTATAAGTTGTAAGCATATTTAAGAAACAGGCTTATCTCTGCTTGTTCTGGATTCTTAAACCTACCCAGAAGTTAGATGTGGGTCTTTTGGACATAAAGTTTGAAAAAAGCTAGAATAGTAGGAAGCTAGCATTAAGTACAGCTTAAAATGATGCAATATTTCGAAATATAAGAGAAAGTTTAATTATTAAAAAAAAGTGTTTTGCTTAAAAAAGTCTGCTTCCAAACAAACTCTTTTCCCCCTTTGTATCCTAAAACAGGAAATGTCTGTTTTTCTAAGCCACTGTTGCTCATGAATGTGTTCATGTTCCCCTGTAGCATCCAAACATTATATGATTGTCTCTCTAGTTGTTAATTTTAACAAAATGTCAAAACAGAAAAAAAGATTGGACGCTTCTATCCATTCATCCATCTATTTTCCATACCCAGTTCAACCTTTCAACTCAAGATTGAAAACAAAGGGTAAGATAGAGACAAATAAGCTACAGACAAAATTATGTAAGTGCCTATTTTTATAGTTGGAAACAATCCTAATACAATTAGCAGTCAAAATCTCCTAGCAATAGACATATCTATCAGAGCATGAATTCATCTGATTACATAACCACATGCATGTGCACTCACACATCCTGAATTTTGATCATGGTAAATTAAGACAATAATTACTTTTAATGGTGAGAAAGCTGAAGGAAGAAATTGCATAACTCTGTTTTCAAATCAATAGGGAGCCTGTTCTTACTATCGCTAGTCTGTGCTTTCCTCTTCAGTAGTCGTGTTTTTGAGCAAGGAAAGGTATGACTCTCTGGGAGCCATTCACTGCAGGGATGTCAGCTCTTATAGTGTTGGAGAACGGAGAAATACGGGAAAATGATAAGATGAACAGACAGGAAATACCCTGCCCTTTGTATTCCTCTGTGAGACGGCTCTTGTTTTGCCACTATGTTCATACCCTCTTCTCCTCCTTAATGAGGCATAGACACATCAATAAGAGCTGATTAAAGAAATTGAGTGACAGCTGAGGAAAAACATTTAAAAACGAGTAAAATTCATTCTGCCCTAAGAACCCAGATGCAAGAGGGCAGCGGGTCACAAGCCAAGTCACCTCTATGGACAGTAAACATGATGCCTACGCAGTCTGCGTATCAATAACCCTGAACCCTGACCGTTACACCAATACTGAAGCTGACCTCCTGCCCCTCGACAGCATGGATGCTAATGGGACAGACTGTGTTAGTCAGAACGCATTATGAGGGGCATCAGGGTCAAAAATATTCACCAACTTTGTGTATCTTCTTTAATCTCACAGGTGGTGACATCTAAGAGTTTAAAAATACCTCAAAGCAAAGTGCTGCTACCACTGCAGAAGGTTAAAGTGAACGGTTGCTTCATATGCTGGTTTTTTAAGGGATAGTTTATTTCTTCAATGAAGTGGGGGCTGTGTAAAATTACTAATGGTAACAGTTCATTTAACTGTAGCAGAAAACTGTGGTAATGCACTGAAATTGTGGTAAATTGACTCCTTAAAAGCCTGGAGGCTAACAGCTAGTTATCTGATTCTAACACAACTCAAACTCTAAATCATACAATGCTATATTTAAAGATATCAATAATCACATTTTTCATAAAGCACAGTTAAGTTTACTCAGACAAAGAGGATGCATGTTACTTTAAGAAAGCTACATCAATTGAAGCTCAATCCGCCCAATCAACCGGGCGGTTGATTGCCCCAAGTCTCAATAAACATACGACAGACTGTTGAGTTGGGCCTGATGAGATGGACTGATACAACACTTAGCATCAGCCAAAGTTACATTAGCATAGTAACATGGCGGTTGTTCAGTTAAGAAGACTGCAAAAAACCTAAACCAGTGCCTACATAAATTGGCACTGTTAATATCTGCTCAGACAGCACTGTATCCCACTGATTCACTTATTTTACATTGCAAAATTATTCAGCTGGAATACGAGCAATAGACTTAACAGCCTGTTGTAAAAGTTTAGATGACTGTCTACAAATACAGCTTTTATTGCTAAAATTAACTAAATCGAGGCGATTAGCTAATCACATTTAAGATAAATGTTCAATTTATCTTAACTTTTCCTCTAAAAGGAAAAGTTTGTGGTATTTGATGTTCCTCTGCGTCTCTTTTTCCATCTGAAATATTCCTCAGGATTTAATGATTTAGAATGTCACATTGTCCTTTGCCTTTACTCCCCTAGCTTAATTTTTTCCAACTAATATAAATTCTGTTAGTATGTTTGTATGGGATGAGATGAAAATGATTTTGTGGAGAGGAAGAAAAATGGCAATGCAAGAGAGGGAGTGGGTGATAAAAAAAAATGACAGAGGATAGAAAATCGATGGTAGATGAAATATATCAGAGCTCCTGGAGCAAGGTCAAGAGGATATGATCTTTCACAACACGCAGTTGTGCCTCACTGAGCCAGAGGGAGCAGGAGAGACGGAGCAAGTGCAGGGAAAAAAATGAGAGGAAATATTAGGAAGAAGGAGCCACAAAGACAGAGAAACAAGGATATGGGCCAAGACAGACAAACAACTTTTTATGAGTGAAGTCACTGTGTATTTATCAAATACAACATCCAACTGAAAGCCCGAGCTGACCACAAGAGCAAAATACTGAAACCATCACTGTTACTTTATGTCCACATCAGTGGACAAGAGGTTTGCTGATGCAGGCAAAAATCGTGTCTGGTACAAAAAGTGGAAATTTATCTTCCTTCAGTCATGCTTCTTCCCACGCTAACTAATTCAACAGCTAAAAGGGGCCAGATCAGCAGGCCATGTCTCCACCCCGGGTCTTAGTTCCATATGCACCAACCATTAGAGTTCTACTCTCACCTCCTACAGAGAAAAGGACCAGATAACATCTGTCTACAGCTACCTCCCAGAAAACACTCAGCCAATTAAAGGGCCATTAGCAGTTCAGGCTTGGTGGGCTGTATGCGGGTCAGCTTTCTTGCATGTGCTTATTCTCTAGACTACCAGTATCTTTTTAATGATATGTAATCCACACATTCATCCAAATGGCACCATGCATAAGCACACAAAACTAAAGACAAATTTAGTACATCCCTGTAACCTTTGCTTTCCTTCTTCACAAACTTACTTGGCCCCACCTTCACATGTAACATTCATTAGTTGCCCTAGTCTCCGTCATACAATTTTAATTCATAATATGGACAGAAGTAGGTCACCCGACAACCATGTCACATCTGCTCCAATCAAGGCTGCACCTCTTTTTACCCTCTCTGCTGAAGACAGCGTCTAAGTCAGAAACAGCAGGAGGTGGAACCACGCCTAAAATAATGACAACTGCTGATAATTGGCTCCTCACTGAATTCTATTATTACAGACAGAGCCTTTCTCCAAGGTTCATGAGACAAGACAATTCACAATATTCTGTCCATGAGAATGAGGACACACACATTTAGCAATTATGGAAAGCTAAGCATTTATACTATTTTTTATTCTTATTTTTTTGTAATTTGAGAGTGCAAAGGCTTCACAATCTGCAAATTGTGCTTTAACAAATCTGTAGTCACTGTAGAAAGATTTTCACAGCCACTGTCAGCCCACTGAGCACTCTCTATCAGCTAACTTTGTTACACAACAGTGCAACTCTTGAGCTACTTCCTTCCCTAATTCAAAATAAGGACTCAACAGATGAAGTTACAAGGAGACAGGAACTGGATATATCCTTGTACGGAAAAGTTGAATTTGACAAGTAGAGTGCCTTTTTGTGAATGAGAAATTGTGAAATGAGGCCTCACAACATTGCTAATGGCTACCAAGCATAAGTTAGTCATTTTAAGCTTTCCAAACCTTTCTAGAATTACCTAGGTTTCAGTCATATACAAGGAAATAATTCCCATTGTAATGATGACATGCAGCATCAAGACCATGCTTTAAAAATTGGAGGTTGCTATTAGAGGTTAGCGTCTATTGTCACTGTATAAGAGTCTCAAACAGACATGACATAGTGTTAAGCATAATGCACTAGCCTCTTCTTCACATGCGTGGCTTTAACCGTTTCTGCCCCAGGCAAATCCATCTCCATTAACAGCACTTCCCTGCTTTTCGTACGCACTTCAGGGGTAGAACAAGCAGTGTATTTACACACAGGCAATTTCATTGACAGCAGACTGCATTCGTTGATTGGCCCTGTGATTTATGTCACGGAATACTCCAAACAATGTTTAGCAGTGGAGCAGCGGACATACATTCTGCTATCAAAAAGCAGTACAGTACGGAAGAGTGTAATTATGAGTTTAATCATGAGCAGAGCCGGAACACACGCAGCAACATTTGGAGCAGAATGACCGTGAGTTAGCAACCCTGCAAGCAGCATGTTTCTCTGAAGAACGGGCAGCAATGACGAAGCAGGAACTGTGTGCTTCTGGTTAGTGTTCTGTTGGAGTAATAGCTTTTGTCATTGAAACCACATAATAGTTCGGGATGATGTGCATTTCATTCTTTGCTTAGAATTTCATTTAATATTTATTTTAATAAAGTTCTTGCTAAATATTGCATGTTATATTTCTTGACGGCATTACCTAAGTCCAAAAGGTTTGCATGTATAACAAAATCAGCTGCTGTGAACTGTTTTCATAAGGTTTGGGCTACCAATAAGTCTTGTAAGAGTATGAGAGTATCTAAATTCCAGTTTGTGGGCAGTTTTTTTTTTCAAACTGAAAGTTATAATGAACCTTTATTGCACCATATGACAAACAACACCCAGGACGATCACCTATGGAGTCAATTAGACCTTTATATTCTGACAATGTTATCGAATCCTTTCTTTTTAATGTTATCGAATCCTTACTATATTAAATGTCATCTACAGATTCTGCACAAGCATGCTTCAGATACCAATATGATAAATAATGAACACTCACTACAAACTAACAGTTTATACTCCATTGCTTTGACATTTGCTATTATTTGCTCTCCCAAGCTTGTTTCTGCCTTCCAGTTTTGGAGGAAACCACAAATACGCTAACATAAAAGTAGTCTGTGCACACATGCACGCACACACACACATACATATATATAAACATATATGTACGTGTGTGTGTGTGTGAGAGAGAGAGAGAGAGAGAGAGAGAGAAAGAGAGAGAGACAGTGGCCTCGGGACCATTGAGAGCTGAAAAGTGAAGTGAGACAAAGAGGCTAGATGAAAAGCAGACTCTCTTAGGGTGACCCAGGTGTCAGCTGGCCTCCTGTTGTGTTGGCTCTGCCTCATCACTGACCCAGGGGAGGCAGAAACGTCTGCTGCCCTCAGAGTGCCCTGCATGGCCGTCTGTCTATCCACCAACTGACAAAAGCGATTACCCAGAGCAATGATGGATCCATATAACCGCCTGTAATCATTTCAATGACATTGTTTGATTTACCAGAACAAGCACTATGCATACTATGCAATATCCATTCATCCATTATCTAAACATGCTGATCCTTGCAGGGTCACAAGGAGGGAAGATGCCTATCTCTAGTTGTAGTCGGGCGAGAGGCAAGTTACATTATGGACAGGTCGCTTGTCCATCAAAGGGCAACACGGAGAGAGTGAGAGAGGACAGACAACTATACACACACACACTTAAGGACAGTTTTAGAGAGACCAATTAACCTGATAGTCATATTTTCGAACTGTCGGAGGAAGCCTGAGTACTCTGAGAATACATAAAGAGAACATGCAAAGTCCATGCAGAAAAACCCCTGGCAGGGATTCAAACTCAGGACTTCCTTGTTGTATGTTAACAGTGCTACCACTGTGCAGCCCGCTCAATGAAACATATCCGTCCTAGAAGGAATCACTATGCTGTTCAATGTATTCTCCATAAATATCCCTGTGGGGAGTGGGGTCTGCAGCCACTGAGCTTTGAACATATTCAACACTGTAGACAAGATACAGGTTTTCAAATCCCCATGTCTAACAAGAGCCACTTGCTCTGTTTCCACACTGCTTGCAGCTAATAATTTGTAACCACAGCTAAACACGCTACAGTGACTTCAGCATGGCTATATGCACTGAGTTTCAAACTGTCAAAAGGGAATTGTCAATGTTCATGCCTTTGCTCCCAAAGAGTGCAATCAAGAATAAAAAAAGAACCACCCCTTTGCTCCAAATGAATATTCTCAAATGGGGATAGGGTGGGTTTGGCTGTTGTGTGTGGGCAAGGCTCAGGGCTAATGGGCTCACAGAAACACCACACATTATAATGACCATATCTGCAAACAAAGGGGAATATTCTATAATCAAGAGTCAACCATTTGAACTATTTACTTCTACCTAAAAAGGACACCAACAAAAGAAGAGTCAAATGAATAATTTCTACTACCTTTCCATAGTTTGTGCAATTTATGAACTTATTTAAAAGCAAATAGCCCACTGTTTTCTAACAATACTACAGACCTTGATCAAGAGAAGAGGAAAGGAGAGCAGAGTGGTGGAGAGGACGGAGATGGATGCATGCTCTCCGACAACCTCTGTCGCCTCCACTTATTGTTGGGAGAATATTTATCCATGCCTCAGTGACCAACAAGAAAACACTGGAAGTATTTCTACATTCAACTTTCTCCCTCTCTTTTGATCATTTTTTTTCTTCCACGCACTCAGGCCATTTGATGTCTGCATAGTAGGGAGCATGTAATGCAAAAAAAAAAAAAATAGCTTCCCAATCTAAAACAGTAAACAATTTTTATTCCTGCCCCTTCCCCCCCAGGACATTTGGAAAATTTGTCCAAAATGACTAGATGTATCATCCCAGAGCAATCATATAGTTTAATTAAGAACACATAAGCTGCTACACATAACAGCTGTAAGGACATGACTTCTATCAGGTAGTCAATAATCTGCGAACGCCTGTGTCAGTGTATGCTCTCACAAGGGAGTATGAACATATAAGTGGCAACTCAATGTTTTAGAGACTTGCTTTATTTTTTCATTAAGAGACTACACTGCAGCCTCAGAAACCAAATATTGTGCTAATATACTATACCATTTAAAGTATGGGTTATTCATAATTAGGGGACTCAACTCTGCAAACATTAATACAACTGCTATTTTTTTTATTATTATTTAAAAACGCTGCTCACAAGAAAAAAGTTAATCACAAATGTCTGGATTTTTATTTTTATTTAAATATTAAGTTCTTCACCGTTTACTGCAGTCATCTTGTCATCTACAGACTCTTCGTTAAAAATGGCATGTACAAATCTATCACAAAACGTCACAGCTTTGTCCACTGCACCCTCACTGTCTTGTCAAACGCCGTGGTGTTCATTTCAATGAGATGTGTCCAAATTAGAATTCATGCATGTCTGCCTTAACTTAGAGGGGATATGGCACCGCTGACTGAGACAACTTACACACATTAACTGGAAATTTAAACATTGAGAGGTGGGTGACGTTTTGACGAGTCAGCTAGCTTCCTCTACAAGAATGGCATTGACAAATATTACAGTGCAATCTGTTGGAAATTATAGTGTCATGTAATTGACAATATTCTCCCATAAATAAGAACAATCAAATCCCTTAGCAGTCCGGTCGTTGTTGATTTTCTAGCAGTGACACACCAACATGGTAAAGGAATGTGGATTGATGGAGACTATTTGTGCTGCATTGCCACTGAGACATGGAGTAAAAAGTTGTAGAAATCAAGAACACAATTATGCTGAAAACACAACCTCATCCAGAGAACAACCACACAAATATGAACCAAGTAGTAACACAATGCCTTCCAATGTAAAAAAATTTCCTTCTCTACAAATATTATATTATCATTTTCTCTAAACTATGTAATTAGCTGCTGTATTTGTTTTATTTTAAGTAAACAATTTTTTTTTCTTTGATACATGATGCTCTTAAAATTTGCCAAAAATGCATCTGTCACTTAAAACAACTAATGCTAAGTCAAATGAATCAAACTTTTTATAATTATGCCAACTTGATTACTGAAAATCTCAATTGAAATTCATGAACAGCCTTCTCTAAGCCTGCAACGTACTCAACCTCATGAAATTGACTGCAAGTTACACATTAGTATTCTTCGTGCAAACTAGTCTATTTAGAAAAGCAAGTGAGTTGGAAACAAAAATTAATGGGTAAAAAGTGACCACATACATACAATGAATTTCAATTACCTCCTATCGCTGTCTAAGACGAGACATTAGCCTTAGACACACCAGCTTGGCAAGAGAACCAATGAGTAAAGAACTAGTCCGCTGCAAAACAATGCATACATAAGAAGAACATGTATGGAAGTGATGGTGTGGTGAATGTTTTAATTAAATGAAATGCTCATTGTCCACACAACTTCCATGTTTACCTAAGATAAAAGCATGCACAACTTATAGTTAACAATTTTTTTTAATGTAAAAATGTAAATGCACTCAGTTTCAAGGGCATCATGTTGATACATCTTGTGTTTAATTACATTTGTTACCGTAGGTGGGAGTGGGCGATTTGACTGCATTAGATCATGAATAATTATTAATGTTGATGGCCTACTAAACCACAGAGATTGTGGTAATTGTCCAATAGCTCATCCAAGAATGATGAATAGACAGATTCATCATTCTTTGTTTGTTTTATAGGGAAAACAAACCTACTATGTTCATATGTGAAAAAAATAATTTATATATATATATATATATATATGGTTCAGTTACTCAATTTCAATCATACAATTGAAATAGAATACAAAAATAGAATTGAAATATTTTCAGTCCATGTCAAATATGAATCAGTGCAAAACTTGCTGTCATCAACAGTGCAAAATGTTTTACTAAGGCCATTTCCTTATGTAAATATACCACAGCAGTTATAGTTAAAACCCTTCAGCTCCTGTGTGTTCTTTTCCTGTATGATTCATCCTGTTTGTGTTGTGACCAAACACAAAGACCTTTTCCTTTCCATTTACAACATAACCAGGGCGACGCTGCTCCTCAATTCCAGCAGCAATGAGGGCTTAGCATGTCATGATGGCTCGCAGTGCCGGGAGCAGAGAAACAGTCAAACTTCTAGCTTGCAAAAGGGAAGTGCACTTCAAACCAGTTTCCATTAGTCACATAGCAACAGCAGCAATCATTACCAGTCCTTCCAAAAGCATTTGTTAAAGCAGGTTTCTGTTGTGAGAAATGACAAAATCTCTTACCATTTGACTAGAATACTTATGTTATGCTTTCACTTGACATTTCCATACCATTCTGAAACAACCACGATTAAATGTCTTTGAATTTTTACAGCATTTTAGTCATTCATAGGAAGCAACTTCTGCTAAACGTGCAAAAAAAAAAAAAAGCAAATTGAAGGCAGCGCTCCCTCGACATCACAGAGTCTCACTTTGAACCAGCTGTGGAGGTGTACAGTGTCTACTCCGTCAATCTGTCAACCTGCCTCGTGTCCTGCTGCATGTTAACATGCAAGTCCCTATCCATTGGGCATTAACATGCAGGGCCAGCAGCTAGGTGGGCCTGAGCAGAGCCCAAGGCAGGTGGCAGATAGTCAATGTGCACTGTCCTAAATCATTCATGTTGCTGAGTTGAAGGGATTGTGTGTGTCTATGTGCGAAGTGCAAAGGGAACGAAGCATCTTTTATCGATGTTGCAGTAAAAAATAAATAAATAAATAAATAAACAGGACAAGTCAGAGGAACTATAAAATCATATTCCTTTGCCTTTGAGATCACACACTCTCGTATAATTCATTGCTCTGTTTGTTATTGCCACATAGAGCATATAAAAAGATAAGGAAATGTGGGGAAAGAAAAGCAAGTGATGAAGCTGGATGATGAGTGAAAAGTGAGTGGGTGTTGATTGAATCGGAAAGAAGTGAAGAAAGGGGAGAAAGGTGAAACTGACATTCTTGAGAAGGGGCAGGCCGTGCAGGTTTTGTTAACAAATTAGTATGCATGGCTGGTACCACACAATGACCTCGGGCAAGGAACTGACATGCCGTAGACACTCGGCTGAAACTAACACTAACACCACAAATTATTACCTTTTCATTATGGAAATTAGCCCTTCCTTCTCATTCATCCCACTCTGTTTCTGCCTCGCTGTTCTCACCAGCTCTTTTTCTATTCCTCACCTCTCCCCACTTGCTCTCGTGTGTTGGAGGAAGAATGGTGTTGACTCTGAAAAGCAATTACCTGTCATTTACCTGTCTCTCTCTCCCTCTGATAATAAATTTCAAGTGAAAGGTGAAATAATTATCTTTTCACTCACCAAATCAAAGCCATGGGCGGGGTTAGCCTGTAGGACAATATGTGGCATGCCATAGGGGATTAAAAAGATTCCTTGTAACACCTGTGGAGCCTCGCAAAAGTATTCCTATCCCCTGAACATTTTTACAATGTCATGTTAAAACCATAATACTCAATGTATTTTCGTAGAACTTCATGTGATGGATCACAACAAATTAGTACATAATTGCAAAGTAAGAGTTCCTTAGGAAACCTGGCCCATCTCACCAACAAATCAACACCAGACGTGAACACACAGTGAAGGATGGTGGTGGCAGCATAATGCTGTGGAGATATTTGTCTAAAAGTCAAGATCTTTATTCCACATTCAAATAATGGAGTATTTGTGTGTCGAACTTTGATGAAAGAAATTATTTAATATAATCTAGAATAAGGCCATAACATAAAATGTGGAAAAGTAAGATCAGAAATTGATGTTAACATTAGACTGTCAGATGGACTATAAAAAGCAAAAGCTTAATTGTTACACATTCAAGGTTGAAACAAAGTTATGATCTTCATGAGTGATTTACTGGATGTGTATAAACTCTGTGCATTCTTGATAAAGAGATAAAATAAAGAGTAAAAGATTCACACCTTGCAGGATTAATGGGAAAATAAATTAAATATAAAAGGAGGAAAGGGAATAGATCATAAGAATGCAGATCAGAAGGAGTACCAGCCGCTTGATGCTTCTCCTTCTTGGGCTTTAAGGCGAACAAGTTATCAGCAGAAGGAAGCAAAAAAAAGCTTAAAATGAAAATTGTTGCATATGTATGGACAATCAACTGCTCTGCACAGCTATGACTGATAAATGAGTAAAGAAAGGAGAGGAAAGAGGCGACAAAAAAAGCACAAGCAAAGTGAGGTATCTAAAACAAAAATGATAAAAACTGCATGTTAAGGTTTTCGAGATGTACTTGAGAAGCATATTTATGTGTATTATCACCGATCTACTGCTTGTGTGTTTGGCTTAATGTGAAAGTGTGTATTATTTACTGATGACCCCAATCATGATGCTGATGTAGATATACAGTCACAATGAAAACCTACATTCAGTAGGTTAAAAGCAAACCCCAGGGATCATCATGCATCTATACTTAACGGGCCTCCTTGGATGTACCTGAGAAACAATCATGTGGCGCAGCATCAAATTTCAGAGCAATGCATTTCTTTTTAAGAAAGTCGAAAATCTCAAAATGACATGAAGAAAATTGTATAAATGGCCATTTGTTACATTTTAATTCAAAAGGTAGAACCATGCATTGCTTTCATGAGAGAGAAAAAAATAGATTGCCCATGATGATATTAGCACATGTCGAAATGTCTGAATTTAATACACCATGCTGATTTAAATAGTGGAAAAAACATATCTAGCAGACAAGTTACAGGCATGACAAATGAAAGAATTTGTTCTCCCTTGTCATTTGCTTTATAGAAAATAAAACAATAGAGGCTGCAGAAAACATTTTTGACTTCTTTTGA
>NW_006799942.1:4527854-4593332 GCF_000485575.1 Poecilia formosa | reverse complement strand
GAAACACTAAAAAGAACTGTCAACACCTGAACACAATTGCTGAGGCCTTTGTTGATCTTTTGAGAATGAATTGTGAGAAACTAACTGAAGACAAATCCATGATTTCAACACTCACTTACACATACAGCACATATAAAAGGTATACAGCTTTACTTTAAACAACAGTCAGTCTGTGTGACACTGAAAACATATTCCGTCTTTTCTTCACATTATGTCAACCAGGGCATAGTTAGCAGGCATCAACCTCATTAAAACAGCACACACACACACACACACACACACACACACACACACACGCACACACACACACAGAGACTTGTCTGACAGAACCTTATTTGTTTTGTAGGAGTGTGGCTTTATCTAATAATGTGTTTGTCAAAGAGCTTTGTTTTGTTGGAAAAGTAAACAAACTACTCAAAGTCTTTTTTTTCTGCCTCACTCATGGCCTACTTTTTTTTTTTTACAAGCAAAAGTGCATATTATGCAAATGCGTTCTAATGCTAATGATTGAAGGCAACAGCCTTATTTGCATTTGGCAACTCACTCAGCAAGTCAAAGAGCACAACATGCTGACCCTGGTCAGGTTGCCTAGGGAACAACCCCTCACACTCCACTAACGGACACAAAGTAAAAAAAAAAAAAAAAAAAGATCTGAGAACCGCAAATGCACTTGCTCTATTCTTGAGTTTGACATGCTGCACTAATGCCCAATTCAGGGTTCACAAATTCATCTGACATACCATGTGAAGTTTGTCCTTTGCCTATATGAGCATCAGTTAGCATAGCCTTGTGCTACTTGTGGCACAGTTTGATGCTGGTAATGGACTGCTTTAGTTTCTCTCACAGCCACTCAACTTTGCTTTTGTAGTAGAAATTGTTGGATTACTGACAACAATGGTCATTTTTTAGTCAATTCCACATCAGAATGGTAGAGAACTATTTTAAGCTTCTTTTATTTTTACCATAACCTAAATAAAGACATTTTTTCCATGTGCTAAAGCTCATTTTCATTTTCTAAGCAACACACAAACACACTCAGTAAACCAATTTGCAACACAATTGAACAGAGCAGCATACAACAAACAATGATACATGAAAGCACGGCTCACCAGGCAGCACTGTTTAAATGTATGTGCCTTGCTTTCAGCACAACGCGAAGAATGCTATCCGTTTTCCTGAACAGAACAATAGCTGACAGGGATGGATGTGTTGGATTCAAGCCGCTTAAGGATTATGTGAATGGCTCTTCTCTGCATGTGATAAGCCAATAAGACTTTTTCTTGGACAGCAAATTTCAGCTGCTAGAAGTTGAATCTCAGGAATTCTTTTTTCATTCAGATATTTTGGTGAGTGAGTTAAAAGCAAAACTTCCAGAAAGAAGTTGCTCAAAAAGAAGATTAAAAGAAAAAAAAAACTGACAGTAAAGCAAGATGAGAGACAGGAAGGTAGAAGTCAATTGAGGGGATGGGATTACCTGAGAGGTTGGTCTCCCTTCTGCTCACAATCAGAATCCAGACCTGGATTACCAACAGCAGCTATATATAGCTTTTTGTAAACAAGAATGAGACATTTATCCTGAAAGTAAACAATACTACAAGGTATGGCCTTTTTGTCCTTTGTTGATTCATGTAGTCACAAAGTTGAGTTGGCAGCTCCCACCCCCTTTGTATGTCGTTTTAATGTGTTTCTGTTTACCATCGAATCTTGTTAACCAATTTCTCCAAATGAGAACAAATTGTGACCACCCTCTGTATTTGACATTTTTGTACAAATAAAGAGAGAAACCACTTGGTGAAAGGAATTTAATGATTTTCAGCTTGGCTGGCCCTGACTCAATGTTCTGATGTTTTCTGATCAGTGAACGCACCTTATATAAGTGCTACCAGGTTGTGGTAACCGCAACACTCATTGTAGTGCAATCTGTTACTGTAGGACAAAAACTCAAGTTAGTTATTTTTGGTATCAGGGTGGTGTTTAAAACTGAAGTTAGAGAAAGCACAGACACAAACTAAAGTATTTCATAGATGTACCTTAGAAAATGTCATATTTTAGAGTAGGCTGTGTTGGTTTGCAAGATGCAGAGGGAACATTGGAGATGTTTCACTTTAGGAACCTCTGAAGGGAAAAGTCGAACGAGGAAAAGAAAATGTAGCTCCTTAAGAAAACGTGAAATAAACTGAAATCGGTAGCCTGGTAAAAAAAAAAAAAACAGTCCCTTGTTCTGTGCTTTGCTTCGTACAGATTACTCATTTGTTAGATATCTTTTATTTCTATATTTCTTAACTTTGTACTACATTTCCAATATATATTTGTGATGTCAAAGCCCCAAAAAGTTGCTTTATCAACTGTAGAGACTGAATTACCTCTTCTGCATGAGCCATCTGTTGATTCATGAGTATTGGAGCAGAGATGCACCTAAAAGTTGTAGGGCAGTAGTTCTCGAGGCCTACTTACTGCCCTCCTACCACTGGACAACCCTGTTCTAATGTAGCAGTAGGTGTTTCACAGGTGTTTTAAGCAGAAAAGCTTTAAATTGTTACTAAAATTCCCACTCTGATTTAGAATAGAAAAGTCTTCTACTAACCCCACGGTCTGGAAATTCACTTGTTACAGCAGAACAGTAACAAAATATATCCCACAGATTATAACCTCCTTGAATTAACTCTAAACCCAGACTTTAAGCTTTAACCCTAATGAGGTCTGAACATATATTTCCTCGAAACCCTAGTTTGCACTGGTGTGTATTTACACAAAAAGTGTAAATACACAAAAAACTTAACATTACTAGCCAAAGGGGTGCATCCATTAAAAATTATGTCCACATCAATATCTGGTTGACCTCGCTTGACACCAATCAATACCAAGCTTGACCTGATTATGCATATAGATCTGTTTGTTTTTTTTGTTTTTTTTATTTCCCTTTCCTACATGGAACGTATTTAAGCCTGAATCTAAATTCATTGCATGTCACTGTCAGGTAAATGTCCACTTTTTTTTTTTCCAAATGTTTGAAACTTCCACAACTAGTTATTCTGACTAGAGTCAATAAGAAGTGGCTGACACTCCACAAAGTTTCCGTTGCCTTGTCTTGTCAAGTAGAGCATACACTGTGCTGTTCCACTTCAACAAGATCTGTCAGAGTATATAGTCTCAGTGTCAATCTCCTGTTATTAAGCTCATTTTATATTCAAAAAAGTCTGCAAATTATTGGAAACAGAGAGATCTTTCTTTTTGGGGGTTTTTAAGGAAGGAGCTGACAAAAATATGAAACTCGATGGTGCTGTTTTAATATTCCCCAAAAACAGAAAAAGGGTTTTAAGAAAAGGAGACATTGTTTAATAAATCTAAATCCTTGGGATATATGCTAATTAGCGTGGACTTAGTTGCTGTAGAAATAAATGTATATGTATAAGAGAGTAAAATAGACTTCACATAACCGATGTGCAAACTTACTGAAACTTATTGCGGGAAACAAAGTGAAAATGTTTGCTTTGTCTAGCATCTTAACTTTTCATGTGTTATCTTCTAAAAAGTATATGCAAAGTACTTGATAGTAAACTACTACAGGCAAATAAAAAACATATCACTGTAGCACAGTGTCGGTCAAATATCTGTGTTGTGGAATTAAGTATTTGTTTTTTTGTCGTGCACCTCTTCAACAGAAGCACAATCAAAGGATACGACCAAGAACATGCACCCAAACACACTGTAAAACGTCCCCACAGGCACCTAAAGAGACCCAGCACAACAAGCACGTTTGAATCTGAACTCCCCAATATCGTCTATGAATGAAACATCTCTTTCTGGAGCCAAAACAACATGCATGTTTTATTCAGATGATGATGCTTTGTCAATAATGTGCATGCATATTGCATTTAATGTAGACTTTTCCCCTCTTTGGAGGGTGAGGGGGGTAGGGAGTCCTGTTCCAGGACAGGTGGAACAGGAAATTCCTGTTTCACCTGTTCCACCACTGCCCGAAAGGCTTCTTTAGCATCGAGATCAGGTGGCTGCAATTTGACATGGTGTATTCTTCTATTTTAAATAGCCATCAGAAGACAGGTACACTTTGTCAAAAGGGGATGTGCAGTATTATCAAGAACAGTATAATTGGGCTGTGTTGTTTAGGTGATGCTCAACTAAATGGCTCAAAATGTGCCAAGAAAGTATCACCCGTTCTATTACACCATCCATGGTGTGAACCTTGGATAAAACTGAATGGATCCATCCTTCCAAGTGGTGCAAATTAAATTTTGACTCTAATGTCTGAATGTTGCAGGTGAAATCAAGACTCATTGAACTAGGGAACTTTTTTTTTATTTTTTTTTTATTTGCAAACCCATGAAATAAACAAACATCCATGTTAAAATAAGTTTTGCATGGTTGGTTTGTAAATGGTTAATGTTCAGAGTATTATGAAAACAATAAATAACTAAAATAACTATTGTAACTATTGTATGTTAAAATTTAAATGGAAGATCTCCAGTTTAGTAGTGAGTGGAGCTTAGTGAGGTAGATGACTAGCAGCTGGGAAAGGGGACTAAATGGTAGACAGACACAAAGCAACAAAGGAGGACAAACACCGGAACCAAGAAATCAATCTAAACTATAACTATCACACAGAATAAAATTTAGATTAGACTAAGAGTAAAACATGACAAGAGCAACCAGATAAAAATAACTGAACTAACAGATGAAACAAACACGGATGACAGAAAAATAAAAAATCAATACAGAAAAATAAAAGAAGCAAAGACTCCAAAAAAACACAGGATGTAACAATATGTATATGTAGGTTAATATGAGCTGTTTACAACCACTAAGCCACTAAATCCACACTGAAGATGTTGAAATTAGCTTTCATTTAGTTGTCTGATTAGGCTCTAGTGAATGCAACATTTTACAATTAAAGTGGGCATGGCAGAGGTCTGTTTGTGTTTTTTTAAGAGTGAGTCTGACTTTGTATTGCCACATACCCAGACTTTCTGGGCTGTAAAGAACATCCATTTATATGCCACATTTCTAATTCAAGACTGCAGCATATGCACTTTTTCCATTCTTTTACAGCTATTGCTGGTTTATGAGTTTTCTTTCATTAGTGTGGCTTTTTAATTACTGCTCCCCCTCTTTTTATGGCCTTGTTTTTTTCCCTCTCTTTATTTTTTTTAATCAAAGTACTTCTTTGATAGTTTTATAAGTTGCACCACTGGCTGTGTGGTAAGCAGATTAATAGGAGAGTAATGCCATTAAAATGGTAATGTGTAGACTTGGGCGAGATGCTGAAAACAAGAATACTCAATTTGATTAACGATTCTCTAAACACACAAACACACACTACATTTATTTCACATGTATGAAAAAGTTTTTAAATTGAATTTTAGTTCTTCCAGCACTGCCAGTTTGTCAAAGTTTGCTGACAGATTTCACTGTTTTTCTGCTTTCAGGGTCAGTTTTTAGACCATTTCAGTCAATTGAATGTAATCAAACGGCATGCCTCAAGCCCTTTTCCAATACTGATAATTAAGCAGAGTTAAACAGACAACAATGCACAGAAAAATTTTCATTATTACAAACAATAACAGTTTAACCTTTCCCACACCTTCTAACACAAGGACAAAATGAGGAATGTTAACATTTTACATAAAATGTATCAGTCAATTTATGAAATCAATATTCTTTTGACATCTTTTTAAATGTACTATCTAACAAAAAATCAACAAAGAGCTCAACAGCTGAAAAAAAAACAAACTTACAAAGGTCTCAAAACTAGAGCAACTGGCTTGAAAGTGGCCTTCTGCAGTGTTATTGTGGATGATTTTTTAATGAAACCCAAACCCGCCTCCCCTGCCATTTGTAACTCATGCTTTCCAACCACAAAGATTGAGAGTGGCTAAATGCTAGATGCGGACAGAAATAGAACAGCCAATATAAGTTGGGAGGTTTTTTTTAAATAAAACATTAAAATTCCAGACGTCTAGCCTCCTTTCGGTTTTTTTGCATGCCATCCTTTATGCCACAATATGATCAAATAAATCTTTCATGTTCTGTCTTACTTTAGCAAGAGTAACTAACAGTAGTAGGCTGACTATTTATTTTTGTCTGTGTTGAAAACTTACAGAGACATGACTGTAGATTTTCTCCAAGGTTTTGCAAACATTAAAGAAAGGTAAACGTTAACCCCTAGGCGCTTGTGAGCTATGAAAATTATTCTTACTTCTGTTTCCTGACAGGGTTTTTTTGTCTCTCTTTAAGCAATTTCAAAAATGCGCTTGTTTGCAAGAAAGGCCACAGTCGCTACGTTGCTGATTAAAGCATGACGAAAAAAATCATGCCAGTTTTCTACAGTTGAAAAATGATGCATAATTTTCATCTTTACTTTGCCAACACGATTTCTTTAACTCACAAGGCCAAAGACTGAACTCCTCTACATGCACAATAGCCACTTTATTACGTACATTAACCTTGATTCCAACTCGTAGCCTGCAAGTGTCCCCAGAAAATGTGGCAAGAAATTATTCTATACTATTACCCTACCACCTCCACCAGGCTGAACCTTTAAGCATGTCAGGTTGCCTCCACACTTCCATATTGTTTACTTTTTTCCTAAATACCTCTCCCATCAAAAATGAATTTTCACAAACAATGAGGGGTGTGTCCAATTATGGACATTCCCATTTTTGTCAAAGGACAATCACATTTATTTCTTTTGTTCTAAAAACTAATGTAAAGATAGTCTGCTCTCAGTGGAAACTCTGCACACAATTTAAGCTAAATAATGGAGCTTCTTTGTTATTGTAGCTCCTAATTACTTCAGAGAAAGTACATAACATTACCTAAATCTTCACGTCTCTCTTTCTGCAAGGGAAAACTGAAAACAGTAGCCTGCATATTTGTAAGTGTGAAAATTATTACTTAACTTACCAAACAGTTGAGTAATAACTGAAAGTGATAGATTAGAGTATCTTCAGGCCTCTCAGACCTGTGGGTATCAAAACAATTTAGCACTACAATCCCTTCTTGAAATGGCTCTGTAGGGATGTATTCTGCTCCCAGGTCTCTGCACCAGTTACAGGAAAACATGCTGTAGGCAAAGCTCAGACACACTGTGGTGTGTTTGTTCAACCCGCTTTTATCTAACATGCACTGAGGCTGAGTATGCATAGAAGACCGTGGTTTGCATCCATAAGCCTATTGACGTATGAGGAAAAAAAAACAAAAAAAACAAAACAAGAAGATTTATGCAATACAAACACTTTACATAGCAGATTAAAATTAGGTCAAAAATGCATATTTCATGCATGCGTGCACACACATACACACCTTTGGGCTAGGCTTCAGAAAACAGTTAAGGCATCTCAGCCAAATTGGTGTCAGGGGGAAGGTAGTCTCTGATCATTTAATAGGGCCTGGGCACTGACAGACAGCACTCGCTTCGTCAGCCTGTCCTGGGGCCAACACTGACCTCGTAGAGCCATTTTAATTCAGCCTGACTGCATGCTGAGAATCCGAGAAGAACAATAAATCCCCAGCCTCTGCCTATCTTTTTTTGACCACTTAATTTCAGCTCCACATGATTCCAACCTAAACATACTATATCATAAAATGCTCTGCCAACCCTTAGAGGCGACATCCAGTCAATTTAATTAGAGTTTGGATTTTGCTGTACATTAAGCTTGGACATCTTGACAGTATCTTGCATTAGGTGAAAAGAGAGCACATACGAAAGTAAACAAAGACATAACACAAGCCTTGTGCGCTGTCATTTCTCCTCTTTGCACCACATTCTGCCGTAGCAAAGGAGTAATGTCTGAGACGAAAATTCTGTGACTTCAGGAAAGTAAAACTATCTAAGACTGGAAACCACAGCCATGCCTGTAGCATGAGAAACATGGCATGTTTGAGCACTCTGTATGCACACATACACACAAACACATGTACGTAATAGCCTGCACAGAAGAAACCAAATTAACAGGGAGGGGAGTTCAGAGAGCAATGCATCACCAGCAAACAAGCCTCTGCATGCCAAATGAGTTATGTGTGACCTTGGACAAAGGTCAGAGCATGTCAGTGTTTTTTGAGGATGATTAAATTTGACCTGATGTGACTGAGACACTGATATGGAGGGAGATCAGAAAAACATCACAAGCTGAGAGTGTATGCGGAACTGATCATGTAGTTAATGTGTGTAAAAATAAAAAAAATAAAAATAAAAAAAAAAAACGATGAAATATAATCATGGATTCATTCATTTTTAGAACCAGTTCTTGTTAAGGGTGAACTGACACAACTTTCCAGACAACATGGAGGAGCTGGCATTCAATTCATTGGCTTTTTGCATCCTGTCTGGTTGAGGTGACATTGTTCAACGACAGTTATTTTCTTCAAAATATAACACGTAACTGCAATAAATAAATAAATAAATAAAACCCAAAAGACAGCTGTTAAATCCATCTTTCAAAGAAAGAGTTACAGAACTTGGCATGGTTTTTAAAACTAATTAACCAATATAAAAGCCTAAATGCAAGGATATACTGATTAGACTTGTCATAGTGTATACTAAATTCCTCTTTCTTTGAGGATTTTTTTTTTTTTTAGGTTTGATTTTCTATTTCAATTTTGGTAGATTTGTATTCAAGTCAAAAATGATATTAGCCTTTTGATGAACTTATAGACCTAAAATGCGTCCATCTGTTCACACTTAATCAGAACAGATTAAGTGTGAACTGTCTATTCCTCTCTATCGCTGATTGAGTGGTGCATCTTCATTTACAGTTGCACCTATTTATTCAGTGTAGCTGCATGAGAAACCTTAATGGTCCCAAGTAGAGATTAGTGATAGCTGGGAGTCCTCTCTATTTAGTTTTGGTATTACTTTTTAAGCTGTGTGACGGAGCATTCCATTCCATACTTAGTTACATGTGGATACCCCATATACATGCATGTATATCTTTATATATCTCTTTGTACTGATATACACATACATTTCTATATCTATATATAGATGAATGTTTCTGCTGATGACAGTAATCTGCACTGACATCAGCAATGTATTGAAAATCAAACACTGTACAGCTTTCAAACGCTTTTGCCAAGACACGCTGGACGACAGCAGACATGATATAAAACCCAAACCAATCCAAATGACAATCTGACATACGGGCTGCTCATCTCCCGCTTTGCTAGATCAACACAGATTGGACTAATGTATCACCATAATCCTCACAACACTGAAACTCAAACTGCACCAAAGTAATCACTTGCCGGTGTGTGAAAACTTGTCACACTTTGATTTCCACTAACACAGTCGCATTTGTCTTGGCTTGATTTGTACACAGAGAGAAGAGCTCACGGCAACCTGTTCCCAACCTTCTACAGATGGATTATGTGTGGAAATTGCACTAGGTGGTGGGAGTGGGAGGTGGGATGAGAGGCACAGCACTGAAGGATGGCGTGGGTGTATTCATTACAGTAAACTGCAGAAGCAAGTTACTAATCAATACTGAGGTGTGATTTTTTTTTTTTTGGGGGGGGGGTCGTTTTGTTTTTAATTTTTGTGGCACCTCACCTATGCTATGTAGGTGTAAGCAAGCATGTGTTATAGCTCAAGAGCAAAGGGCCACTTAAGCAAGTGCATAATAACTAGTTTTCTCTGTGGGTAGAAGAATAAGCTTGAACTCACCAAACACACACACACACACATCATAGGGGCCCCTCGTTACTCATGCATGACCAGTCCATAATACACTTGTGTGCTTTCACTCACCGTTGGCAGGACAACAGAATTACTCAAAAAAGGATTTGGGGAGGGAGAATTTGCCAAGACTGCGGGAACAGCTAAAGCCCTTCCTACACAAAGGATAGAAGAAGAGCAACTCAACTTTCCTACTTTCTGATACTTACATCTGCAGAGGTGGAAGTGTTATCCTTTAATGTTCATGGAATTTACAATTGAATGTTAAGTATTGGCACAACAACAAAAGAGCAGTAGAGATCACTCTAAATGGATAGCAGTTTTAAATGAAATTAAAATGATGATAAATTATTGCATCTGTAAGCTATAAACTTCAAGAGGGATAGAAAATGCATGTGTGAACAGGGTGTGCATGTGTATGTGTAAGCAAGTATCCAAGCCCTTGAGTAAGCATTGATCGGTCTGGCTCCCAACAAAGCAGATGTGAGCAGACAGCTAATGGAAGAGCTAGCCTCAATTAGCCCACTGACTGATGGAAAATGTGATTTCATTTAGTTGTCGCTACAAAGACTGTAAACAAGTCATGTTTCCCCTCTACAAGACAGAGCATAGGGAAACGGAAGTGTGGTGAGACAGTGAGGGAGATCCTTGTGGTTGCACAATAGACTCTGTAAGTTTGGTACATTTAATGTACTTATTTTGAAGTAAGGCTTCCTGTGTCAAGTCATATAAAGATTTTAAAACTTCTGTCATATTGCTACAACAGTTTAAAATCATTTTCAAAAAATCCCAGAGAACGTGGCAGACAGTTCCCCTCCATAACCTTTTGATGTGCGCTGCTGGTCAGCAGGCCGAAAGGAGGATGTTAAACTGCTACCACACAACACTGCATTTCTTCCAACCACAGCAAAAGGTAGCAGTATATCAGTTCTTGCATCATATGCTTTCAAGCCCTTGTGAGATCCACATATGAGCATCAGTTTGTCTAAAAATGTCAGCAATTGCTCCAATGAGCCAGAATATAAATATGTCCCGCCTCATGTTGAGTGTGTGCTCTGCTTGGTGCCAAGCCACCTCTGAACTCTAAGGGCCTGAGCACAGAAAATTAAAGGGGGCCTGTGGTATCTGGCATCAGCATTTTGGCTGTTGTTCCTCTGGGACATAGACCGTGATTGTTCTGCCGCATCCTGCACATGCTTGATTGGTTTGGGAGTTTGGAAAGCTCAAAGGCCAGATCAATACTTGATGATTTTAGCAGTGCCCACTTGGTTCTTTCTCAGGAGATTATTACAATATATAGAAGAGTAAAAGTAATGTCTACAGTGAATACATGTCAAGAACCCAGTTCTCTGGTCAAACTACCCACACTAATTTGTTGACTCGTATAAAGAAATAACACCAAATATGTCCAACAATGTCTGTAATTTTAATCAGAGTAGCAGTGTGTTTAATTTTGGATCCCAGTCATTTATCCTTTTACTCAAGTTGGATACACTCAATTTAAGACTAAAGCATTTTTTCTTAAAATTATACTTTTATTGAACATGACATTTTCATACACAGCAAACCAGCAGAGAGCTAATTTACTTATATGATACAACAATATTGATTCAACAATGCTAGACAAATACTTTGTCTCTGCCAGTTAAGGCACTGAGCTCATTAACTTATTTTCAATATCAGTGTTTTGATCACGACAGTTTCAGTAACGCCATATTCCCACATTAAATTAGCCTAAGTGGCTGCATGCCGAGCCAGTAGGTTCACAAATGAAAGTATACCAGCAAAAATGTTTTACAGCTCCCTGGATATGATGAAAAATGAGATTTAAAGAAACGTTTCAAACATGCTTTGAACAGATTTCTTATCGAGATGCATTTTTAAAATGTGTGGCTAAAATAAATTCATTTATTTTAAATAATTATGATATAATAAATTAAATGGTCGACATTCAAGATTTTAAATCTCTTGTCCTTATGAGCAACTCTTCTGCAATGTTTAGATGCATTACTGCTCATGCATACATGAATTCAATGGCTGAATTAACTTCTCAGCATGTACTGTTGTTCTGGTAACGAACCCTATGTTTGGTTAAGGTGTACTGGGGGCGGGATGCTTCCAAGACATTTGCTAATGATGATCAAAGTTATAGATTTCTTCCACCATGTATGAGAAAGAAGTTTTAAAAATAGGGTTTTACTGTTATTTCATTTATTGTTTCATATGCTATTTACCAAGCTAGTTGAACTTCAATCAGCTATAACATGTTGGAGCTATGTTGAAAACTCTTAATGTAAATTATTAATTTTAATTAAGAATAGGATGGATTGAATAAAGCATTAAAGTTCAGTTTCAATTACTGAATTTCAACTGAATCCACCACTTGCCTTACCTTGTTATATGCCATGTTATTGTACTTCAACACACTTATTAATGTTATTTATGAAAAAGCACTACATACCATCTTAAAAAACTTCTTACCATCTTACATGTATGATCTTACGGGTTATTTTCAAGCTAGTTTATAGTTTATCATTTTATTATCAAAATCAAGGTTAATTCCAGACAGATGTTGAATCGAAACATCACATCCACATTACTTTCACCTCTATTGGCTTGTTGATTCCATTATGGAAATTTATAATCCACTCTAGTATATGCAAAATGTACAGAAGCAGAAATGCTTAGCTAGGACATTATCTGAGCCCCTCTGGCAGATGTTGCATATTAACTGTCATTTAGATGCACATAACCTTTATGCAACTGAACTGCACTGATATGAAGCTGAAGTCTCACTTAATTTGGCGACACAGACAGAGGAGGAGAATATAAAGGACATAGGGAATGAAACAAAAGAACAAACCTGCAAGTGTAACAGTTTCATCACTGGAGCCTGGCTGCATTCTGATGGAAATAGAGGGGCAGTATGTAGCTCTCTGAAGAGAGGAAATTATATGTCATGGTCTATAAAGCATGCCCTTCATATATTTTCAGTATCAGAGACGGTATCCTTTTTGGCTTAGATCATTGTTCAGGGAATGTGGAACACTTGTTATGATGCCGTCACATGCTTTAAGTAGAGATGCACCGATCCAATATGAATATCTGTATCGGTCCCAATAATAAAAAAAAAAACTCAAGGGTATCGGTGACATATCTATTGAGTCTAATTCTAGGCATTGTACTCTGAGAGATGTCATGCTTTATTACTCTGAACTACTTGAAAGAAAGCTTGTTGCAGTTTATTTTTTGACCAAGGTAATTAACTTATTGTTTTTGTTTCAGATTCTTTATTATTTGTGTTATTTTGGATGTTATACTCCTAATTACGCTGACTGAACAAATTAAAGTTGTGTTTTTAAATGTTTGACCAAGCTTTTGTGGCTACTGGTGTTTTTAAAGTGTGCTGTACTGGTACACAATTATCAAATAACCTGTGTAATTCAGTATATCTATGCTGGTGTTTAAAAAGCAAAACTTTTGACGAATTACCTGAACTATTCCTATTTGCTAAATGCCACAATAACACAACAAATGTCAAATATATGATGTGACTAAACTTCAGACAGAAATGTAAAAAGCTGGAAGTGCCATTTTATTTGGTGTATATAAAATTCGAGGTTCAATTGTGTCTGCGTGCGTGTGGGTGTGGGTGTGTGTGTGTATATACACACAACTAACCCTTACATCTGACTTTTCTTCATACCCTTTTAGCAACTTACAGAAACTTTCCTGAACAATGCAAACAACCTTTTGTACCAACCTTTAAGTATTTTCTGCTTAAAACAATCTCTATATGTCCCTCTCTGCTTGAAGCATAGTCAGAGAGACTGGAAATGGTACATTACAGTAATTACGGTAGTATAGGCTGACTTTAAATTTGGCAGCAGCTAATTTGTTCAAGTAAATGTGGTGTTTGATTATTCAACTGTAGTACATTTAGTGAGAGGCAGAGAGTACATGAAGCCTTAAAATGTGGATGAGAATGTGAGTGAGAGAAGAAGAGGCCATTTTAGCCATAATAAGCAGTAAAGATGAACCAAGAAATCGGCTGGACAATTTGAAGCTTGATCAGGCCTGACAGCTGAAAGGTTTGTTGGAAACTAAAAATTTTGATCAGTGTACAGGCCGTGGAACCTCAACGTGTACTTTTTTTTTCCTTTTTTTTTTTTTTAACCAGTGATTCAAATTCATTTCAGGATTGACAATGTGTTTAAAATTAAGTCAGAGGAAGCACAGAGATGTATGAATATATATAATAAAAAAGTTTGACTCCACAACAAAGTTGCTCCGAATATTCCTTGTCAGATTTTAACCTCCGTTTCTCACGGAAAATCGTAAATTTGAAAAGATGAGAGCATTTTGGAAATCTCAGTGTAGGGATTAAAAACTACAAGAGAGTACCTTAAAAGGCTACTGTTTTAGTTACCTGCTGCTAGCCACATTATTAAGTGATATGCCAATGACAGTTTAAGGTGTCAACTCTGTAAATCAGTCTTTTTTTAAAACTAAAAACCTGGTTTATGACAAAAGCTGTATGGTGTGACACTGGCTCTGTTACAGTTATAAAATAACAATTTTGAATGTTGTTCTTCTTACAGGGGTTGTATTATGGATTTTATAGACACATAGTGGCATTTTATAGCACAACTAGGTGACTATATTACCTTCAGTTGTTTTATGACAAAAGATATCTGAGTTCATAATTAAACAGCTTGAAACTGGGCTTCTGTCTCTTTAAAAACGCCTGCTGTTTCTGAAACTTTGCCTTCAGGAAGTTGTCACAACATCACTCCTTTATTAACCTTTTAACAATATTTTTACCAGTGTTGCACTGACAAGTAGGTCGTACAATAAGGTAAGTAGATGCCCAATGTTCTACCAGGTGTTTGCTAATTGCTGCTGGCTAGTCTGAAGGAGCTGGGTGGGGGAGTCGCGGGGGATGGGTACCCAGTGAGGTGGAAGCTCGATAGCTTGGAAACTGCAGCTCTCAGCAGGACCTATGGCTGAGTGCACCCAGGCGTTTTGCACTGTTGAAATGCTGCCAAATTAAAGGATTTTTCAAACATGCATAAAAGAATCAAGGCAACACTCCAGGTAAGATTATGACGAGGGGCTACTACCTCTTTAAACTGTAAAAGCAAAACAAAAAAAATCCCAATTTGGAAAGATGGAAGAAGCAGAGTGAAGAAGCAGAGTAAAGCTTTCAGAAAACTGGCCTCAACAAAAAGATCCACAACCAGAAAGTTAAAAATAATAATCCCCTAAGGAACGGCATCTCATTTAAATCTTCACTGTGCAAATCTCTGGTGTCCAGGGAAGTTTTGAAAAAGTAATTTCAATCAGAATTATCAGATTATTATTGATTATTATAAGGCTGTAAAAATATATATAGCCTTATATATCTTTTTATATAAGTTTATATAAAAAAATAAGGTTTTCCACTTTGAGATTACATGCTTTCCTTAGGCACATGGGCATTTCTCCATGTGCACTGGCTTCTTCCTATGGGCCAAACACTTGACTGATTAAAAGTCAAGTTTAATCAGTGACTTTTAATTGAACTGAAGACTGTCCATCTACACGGTTATTTGCCTCATGTGTCTCTTGGTTGTCCCTGTAGTAGTCGTACAACCTTACAGCATACACTGCCTGTCTAAAGATTGTCCTTTTCTAAAGTCACATTCTCGACAAACTGTAGCAGAGCTAAACAAAACTGTTTCACTCACTACCTTAAGGCTGCAAAGGTATTTTAAAATCTGACAAGGACATCAACATAACGGCATCCAAACTTCACTGCTTCTTATGTGGTCACCAAATCTGTTTTGCCATTGGCATGCAGTTTCCATTGCACCGCAAAACTCAGTGGTGCTTGTTAAAACACTTGTCATATCTGTGCAAGTGCAATGAATGGTGTCTGACAAGGGTGCTTGCTTGCCAATTGGGGATTTTTTAACGAAGGAAGCACCCTGGTGAGATGAAAGCTCAGGGTGACACTGGAGACGGAGGTGTTGGAGGTAAGAAAGAAATGAAGCATCCAGGTAGAAGGAAGAGAGAACAGTGGACTGGAAAGGCACGATAAAGACTAAGGTAGTCAAATGCAATGAGAAAATAAGAAATTGAAGAAATATTTATCTTTCTGCTCTTTAAAAAGAACCTTTTGTTTATATTATGACTTTTAGAACAACAAATCATTGTGCATTTTCAATTGGCTGCAACTTCTTGGAGATATAAAAAAAGTGTTGTGCTTTAAGGTGGATGATAAGCATAGATTCTTTTCATCTGAGCTATTCCATCTAAGCTGAAGATGACAAAAGTCTTGTAATGTGCCACAGCTTTCTGTTTAGGCACGCATTGAAAAATTAATATACTCAAAAAAGATAACTTCTTCCCTGGAACAAGAAACATATTGCACCTGTTCTGCAAATCTAAACTTCAGAAGACAAATCACATCCAGCACAGTGGTAAAACTAAAGCAGAGCATTATTTCAACCACAGAAAATGGAAAACAAACTACAACCTGATTTTCATCATAGCCTCCATGTGCATTCAGCTGTGAAACAGATGCCCTGGGACCAGCTACAAAGTGCAACATACACACAAACACACACACACACACAAACACACGCACACACACACACACACGCACACACACAAACAACAACAAAAACAGAAGCATCTGCTCTCTTTCTTTTGAGATAAAGTGGGATGTACAAGAATTCTTTAACAGTCTGTAGCACTTTAAACCTCACCCCTCAATCGGACCTGATACACATTTGCAACAAAGCTGTATCAGTGATTGTGGAAAAAAAAAAAAAATTGAGGTAGAACAGGTAGAACAGGGGAACTGCAGTTGATTCATTGCTGTGAGCTAGCAATGAAGCTAGTCACTGGTCAGTTCACCTCTTTGAAGGTGAACTGATCATTTCATATTTCTTTTTCCATTTTGTACATGTAAGCATGCCATCTTGCACCCATGCACCTAAACCCTTAAGTTATGCTCAAAAAACCTTTGCATTCCCTTATTTTTCAGTGTATGCTTTGGTTGTAATTCCTTTCTGGGTTTCATTTATTCTCATAAAATATGACAAATTACTTTCAACATTTTTAAAGGACTGAGCTGATGTCTAGACAATAAAACTGGGTTTAATGGATCAAACATATTTACATATTTTTTTTCATTTGATACAGTTTACTTTTGTTATGCAAAAATTAAATTATGTGCAAACTCTTAAATTTAATTGGGATATTTTAGACATTATCTCAAGCATCGTCAGCAACTAAAGTCTACATAATAAAGAATCCCATGCTATTTGCTGAAAATTCTGGAAAAAAGAGTGAAAACAATTTATCAGCATTTATGCACCATTTTATTGCGTTCATGTTCATGTGTATGAAGAAAAAAGAATAGACCTTTTAAAACACTGTCTCCTATCTCTGCGATTGCACCCATAGCCTAAATACTTAAATGGTTCATCACGCTTCAGGATAATTGCAATTGTTAGATTGTGTGTGTGAGTTTGTGTTTGAGAGCCAGAGTGAAGCTGTGTCAAAGCTCATTTCCTGGATATGTCATGCATGGCTGCTGTTCTTTTTTTGTCTGTTTTCTTTTTTCTTTGTTCTCATCGGGGACCACTTCAATTAACTGCCATTCATCCTGGTACCGCCCCCCTCCCTCCATATCCATCTAATTCTCTTATTCCCTCACCTTCAACCCATTTATGACACACAGACTTACATATTGTTTTGCTGTAACCATCATCCCCGTCTCATCTCATCTTATCGCAGCAAGACTTTAAGAGAGAGGTGACACAGCGGTGGCCAGTAACATGCCATTCCGGATACTAAGCAAGCCACAGGAACAACATACACTTGTGCACATCTCATAAACAACTCATCACCTTTCCCTGGTGCATGTCTGCTTTCTTTTACTGTCAACAGCTTCCTCCCACCATTTTGCATTTCTACTACCATTTCAATCAAGGTAATCTTGTCCGAATGACAAGGACCCACTAGATATCAAAAGAACTGCCACTTCAAAGATTATGTCCTTAGGTTTTGCAAACCAAGGCACAAAGGGATACAAGCACCACAAGCCAGTCAAGCAATACTTCTGTTTGAAGATATGCCGTTTTTAAAAGCCTAATTCGATACAAATTAGCAGGTTAATGACCAAACTGGTTCAAGCTAACACAGCACTATTGTTTCATATTTTGATTCAAAAACATGATTTTTAAAAAGTTTCTCCCTTTGTTTCAAGAGGAAGACATGGTTATGTTTTCCTTATCAAAATTGATTTCTGGGTAGAGTAGTCATGTTGTGATTGGAAGGTTGTAGATTGACATGCCCCTGAGAAGGCACTTAACCCCAAGTTCCCTACCGATCAGCATATTGGTGTATAAATATGAGTGCGTTTGTGAGAGAAAATTGGTGAAAATGACTCTAGTGTAAAGAGCTTCGAGTGGTCAAAATGACGGGAAAAGATTTATATAAGTTCAGTCCATTTACCAACCTAAAATTACTTCAATGATAGTAATACTAGTGCAATAATAATACAATGTTGCAGAAACTGATAGTTAATAAGTAATAAGTCATTTATTGTTACGTATATGTACCTTAATATGCAATGAACCCAAACTGTGTTTCTCTTGTGACTGTCTACCTTCATATGTAAGGGCAAGTCCAAGTAAAATTCTGTAATTCTGTGATCAGATGCATAAACGGACTCCATACATGTGATGTGGGTCCTTTGCTCTTGGACTCACTTTGTAATAAGGTTAAGATTAAGGTGACCATTGCATTAGCAAATCTTGCTTCTGAAAAAAAGGAATACCCTATACCATCCCAGCTGAACCGTGGTTCACATTGTCTGTTCTAACAGCTCTTCAAAGATTTGGTGTTCATCTGAAGTGGACATCGGGGTAGTGATCAGGGGTTAGATGGTTTTGTGCCATTCCCATGTCATTCAGTATTTATTGCACATATGTCAGCAGACATCATTTTTGTCCCTTCTCCTCCACTCTCTATCTTAGCAACTGAGTAGCAAGATAATGTAGCTCTGAGGGTGCTTCTCAGAGGATTAGCAGAGATTAGCATTAGCTGGCCCATTTCAACTACACGCGCATACAAAAGCATTTGCATTTTGGCAAAGCCTTTGTGGAAATGTAGGCAGAGACTAAATTTTAAATGTGAGGTTAAACAAGGTCTTTGGAGGCATCCAGTTACGAGTGTATATAGTAAAGGAGAAACCTTGCATTTAGAAACCATAGTAATAACTGAATCTTAACTGGGGGTCCTCAGATTCTGCAATTAAAGTTTTTACTTTGATATAAAATGTAACCTTGTAAAATCAACACATTTCCAAATGAAAAAAAAAATTCTATGTTCACCAGCCACTTTAATAGGTATATACCTAGCTAGGTCTGGTTTAATCTCTATTTTGCCAGATTTGCCAGTTCCAGGTACCCCACTTCCTCTTTTACACCATACCCCAAAGATGCCACACTGCATTATCATCTGATGACTGTGGAAGCCATTAGAGTACCATGAAGTGATTTTCATGAAAGCAGCTTTAGATGGTTTGGTTAACTTGTCAATTAGGACATAGGAAGACGGGTCATTGTGTTTATGAAAAAATATAGACTTGGTCAAGAACAAGGTTGTCACTTAAAACAATGCCCAAATGCAAGAAGGACACAATGCACTAAGAAAATGTCTCCCACACCATAACAGCACCAGCAGCCTGAAATGTTGATAGAAGGCAGAATATATCAATGCCTTTATGTTGTTTATTCCACATTCTGACCCTGCCAGGTGAAATCAAGATTTGTAGGGCCAGGCAAGGATTTTCACAATCTGTTGTCCTATTTTGCTGAGTCTGTGTAGCCTCGGTTTCCTGTTATTAGCCCACATGACTGACACTTGGTGTAGTTTTCTGCTGCTGTAGCCCATGTGTCTCATCTCTTGACAGTTTCATGTTCTGAGATGGTTTTTATATCAAAATGTTGTTTGACCTACTCTTGCCTCACCTCAAACTTGTATGTTATTTGAACTTTGATATTAAGGCATTTTTACAAATACCGCTGCTCATTGGACATTTAATCTTTATTAGACACTAGATCTTGGCACCATCAACCAGGCCAAATTCAAAGTAACTTAAATTCCCTTTCCTTCCCATTGTGATTGTCGCCTTAACCACATCTAGACATCGAAAGACTTTTTGTGTTAATAAGTAATTGAACAGGTATCACTAATAAGGTGACTGGTAAATACATATATGTACATCTCAGGCTCAGTAATGTTTATTTATTTATTTAAGATTTTTTTTAACGTTTGCCTTTTTTTAAGTTTGTAGTTGGTGTTTAGATTTTGCTAATAACGTCTTCCAATAACACGCAATTATCTAGTCATATTGTCAAATTTCACTTTTAATGGGAAACGGAGCATGGGCACAAGTACATTAAAATACATAGTCAAATTTTGCTCTATTCATATTTTCAGGCTATGATCTGTCTAGCCTCCTAGACCAATAGATGACTCGATGTTAATGCCATGGCTGTTCTAATTGCCTAATGTCCTGAAAAACTGAATGCATTTCTAAGTATTAGCTAGTGAGTCCCATGAATGACCAGTGTCCTCTGTGTTAAAATTATAAAGTCAGATCAGCTTGGAGAGATTTCTAAATCACGAGAATGATAGAGGTTACTGTGCTTATTGGCACTGTCAATGCATAAGAAGATTTCCTTCATCTTTCCACTTTTAGATTTTTCTCTCTTTTTTGACCTTGTGGCTTCATTTTTATCCTGAAATACACAGTTGACTGTTAGATCTGATAGAAACTTCACAAGCTATGTCTGAAGAATTTCATTACCCTTCTGTGTACTTTAGTTATGGACTCAGGAATCTCAAGGACGTCTCAAGGAAGTACAATGCACCTCAGCTCATGTGACAGAGTCTGAATACTTGTAGAAATCAAACACATTAGTGTTATTTTTCCAAAAATGATTATCTATACTCAAGAAATACCAAAACATTATGGAGAACTGAGTGTATATTGATAAATTATTATTTCATAAGACAAAAAATATAAAAGTTTTAAAAGCTGAAGACTATAAAATCACACACTACATTGAAATGTCAAAAACTAAAAATAAATGACTGCTGCCAAATGCCAGAGCATACAGCCAAGGTCACAACTGAAATCCAATTCATCAAAACTAATCCAACTGAATTTACTTTCCAGGTGGACCAAAGATTAACTTTCAAAATTATAAAATGCCCTTGTAGTGATGCTCTGAATCGAAATGTTATAGCTATGTGGGCATAAAAACACAGCACAAGGCCTATAAACCTGCACTCATAAGAAAAACTATTTCAAGAACTGAAAGAGTACTTTCAGAAATTGAGAGTCCTTATTATAAGGAAAGTTGACGGGCTACAAATTACAACTTTGCAAAAATATTTATTGTCAACCAGTATGAAGTCTTGACTGTGAAGAAGACTGATAAACAGGGTGAATAAAAGTTCTGAGGAATACACATTGTTTACTTTGTTTAACTTAACTTTGTTTACAATTTTTAATGATAAGAGACAAGGAGGGACAGGATAAAAGTGCACAGAAAGGCTAACCAATTTTGCTTTCCAAAAAACGCATCTGCTCTACTTCTAACTTATCTTCTAGTTGTTTTTACAAAGGACAATGCCCGCTGTACCCATGCAGAGCAAAGTGAGAGAAAAGCAAATAGCTTTAAGATAGGAACTGAAATTACCAGTAATTGGAGACCATTTAAAAACATAATAACTCTGTTTCCACAGCAGGAGATTAGGAACTGGGGAATCTTTTTGATTAGAACTGAAGATGAGTTAGCCATAAAACTAGTGAGCCAAGCCCTAGCCAGATTCACACAGAGTGTCTGTGTATGTATGTGTGTGTGTGTGTGTGTGTGTGTGTGTGTGTGGGTGTGTGTGTGTGTGTGTGTATGCATCTACTTCTGTTAAATCTCTCTGCCAGAATGGAAAAATTAATAATTCTGGATGAGGCAGGATTATTAAGGTCCATTGTCGATTCAGTGGGGACCAGATGAAAATATCTTATCACACTAATTTCCTCGTAAAACAGCAGGAACAAGCAAACAGGCTTGTAAAATTTCAGAGTGTCAATGCTAAACACCAACTTACAAAAAAATTCAAATGGAGCATGAAAATATGTATTAAAATCCAGCTGGAAACATGCCACGGCATCTGTAACAAAGATGTGCATGCAGTGGCAAATTGTCACCGTTCCACTGAGTAGCAATAGTGGAAGTAAGCTTAGGGGTGTGTTCTACTTAGGATTGAGGGAATAATGTGGTGTAGCATATAATGGATTTGCAATGTGGCAAACAGAGACAGATGGTGAAGAGAGATATGTGTTTGTGTGTGCTAAGAGTTTGCACATGCACAACCCATACGCACACCTCAACACAGACACTATGAACAATTTGTGTAGAGAAGAAATCCCTTAGGCGCATTATGTATACTACCGCTCATTCACCCAAGCCAAGGGTCTCGGTTCATTTGGTTTTTAACTGTTATAAATTGTCTCACTTGACTCCATCTTCCCTTCCTTCTACAACAGGCCTGGAGCAATCTCAACATCCAGTAAGTCCAGACTAGAAACTTGGAAGCAATTCAGTTTTTCTTTCTACAACCGACCTCATCTGGGGGTTGGAATAAAGGGCAAGACTATACTATGAGTACTAAGATAAAAAAAAAGTTAATATAATCAATTACATTAAAAGAAAATTAAGGAATTTCAATAGTTAAACCACTTTTATTTATTTCAGCTATGTCTATGCTTGAACTTAAATGCGCTACATACCAATCATTAAAGTCTTGGGTTCTTCAGCTAAATTGAGAAGGCATACTGAGTAAAATACTACATCAACACCTATAGCAGCTGTTCAAAAGCTGTAATCTTATTAACTGTCATGGGTTTCTTTGACATTTTCAGATGTATTTTTGCCAAAAATCAAATAAGTCAAGTCATATTATCTAGCTTAAACCAGGCACCATCATATGACATTAGGTACATTTACATAAACATAAGTAATCAGAATAGATGGTCAATTGGAAAAAAAAAAGTGTCATATAAGCAACCCAATTGGAATATTCTGATTGGATTATGCTCTCACCAAACAAAATTGTAATCTGAACGCGAAAAGAAGTCCATGCCAGTTGTTAATTTGAACGGAGTGTTTTTGAACACTTGTTATAATCATGTTAGTTTGATCGTCACAAACTAACCAGACTCTGCATTGTGCAGCAGTGCTGTAGTTGTAGGAAACACAGAACTTTGAAGGACGTTTATTTCCTCCACCTGTCTCATCCTGTAATGCAGGAAGACCAACAGCATGTGTTGTTTGCATGTAGCTTAATTAGGGAGTGCAGTAACATCTCAGCCGTTATTAGGACCTGCTGCGGGTTCCTTCCGGGTGACAGAACAAACACATTATTGTGTTTAGCTTTATGTTCAGCACAGACAGAAGTGCAACTGTTTTTTCTTTTTTTTAGGAAAATTTTACAACTTTGCACATGTCAGTGCTTCTATTCTGAATAAACCCTGATGAATGTAAACATATGTCTTAATTGTCTTAATTTTGTGCCAATGTAAAGGTTTAACTCAGCTTTTTTTTTTTTTTTTTTTCCAACTACATATATTACAATACACTCATTTGATCAAGGAAGTTTGCCCATGTAAATACTGGTACTCTCAAATAGGTATGCTAAGAAGATTCAACTGGTTTTGTAACAATTTTTGTTGAATAAATGCAAACATTATAAGGGTACCAATTGAGCATTTGGAATATGTTTTTGTAGACCTTGAGGGGGTCATTAACTATTTAGATTTGGAACAGAGTAGACTGCACACCATATGTGTGACAGAGTAGTCCTTCTAAAACAGAACTTTTATATTACTGACTGACAAAGGCAAGATAGTTACAGGGCTGACATTTTAAACTTTCTTTATCTATATAAGTGGATAGCAAGTTGCACCAGCTGGAATTACTAACACAGCATGCCCTTGTGTGTTCCCTAAAAACTGTAGATTGATGCCTAAAGTCAAAGACTTCTTAAAGGCTTCTAACATTTTCAGACCCTATATGTTCCAAAATAGAGGCTGAAAACTCAAAAGGACAAAACAGAGCAAACTGCTTATGGTCCGTTCAGCCTTTCTGTTTTCTTACCCTCTCTTGCAGCCTCAAAGGATCACCAGACAGCTTGTCAAGAAAATGCAGATTGGTTTAAATATCTTCTTTAATTTCCATGTTTTTTGCAACTTAATTTTTAAAGATTTAATACTGACAATAGAACATTTTGATTCTTTATCCCTTACTAACAGCATCCACACCAAAAGAGTGTTGTAGTCATTATGACTTGGTACCACATAAGTACGGTGTGTTTGTTTATCAAAAAAAGATCACATTTTTCATTTTCTGAATGACTGGTGAGTGGTAAGGGCCAGTCA
Organism: Poecilia formosa; assembly: GCF_000485575.1. Lineage (NCBI taxonomy): Eukaryota > Metazoa > Chordata > Actinopteri > Cyprinodontiformes > Poeciliidae > Poecilia > Poecilia formosa. Next base: position 4,569,135 of record NW_006799942.1, on the reverse strand, counting down.
AGCTAAGAATTGTCCAGTTCCACTCAGCAGCACTGAGCACTTCTCAGTGCATACCTGTTATTTAACAGCTTCTTTTTTAGTGAGCCATGCAACACTGAAGTGTCTCATTCAAAAAGTATGTCTGTATCAGCAAACACACATTGCCTTTACCCAACATCACAAAAGAATAGAGCAGCCTATCCCGTATTGTGCTGGTGGAAAACAGACATATGCCTAAGGTTTGGCAAGGCAAGGAGGAAAACTACATTCACCCAGTAAAAAAAAATAAAAATAAAATAAAAAAAATATCACAGAATGTCTGCATTTACGACAATTAAAAAGGAGGGACAGGTAGTGACACAACAAGGCCAATTTGTTTTGTCCTCTGGACACCCAGTTTCTACAATTTTCAAAACAAAGAATGGCTGTTTTGTGTGTGTGTTAATATGGGCTTACAGAGTTTCAAATGGGTGAAATTTCACACCTGGGCTTTCCAGAATTAAGGCTCAGTGCCTAGAAAAGATGTAATATCTTAAGTTTCCCACAGGTAGAAATTAATGGACCACACAAAGACTTAAATGAGTTACTGCACTCCCGCATATACCTCAGTCTCAAGGTACACAACAATAAACAGTTTGATATACCCACTACAGTAAATAAACCATTTTACTTTGAATTCAAGTCCACGTCAATGGATTCTAGTTAAACGATTTTACTAAATTAGACATATTTAGAAATTGTGCTCATGCAAAAGAGTATAATGGCTTTCAAAGATCAAATTAAGTTGTGCAGAGGGGGGTACCCTCAAGCTGTTGATTAGACAAGGGACAAGAAACTGACTTCAGGCAAATATGAGCAGAAAAAGCACATACACCCTTATGTGCACACAAATACAACCACACACACAGGCAATTAACACAAGCATGTGTCTTTGGGGAATTATATTTCAATTAGCTTTAGCTTTCCTTTGAAAGCTAAAACTACATTAGCTTTCAAATGTATATTCGCTGTTTTATATAGCGAATATAAAACAGCTTTCCTTTGAAAGCTAAAACATGTGAATACTTGTGTATTTGTGAATGCAATAAATCCCGTTTTTCAATTAGTGCAGTGCTATAACTCCGTATTTGTTACTGTATAACTGCAAATTAAGCAGTTAAGAACCAAATTAATAGTTTGGATGATATAAAGAGCTGTAGCACTGCAATGAAGCAAAACCTAAATATGTTAGTCAACCTTAGTACATGCAGATGTATTGAAAAAGTGATTTAAGCTAAAGTATAGTGGTGAGAGAAAAAATAAGATGACTTTTAACAAAGGATCTGTTAAAAGTCATGTGTGTGTTTTTCTACCACAGTTTTCCAGTTCAACTTTTCATTATTATGCTTGTACAGCGCACAGTGTCAACCGTCAGCTTCTTTTGTAATGATCGTTTATGGAGGGTGTGGATGACTGTCTGCTGGACAGCTGTCAAGTCTGCAGTCTTTTGCACAAGTGTGTCGGTCATAAGACATTTATGAGTTTTTGTTTTTTTGTTTTTTTCTGTGAAACTCAGTTTGGTGATTTAATAAATATAAAATCAGTGTAATTTTCTTCTCCTTCTTCAACCTTTATTTAACCAGGGTAAAACTCCTTGAGATCAAAGATCCATTTTATAAATGCCCTATTATTATCAAAACTAAAAATAAAAACACTCCTAAATTATAATACTGTTGTGTGTAATGAATGCATATGACAAGCTTTACTTTCATATTGAATAACAAATTTACTTCCGAATAACAAATTTACTGAAAGTCTATCAGAATTCTATTTATCGAGATAGATCTTTCATGGCACTCCTAATCTAATTTGTGTGGAATTTGGCTTAACAATTAAGTGTGACAAACACCGACAACAAAAGAAGACAGAACATTCTGCATGTGAAATGCTTTCTAAGAATTTACAAGATTTTCTCTGTGTATGCATCAATTTGCAAATCAACTTTTTTGTTGTTTTTCTTGATGCATCATGGTATTTGTTAATTAGCTTGCAGTCAAAAAATTAAACTATAGTGCATTCATAAACAGTAATTTATATGTTTTATATAACGAATGTTTGCCTGTGGACTTTTGAGAAAAGATACAATTGATCTATCTGGGTCAACAAAACACCAACAAAAACATAAAACAGTTTTTCTCTGCAGTTTTTGGCTAGTTTGTTCAACTGTCAGTATATTTCTTCTCCTTTTTACTGTAGCAACAAACAAAATATGGTTCTGTGTACAGGAACATCTATGTACATTATGCAGGCACACATCATTTTGAATGAATTCATTTCTATCAAGCAGAGACGCAAAGTCCCCAAACAATAACAGAGCTGGGGCTAAGGACCAGAGCAGGTAAAGTCACTGCTGTCCATATCTTTATTTCTGCTGGGAAAAAAAATGATTGAACATGTACGGGCCAAGTCTCCAAAGTCCAGCCTCAGGGAGCTGTATGAAAAGAAGCCTTGAGATGAAAAAGCGCAGGCCATAAAAATAACTTTGTCTGGGCAAGAGGCTGTTAAGACAAGGAACCTGGAAAATAAATTAGCTCCATTTAATAGGACATCAAATCAACCTACTTCTGATTATGAACTATTTCCAAGCATACAGTACAGTGTTTATATATGTATGCAATTATATATTTTTCAGTTTCTTCGCTCCCTCTATTGTAAATTCAAACAGTTTTCCCTCTCAGTGTTAAAGGAATACAGCCTTGTGTTTACAGAGAGTTTTAATCCAAACCTTGATTGTGTTTGTGTCTTTTTTCTCAAAGAGTGTTTGAGATTAGTGACACATGGCTTGTCAAAGACTGGAGTTTAAGATTAGCCAGTCTAATCCTTTTGGAATTCAATACTAATGCAGACATCACATATGCATGCATCTGTGCACACAGACACATTCACACCACACATAGGGACATAACCAAATGTTCTAGCACTCTTGGTTGAATGCAAGTATAAAAGGATCCCAGGATGTACACAGTGAAATACAAAACTATTTTGTCTCAAAAAGCTTCCTCAGTTGAATGTAAGTTGTTCTGCACAATCTTTAGGTAAAAAGTAAAAAATATTGCTAAATTTGACTGTGCCATGCAATAATTAAGCTTCCAGATAACTTTTATTCAGGCCTTTTTGCTTTATCTACTAATTTGGATTAGACACACTCCATTTACATGTGTCAAGATACACCAAGCAGAATACTATACTTTACCAGGTAGGCCTAATAGTTGTCTATATTGTTTTAAATAAAAGAAGTGAATTAGATCATAAAACATATCTGAAGATTATAAGTTTTCCAGGTTTTTATATTCAGGAAGGATTAAAGGAAACCATTTTGTTTTAAACTTTAATTTAGAAATCTCCCTCTCCATTATTTTCTTATGAAACTTGTGGGATGAGGGAACTGTCACTTGTCCTCATCCAGCCAAGCGACCTGTGTAATTCGTGCCTTAGAGCGTGTACACTTAGATGTGCACATACGGGTTAGCGATGCAACACAAAAGTTTGTTGCTGTCTGCTTTCGCGGAGAAGTCATCGTTCGCTGTTGTTCTTGAAATAACATGCTGGGAATATTTAACCAATATTAAACCATGCTGGGAATATTTAACCAGTATTTAATCAGCATCCTCTCACAAAGAAGCTTTTCTTTTAGTTCCATCCAAAAAGTCCTAACCTCCTAACAGGATTGTTTTCAGAATTTAGTCTTTTAGTAAAATACGTCCCCAGTTCCTGTAGTTACACTGCAAGGAGGGAGGGAGCACTACTCAAGAAAACTACCCAAATTCCTAAATAGGTTCCTGAAGTGTAAACACACCTTATGGGATACAAATATCTTTTACAAGATGTGGTAGTAATTATTAGCCACACATAAAACTATTTACTGCATAGTGGCACAGTTGGTTGCCTTGCAGCCAGGTCCTGGGTTTGATTCCCGGCCTGTGGTCTTTCTACATGGAGTTTGCATGTTTTGCATGTGCATGCATGGGTTCTCTCTAGGCACCCTGCAAGGATACGTGTGTTGGATGGATGGACATCAAACTATTGAGAGTCTGCAATGAACTTCTATGCTTGTCAGTGAAGAGCACATCACCTAAAATATTGCAAACTGCTCTGTATTTTGCCTTGTACACATAGGTACATGTAAAAAGTGCCATTAGCTGTTATGTTAGTTGAGCTTGTGCATTTCTCTCACCTGCTGGGTGTCTACTAAGGGTGTAAACATGCAGTCTGTTGATGACGCTGGTGCAGTAGAATCCACCTGTGGGCTTATGTTCTCACCGTTCTCTGTGGGAGGCCCATTTGATCTCTGCCTCTTGCTCTGGGCTGACTAAATAACACTGTGCCTTAAAAAATATATAACAAGCACACTTGGTGCCAAAATAAAAAAAAAAAAAATTGACATTTATTCAACCTGAATCCTCTGCAAAAAGAAATATGCTTGACATGTTGTGTGATCGTAACCAGTAGGAAGCCATTAGCTCAAGGCACCAACAGTGTATTATTCTATAATGGAATGCCGTTTGGGATAAAATAACACTCTTTTCTTGAATTTATGCCTGACAAGACAATTTTAGTGATTTGTACACTTGACATCTGCAAGAAAAAAAAACATCATTCAACCTTGACCATGTATTTCTTTGAGGAGAAATGTGGTAAAAGTTAGCAGTGCTCCTTTCAGTTCAATAGAATAATTTATTTATCGCTGAAGCGATGCATTTGTGTTCAAACATAATACTACAACCTGGGAACCTCAAGGTTATATATGAATCCTAAAACTTGGTAGAATCATGTCCTCAGCAGCTATGTACGTTCAGAGAGTCAGGATGACTCTTGAGCCAAATTTGACTCATTTACACAGATAATTCAGATTTGGAATTGTTCTCTTTACTTTTCACAAAAAAAAGCAATTAACTACAACTTCTTTTCTAGAGAGAAAAAGACTCACATTGGCTACTTTAATTACCAGTGAGGCGTTTAACATGAAAGCAGAAGAAGATACAGAGGTATAAGAAGCTACATGCCGAGGCCCATTGAAATGTTTGCCGTTCCACTCTGTTTGCAAGAGACTTTAAGCAAACAACAGGAAGACTGAATGTCTTACAGTGAGCTTGGTCTGTTCAGGCTGCTGCTTGCTTTTAAATTCTGTCTATCAGGGAGCGTTCCAGGCAACACGTGTACATTGACCCCATATGGATGGATCTGTACTTGATGGGTGTGGTTTCACTGTTGGCTTTTTGTATGTTACTACTTCGGTTAACATAAAGCAGCCTGTATTTGGGAAAAACTGGAAACCTATATAGGTATTTTTTGTAAATATTGAAAATATCAGTAAAAAACTGTGACGCACCTAAAAGCATTAAGCGTCACTTTTTTAACCCAGAATTGGCCTGAATCAAATATTTATACAAAATTAGAATGGGGTATTGTGTAAAACATAAAAAATCCCTTCTGGAGCCCATTTGTTTTCCATTGGTCCAACCCTTACAGCCCCTATATATAAACGTTGGCTACAGCTGTGTTGTGGATTATAGGTAATTTCAGGGTTAATGTAACAGATATTTTAGCAATGCTAGCCTGTATAACATTGTTAATAGTAAATATGAAATGCTAAGGATGACTTAAAATGTCAACTCTATGATTAATTTAAATTTTAAAATCACAAGTAATTACTTGTCTTTGAGGACAAATAAAGTGATCATTCTTTTCTATTCAAAATCCATTTTTTACAGAGTTAATTCTGTCAATATTTATATCCGTTAAGTACTTATTATCATCAAAATATGAAATACTGGTGCTAGACAACATTTTTTATAATTCTGATCATTTAATGCATTATTTAAGCAGGAACAATGTATTAAGTAATGCTTTTCTTATTTAAATAAAAAAGCAGATTGGGCTATTATAGACAGCTATAATAAGATTCTGCCCTGGGCAGTTATCCATGTAACCCATATCAGAAACCACCACTGACTGACACAAAGCTAACTGCTTTTGGTCCATAATGCTTCATTTCAGTTTTTCAGATACATAAATGCTTAAAACATTCCCACAGCCTTGTTTTATAATTGAACTTCTACACTCTAAACCAAAAAGTCTACAAAGAGGAAAAGAGTCTTAACCCATCATAATTGTGCATTTGGTAGCAAATCTGCCCAGCTGGACCAGCTACCTTGTGCATAAAGCAACAATGCTGCTATCATTTTTTTTTTTTTTTCTTTTTAGAGCCATTCTGCTTTGACACGAGGAGCATGTAAGCTTTGGATCCGACCACATTCCCCTCAAGCCTCCTGCTCCTCCTCCTTTCTGTTTTAACTTTTTTAACACCTGGACTAACAAAAGACTGGCTTTGATCATGGGAAATCCCTTGGCAGAGTTGCAGTGAACCCACAGTGGAACTCCACCTGTGTATGTCTGTGTGATGCACACTGAGCCAGATGAGTCCCAGTACAGCAAAGCTTTGTGGTGCATGTATAAGGTGCAGGACACATATGTGGTGTCTATGAAAACAGACAGATGCAAAGAGAGAAAGACAAAAAGAGAGAGGGGAATTGCAAGTAAGCAAGAAAGAGGGAACATCTTGTTTCTACTGTGTAATCAGTAGCTCTGCAAACATGCACAGACACACACACACACACACACACACACACACACACACCTACACACACATACAAGGCCGCTTGTTATCAGTAGCTTTCCCACGCTGCTGTGCTACAAAGCTCCACACCAGGATGGGAGGATGAAGCGAGGGAGGAATGGACGGAAGTACAGAGGGATGGAGGGTCAGCCTTCACCAGCTTAGTCTCACTGCAGGGATAAACACATCCCTCAGCGGGAGTTTGTATTTAGGCTAGCAAGATCAGAGTTCAGAACGACCGACTGCCAAGCAGGCAAAGCGACAGAAAACAGACAGAGCAGCGGCGATAAACAAGCATCCATAGAGCAAACAAGCAGTGAACATCCTTCGCTCTCTCTCACACACACACCAAACACTCTAGTTGAGAAGATTGTACATTCCTCCTCCACACCTCTGCTCCCACATTACGCTTCTATCAAACTCCTCTATTCCTGAACATTTCCCTACTTCTTTCTTCGTGTCTCTCTGCCTCCACCTCCCTTTGCTTGCTGCTCAGCCCTGAGCTCTTACGTAAGAAGTCCATTTGCATAACAGGCTGTTTTCTCTGGCTACGGCATGGGCACACGAGACACACTGGATAATATGTTAACAACTCGAGCTGTTGGTAAACAACGACCTCCATCACAACAGCTCACATTGGCGCTATATAGCAGTGCAGGTCTGTTCTACGACAGAGATTTAGTGCCTTTGGATCTCTCAACGCCAGCTGGCTCAAGGCCAAACGGGCTGAAACAGCTGTCATTTACAGAGTGCGAGGATAGGCCATGTCTTTTCCTTGATAGACCTCATTCGGAAGGAGGCTGACCTACCTGCTGTGTTGAACCTGTGCAATAATAGGTCTTGCACCAAGAGATGACTGTTCAAATCAGGCAGCCTGGTATTATCCTCTTCAGGGTAAAGACAAGAGAGGCAGAGAGACCAGCGTGATTTTGTGCGTGTTGTTATGTCTTCAATGCGGCCTCTTCAAACATAAGCTATACAAACAGAGTGCACATTTGAAGGAATGTTCGCATACATGCAGAAAATTATACACACCCATGCACTTCTAACAAGTGTATAAAGAGAGTAAAAATGAGAAGACAAGCTTGTGAACATCAATAAATACTGCAGTGGAAGCTGTTAGATACACCCTAAGATACCTAATTACATACCATTTCATTAAGTCAAGAATGGCCTCAATCATGTCGGGTTATTAAAGAAGGGGCTGATCTTTTGTCTCTTTTACACACAAACACACACATACACTTCAAAGCGGCTACAACAAATGATCAAGAGAATCAAGCACCGATGATCTCTCATATGGAGCTTCCCTTTTCTCCCATGCAGAAGAGCGGTTGAAGTCAAGACGAAGATAATTATGCCTTTCATGTTACTAAATTCATTATACAATTACTTAAATACTCAGCATGTTGATATGATTTTGGAGTAAGCGGGACATAATCTTAGGATATTATAACCCGTCATGCTACTAGGATCCATCTACTTATCTGAAGTCAAGTTGTGAAGTTAACGAGTCCAAGATCGAAAATCGACACCTTTCTTCCCATCCATATTCCCCAGGTCATTTTGCTATAGACTGCTATGAAGATCTAAAATGTATTACATGTTTCAATTACTTGTTGCTTGACAACTACAGCTTTAAAACATGGTTACCTTAATAAGACTGGTGAAGGAGCCCTCTCTGTGTTTCTAGCAAATGGAAATAATTCACATTAGCAAAATGTATACGTCTTATAAGCAAGAAAACAGTGTAGCCGACTTTTTTTTAGCCAACTGACCAACAGTCCACAGAATATGTTGTGGGGAGGGAGCCTTGTGTTACTCTATGCTCCACATGACTAAAGAAAACTTTGATTACGCCGGCAATTTCTCTGGCATCTCATGCTTTGCATAGCTGTTCGTCCATGACAGGACCCAAACTTTAATTGTTTGGTGGATAATTTGAAACCAGATCTCTCTATGCCTCTATATCTTCATATTTGGATATTTAGTGGCTAGAATCCTTTATACAAAAAATAATTCTAACACTGTTTGGTACACCATATTCTGGAACTCGGTGCTCCCTCTTCAACACTTTCAGGCCACCCAGCACTAACTTAAGGATAAAATATGGACTGTTTTAAGGCATAGCAGTGCAAAAATGTAAGTTTGTGTTCACTAACTTGTAATTTGTTACCCTATCAATCATTTATAGAGAATCAACATATATTTCTGTGAAGACCTAACAATAACATACACACTTTTTCATTCACATCCTTCTGTCTCTATTTAATCTAATCAATCACTGTTTCAGTGTGACAATAAAAGGCATTGAGCCATTTCACGAACAGCTATGCAAAGTTAAGTTAATTGTGCAGATAAGTAATAGTGACCTTGTCCCCCCTGATCTCACCCCCCTAGCCCTTCCTTCACCCCTCCTGTTTACAGTTGGATCACCTGCTGTTCTAAAAGCTGAGAGCTGTTTATAGGAAGATTTATTGAAACCAGGATATGGGAGTTCAGAATATCACTCACAATATCAGCAAATCCTCCTTAAATCCCTTTCGATCTTTAAGTCTTATATGCTCTCAAACACAGTAAACAGTAGCACAGCATGTTTAATAAGAGCTAAGTGATGCTCAGTCTGAGAGGCATATTTATTATCAGTTCTACTGGATAGACTGAAAAGGGAGCAGTCTCATGGAACTGAGTTTAGTGTGTCTCTGTGTTAGTTTGCTGTCAGCGCTTCCCAAGAAGGAAATAACATAAATCTCACTCATGAATAAGAATATATTTCAAAGGTAGCTTCTTCCTTAATCCAGGAATCCAAGCAGATAAGAGCGCGTAAAAAGGCTTCCAGTGACTCCGGGGCTCATCTAAGAGCAGCAAGTCAAAAACACCCGCGGGGTTGGAGATTTCATTGTGAGGTGTGTCTGTTTTCATTACCAGCTTGCACACAGGACATAACAGGATACCGTAGGCGCATAAAACGCCCTGTCCGGCACGTCAGTTTCCAGGGGTTCTGTTTGTTCAATTATGCACGCGTCAACATCCCGAATATGAACGGACTTCAAAACGTGACGGGACATTAGCTGTCCTCTGGCTGTGCTGCATCTCTAAGGTCTACAGACAGCATGCACAGACACACGTGTGTGTTTTCAATGAAAGAAAAAGAAAAAAAAAAAAACAGTGCGTTCCTGTGCGCGCGCACGTGCGCGCGTGTGTGTGAGAGAGAAGGCTCATCACCGGTCTGCCAGGACCCGCGTGTGGCAGCGCGCTTTGCCCCCTCTTTATCCTCCGATCACAGTTGGCCAGAAGCATACACACGCACACATGAAAACCTGATGCGCACATACACTCCACGCACTCACCACGCGCCCCAGACTCACCTTTCAGTAGAATCCCATAAATAGTGTAGAGAGTGAAAATCAAATTACTCTTGAGGTTCATCCTGCCTGTTTCTTTGTTGCTCCCGTCTTCCGCGCTAATTTCTCCACTCCGTCTCCCTCCTGGACCTCTAACCGAGACCGGACGGCTTCCTCAGCTTATCCAGGTGGACCTGCAGGAGCGTGGCTTTTGTGCGTGTCTGGGAAACGGGGTTAACACAGCCCAGTCTACAATCCCAAGGCTGTTTTGCTTGTGATATAAATTCTCGCTCCTCTAAAATAAAATAAAATAAAAAAAAAGCACTAATGTTGTCGGGGATGCACTACTGATGAGTGCGCTCAGTAAGAGGAACTATGAAATATATATATATATTTTTTTTAAAAGGAGCGTTAGACCGCAAGCGCTGATAAGAATGCTCCACTGGTAGCAGGATAAACGTTACCGTTCCTCTACATTTGTCTGCACTGGTCTTGGTCTGCCGTGGCGCACGGTCCACAGTGCTTGGAGCACGAGTGGATTGTTTGAGTTCCGCCCACACTCCTTTGACTGACGTGAAAAATAAACCAATGGTGATGGGGATTAGGCAGGAGTTGGTGGAGGGTAGGTGGAAATGGAGGAGCGGCTCAATTCAGACGCTGTAAAAGATATCACTTTGCAAACAAACAAAAAAAAAAGAAAAAAAAAAAATTTTGAGTTAAACGATAAAATAGATAAATGAAAAAAAGTTTATTTGATTTTCGAGAATAAAATGCCACGAGTCCACGTCTCCGTTGAATTCGAATATCGATTCAGCATGGGTGTAAAACAATAACGTAATTATCTGTATCAAACCTTAAAATACTTACAGTCGACTACAAAAATAATAATAATAATAATAATAATAATAATAATAATAATAATAATAATAATAATAATAATAATAATAATAATAATTCACAGGTAACTTTTACAAACAAAACGTTGCACTGTATGTCCTTTTGTCATTACTGTATTAAATAACTTCTCATTCATAGAAAAAGGTGGATTATCTTTTACAGTGTTCTCACCCTTTACAATGGATCAGAATTCAAAACAAAAAGCATGCAGATATGCTTCCAGGTGTGAGAAAGCACTAAACCATACTGTGTTATTGAGTTTGTTTCTCTTTTTCGCATTTCAATGTTTTTGATAAATTGTAAGAGAAAAATAATTATAAGCTTCAAAAATCTTACATAGACCTAGATAAATTCCACATTGATTCTTTTTATTGAACATTCTAGTCCCTGCTTTGGCCAGCTGTTGGAAATATGGCTGATTTCAATCATTGATCAAACCCAAATAAATCTGAGCAAATTAATGCTGCAGTCATCCTAATAGCTTGACATAGCATAGTGATGAAGTAACGCAGCTTAGTTTCCTTTCAGTATATCTCAAAAATTATTTTAAACCATTCCTCTTTAAATCAGGCACAAAACATCACTAATGCAAGAAAAAATTGGTGCAACATGGGTATGAAATGTTAAGAGCACAACCAAAACTGCATGGTACTGAAAATACTTAAACTTGCCGTAAAAATTTTACAGTATTGCTTACTGTAATTTCACCTACAGTCGCAAAAACCCTACTAGAAATTAATTTCGATTATCCTAAATAATGTAAACTAATTTTTATTTATTCAATGTTATGGATTACTTTTTAATTTAAAATATCAGTGCTTTCTTCACCCTTTTTCCAAAATACTAAACAATTTCCTGTTTTCATTTTACTGTCACATTTAAATTAGAATAAATATTACAGTCTTGGTATGTGGATGTGAGATATTCTGCTTTTGCAAATGATATTTAAGATTTCTTAGCTTAACCTCTGCAGCTTAAGCAAGAGCTTAATCTGGCCTGATGCCGGCTCACATCTCATTAATCAGAAAGAACACTAAACTTTTGAAAGTTTTATGAAACAAACGTCCATTTTTTTTTTTTTTTTTTTTTTGCCACAATAGCTGTAGGGGCAATTTTCTTTGAATATACAGTGCACCAGTTGTCTACACTGGAGATGCAAGTAAGTAGACAACTTATATGAGTGTTTATGAAATTCAATATTTAAATTTTTAATATAAAAGGTGTCCTGTGGTGGCGCAGGGCCAAAGCACAACCTGTTTATTGAGGCCTTAGTCCTCATGGCAGTGGTCGCAGGTTTGATTCCCGGCCTGGTGACATTTACCGCATGTCTTCCCTTTCTCATTAACCTCTTTCCTGTCGAACTACTTTCAAAAAAAGGCCACTAGAGCCAACAAAACCTAAAAAAGAAAAAAATTAATACAAAAAGTACACAAACAACATCAAAGTTTATAGATAGTAAGGAAGAGAATCAAAGTTTGGATGGAGTGAGAACATGAAGAAACAGACAGCAGAATATATCCGGAATATATGAATATAACTAAAACTGACTACTCATGAGGTAATGTTGGTGGGAAGGGGGAGACAAACAGAAAGCAAATCAGACTAGAATACATGAAAGTATGGTACTACAAGAGACGAGATTAATGTTGTTTGTCTCTCCCAGAGCACTTTTCCTTCACCTTGATGGAAAACATCATGACACAAAGAAAAGGTATGAAGGAGAATTTACGAAGTCTGAACAAACAATGACACTGCAGCACACAACCTCTAATGGGACATAGACAGCACAACACAGAGATAGATTCTGCCAGTGTGGCTTTGTTGTGATGAAGCTCTTATATTCTGAGTAGGAGCTACTCCGAAAACACCTAGATACTTTGCCCTGTGCTTTCCTGCGAGATTATGTTATACAGGCTACAATATGCATCCTTGTGAAAATATTAAATCACTGCTAGGTCTTGTAATAAAATAAAAATAGCATGATGAAATGTTTAATCCTCAACAACCAAGTTTTGTGCTTTTAAATATTAGTTCATATGTTGTTTTTTTTTTTTTTTTTTAGCTTTGTTAGATTCATGCAAATCTAATTTATCAAAATCTGGCATGGAGTGGGTTGTATAAATAATCTCATAACAAGTTCCACAAGTGCGTTCTGAAACAATGTGCCAATTATTGGCCAATCTGAGCATATGAACAATCAGGTGTTAATAAATCTGGTTGATGGAGGTGGTGTTCGTCAACACCAAACACCACCTCTTTTATGTCATGAATTTATTAGCTACATCACAGAATTTGTGTCACATAAATGAACAAAAGAGGGTAAACAAGAAATAAATATGTACATGAACAGATGCCTAGTCATATTTTAGAAAGGTGAAATGGAAATCTTTATCTCCAAATTAAGTGTGTTACCCACAACAATATAGTTCAGAACTGCGCAGGTCAAAATGGTACATTTTCTTGGACATGTACAATAGCTCTGATCCAAAGGTTGAAGGAAAGCTTCACAATGGATGGGAAGTGTGCAACAGTCATAATGATGAGAAACCCCTTGCTTAAAAACAGCAGTTTGAAAATGCTTCCGACTTTAGAAGATAGAAGTAGGCTTCTTTGTACGCTCCATGCTTCTCTGTATGCTCCATCCTGTCAAATGAGCAGGTAATTGTGCTGGTTATATGAACTGTGATATTAGCATGTTCTATATGTGTATCCAAACTGATATACCCTGAGATTTTACATGCCTTACACATGCCTAATGAATGAATACCAATGCAATGAGTCATACATCACCTGGATGTTTTCAAACTGAAATGTTGTCAGAATACATTTTGGGACACCAGTTATCTTCTTTAACTTAATTAAGCATATTCATGTTTGCTGTTTTATAAGAGTGAAAGGTATAATGAAGTACAGCAATGAAAATCTTTGATTTGAATTGTTCCTGTATAATTTTAGGAATGTCCAAGAGTTAATCTAGACCCATTGTCTTAAAAGAACAACATTTTCCTCAGTTCACAGACTGTAAATCTGCTCAGTAAAAGCAGGTGTCAGGCACTCACTACAGTATCCATCTAGTGTTTAATTGTATTTAAAATGCAGAGCCCATCAGAGAAAAACGGAATAAATGACTAGTTTGACGTATTCTTGTTGTAATCATAGATAAAAAACAGCTAAAGTGCCTCTAAAAACAGAAAGGGAAGAACGTTTTAAACAGAAGGCTTTTCTTTTTAAAGCTGCCAACTTTAGTAACATTTTGTGCATTGAACCATTTGGTTACACGACCTTTGTAATTTTATCAGGGGAATATGGTAGAAGAAAAAGAGCTTGCAAAACTGCAACAGAGAACTTACTAATGTACATATAAATGAATGTCAAGCATCAGAAAACTAATCTCACAGGAAATATCAGAAGCTCAGTAATCAGAGGCTCTACGCAACAGCAAGTATTAATAAGGTGTTTTTTAAAGTGTGATTTGCTATGACTGAAAAACAACCTATGTTATGGAATGAATCTTTTATGTAATAATTTGACAATTATATACCGTTTCACAGTACGTTTAATCTCTTATATTATGTTTCTATGATGTAGGCACAAGGTCTTTCTTTTAGATTGAACCTTGTGAGTGATTGTCCACCTATTTACAAATTCAGCCTGTACATTATTCATAAAGTTACATTTTTCATGTTGCCTACCTTAAAGTTGCCTACTTGAGTTATTAATTGACACAAGTTCCAGTTCACACACACACTGCTTTAAAGTGAAAACATCCTCTGTCAAACACAAAGGAAACAGAGTCATCCACAGTATTTTGTTCCTATAATTTAAACACCTAGCTCGACACATATGACAGGTATGTTTTAATTAAGTTATCATTTTACAGTAAAATATATCTCAACCTTCAGCTGAAAGCTGTCATCTAATTTTTTTTAAACTCTAGATCAATACTGTGAAAAACTGCAAAGGGGGAAATTATGTTATGTTACAAGCATTCTTAGATGCACAGGGCAGATGTTTCCCAGGTGACCCAAGCCAGTGGCGTGTTCTCAGATGCATGCACCCGCACTCTCTCAATTAAAGGTGCCAATAGCCACAAACAACACCGTCAAGAGTAATGGGAAATTATTCATATGCAGTCAAGATTTATACCTGAATTTCTCCTGGGACAACAAAGGATTCTATTCTATTTTATTCTACGATGTATTACATTTCCGCCTTAAATCTCCCATACTTGGCTAACAGCCACAATATTGCAAAGCCTATGGCACATTCATACAGTCTTTGTGATTCGCAAAACAAATTAATCAAGGAGATCAATAATCGAATATGACATACAATCAAAATTGCCCCTGAATTTTTGGACCGTGAAAATTATTTTGCACTGCATGGACTAAAAATTTTCCTACAAAACTGGATTTTGCTTTCTACATTGGAACGACAGCAGTAACATAAATTTGGGTTCATGATCTGATCCATACACGCATTTGATAAATGAGATAAATGTTCAAAAACGCTTTGAATAAGTTGATATGAGAAATTAAAGGAATACAGCTGACATTTCTTGGCATGCTGATCTTATTTTTGCTTAGCCTGTAAGAGTTGCACAGCCTTGAGCAGCACACCTTGTAATGGCTCATTTCACACTCTCAAATTGGTGTGTGCCTTCACTGGAGCCATAGCAAGGAACCAGGGGGGTCATCTTTAAAAAGTGTTTGGATCCAGGAGAGAGGCCAGTCAGTGAACTGATAGAAACAGCGCATACGAGTTTCCGCCTCACCTGGGATTTTCTCAGCGCTCCAGATGGCAGATAGACCCATCTTCCTCTCACTCCCTGTCACACAAACACACACGCACACACAACCATTAATGCACATCCAACTCTCAGAGTTGCAAGAAACCACCACCTGTTCCTGGCCGAGTCCATTGTTCACTGGTCTTCCTAATGTGGTCTGACACATGTTGCCAAGCTGAGGGCCCAGCACTTTGGCTCAGATGGAACAAGGCGGGGCACAACATAAATCACAACACCTTTTATACCCAAATTTTCTTTTATCCCTGTGCCTCTGTATGGGTTCACCTAACAATTCACAAAACCAAAAGGGAAAAATATGGATCAAAAGAAACATCCATTAAGAAGAAAAAAGAAAAAAAAAAATAGTGTTTTCTATTTTAACTAGAAATGGGAATTGTGCAAATACACATAACCTGTAAAATACTCTGTTTGTTCAGAGTTATAATAACATTCAGAAAAATAAAAATGCTTGTACAGTACATGTTAAGCAGTAGGCAGTTGCCTCTAAGCTTATTGATTAGAACAAAGACTCAAACACACACAGACAATATAATTCTGTTTGTAGGTAATAAGTAATTGTTTGCTGAAGAACAGGTCTAAAAGTTAGGTCTAGTTTCTTGTTGCATGTCTATGAAGATTTATTTAGACATCCAGGTGCCACAGTGCTTCTTGGAGTTTATTTTCTCAGCACAAAAACTGATTTATTTAAAAAAAATGTTTTAGTCACTCAATGACCTTCCTTGATTGTAGTGAGTGTAAAAGAAGAAATGACCTCCTCCTTGTATGAGAGACATACTCACTGCCTGATGCATCTTCAAACCTGAAGAGGAACAGTCTCTTTGCAGCTTCCAGTGAATCTACAGGTATAGATGGACCTAAAACACGCAAGAACAGTTTCAGAAGCAGACAAAACATCTCACACATCGATTACTGATTTAAAGATAGGACACAGAGCACTTTCTTGTGACGCTAACTTTTCCTGATGACAGCAAAATAGAAACTCTCAGAAACTCTTCAAAAAGTTCTGCCCACCTATGTGCCAACAGGTAAAGTGAATTGAACCACTCATTGCAGAAAAGCACACAGATGCACACAAAAATTTCAAAGATGCAGTGCTTTAAAAAAAGCATTTGCTGCCTTGTAGTTTTATTCCCTTTTGGCTTTTTTGTCACACTTGAATGTTTCAGGCAATTGATCAAATTTCAGATTCAGAAAAGAGAACCACAGTTAATACAAAATGCATTCTTGAAATTATTTCACTTGTTTGGGTTGAAGATTTCCAAATAAACCTGGTTTCAAAAATCAGTTGCCCACAAAACCTAATAACTGCTGTACTCGTTGTGAGTTCTTAACATCAGCGTGGATGATTTTTTTCCCCATTCTTCAAAATTCTTTTAATTTAGTTATAGTGAAAATTTTTAGAGTATGAACAACCTGTCTAAAGTCATGTCACAACACCTCCATCAGTTTGAACTTTTACCAGGTTCACAATTAGTACACTGCAATGCTTTTAATAAGTGTTCCCTCATAGCCAAAGAGCACTTGAGCTTAAGGTTATGAAATTACAGCCAGATATTCTCTTTCAGGATTTTCTGGTAGAAAATAAAATTAATGTGGATGTTAAAGCAGCCCAAGTCCATCACACTAGTTTAGCAGATCATCCTGCAAAATGACAACAAACTCATACGAGCCTTTTTCTGAAGGAACTTTTAACACATCCAGCTCTGGTGTTAAACGTTAGAATAGATTTGTAGTCGGAATTTCACTGAAAAGTATGAGGATTCTCCTGAACAAATTTTTTGATTACAAAGAAGATTAAAGAAGTCTCCTATAAAATTATTCATAAAATCTAGCCTGCTAAAATGTACCGTATTTTAATTCAAGAGTCAATAAAGAATTTGAGATTTACTGTACGTTTTGTAATTCATATCCTGAAACTGTTCTCCACCTATTGTGGCACTGTCCTTTTGTTAATTCCTATCGGCAGAATCTGTGGCTTTATCCACAGCAACATAGAAGCACAATTTATTATTTTATGGGAATGTGACGTAATTGGTTTCATTGGTAAATGCATATACTTCTGAGTTTCTTATATTTTTTTATTATTATTTTTTATTATTTTTATTATTATTATTGACTAAATATCATATTCATTGTCAAGTATTATATTCAAACTATCAAAAATAGCTATCAAATAGCTAAATAGCTATCAAAACGGTTTAAATATGTACTGCTTTGAATATATATATTTAAAAAATTCCCTTCTCACCCTCCGCGGGTGGTCTCTCTCATCCTCTGAGCTCGGGTCCTCTACCAGAGGCCTGGGAGCTTGAGGGTTCTGCGCAGTATCTTGGCTGTGCCTAGAACTGCACATTTCTGGACTGAGATGTCTGATGTTGTTCCTGGGAGATTATATATATATATATATATATATATATATATATATATAATAAATGATATATTTGCAAATAAAGTTTTTTTGGGGGAAAAACTTGGTTGCAAATTGTGCTGTTTGAAGGTGATATTTGCTTTTATTTAAAATGTAGAATATTTTGACACAATTAGAACATGTTATTTTAACCATGAGTGATGCTATTTGACCGGAGTGTTAACTGTTTTGAAAATGTGCAGCGTGAAAGCAACTGAGAAAAACTGGCTAGGCTACATATTGATTAGCTCCGTGTTTAGCTGGCTAGGTTGCAGCTATACTATACTGCTGAATAACTAAGGCAACGGGTAATTTCATCATATTCATTTTACTGTACCTCTGTTTCGCTTACGTTTTTCCTCTTCTTCTTTTGTATTTCATCCTTTCTTGCGCACGAGAAAATTTGGAACGTTTCGAGATGATTGTTTTTGAAGATAATCACGTTACAAAACTCACCCTACTCATCTGAGCAGAGTGCGACTGAGTGAGCAGTGAGGGGGAGAGGGAAAAACAAAGTATCATTATTACCTATAAGTTTTAAAAAAATAGTTACTTTTTTTCTGAATCCTCTTTATGGCACCCTATCCACTTTATTTCTGGGAAAGTTATTGTGGAAACGATAGTGGATATTACTTCCGGTTTGCACCGGAAGTAGAAGTTTTTTCACTGTTTAATTTATAGTTTTTTGCTAATCTATAGTCATGGTAGACGTTACGTCTCTCTTTTTGGTTATTGTACAGTAATAAGTGAAAATAGTAGACGGACATGACTGACATGCTGTCTACTATTAGAGACGTGATAGTAGACGGCATAATTACGAGTTTAATCACGAGCGCCAGGAACGCATGCTTTTTGAGCTTAATGACCTGATTTCGCAGTGATGCAAGTAGCTCACGTCTTTTAAAAACATGCAGCAATAAGGAAGAGAGAAACGTGTGGGGCAGTGTCAAGCCACCGGAACTACATAAAGGTGTGATGTGGATTTTATTTTTTGTTTGGGTTAAACAAATCAAACAAAATAATAATAATAATAATAAAAAAAGTTCATGCATAGCTATTGATTTACATCTTTTGACTGATTTTGACTTGATCATCAAAATCCAAAAGGTTGCACATTTAAAAAAAAAAATAAGGTGCCAGAAAGTTTTATATTTATGCATATCAAAATAATATGCTCATTGGAGTCTTTATCATTGGGTTTGGGCCCAGCAATGAATTTCTATATGACAAAATTAAATATCTGGGTTTATTTGAGTCCATTGGAACCAGAACCTAGAGGTTCTCCATTGTTGAGTGTCGCTGCAAACATTAGTGGAGAGTTGACCACAACTAATGTATTAAATTACTTCTCAGGCATTCTTTTTGAAGTGGTGCTTTTTAAGAACATCCATTCCAGCAGNAACAACCTGTCTAAAGTCATGTCACAACACCTCCATCATATATATGATATGCTCATCGGAGTCTTTATCATTGGGTTTGGGCCCAGCAATGAATTTCTATATGACAAAATTAAATATCTGTGTTTATTTTAGTCCATTGGAACCAGAACCTAGAGGTTCTCCATTGTTGAGTGTCGCTGCGAACATTAGTGGAGAGTTGACCACAACTAATGTATTAAATTACTTCTCAGGCATTCTTTTTGAAGTGGTGCTTTTTAAGAACATTCATTCCAGCACTTTTGTATGTGACATTTGTAAGTTGGGTTTGGTTTTGGTCAGAAATAGGTGGTTTTGAGGCAACTGTTAGAACTCCTGTCCACACAAATGGCCTACCGCTAAGTTGCAAAACCAAAACTGGGAGAAAAGATCTGTTTAGATAGAGCATGGGAGGCAAATACAGACAGGGAATGGCAACACTAAAATATTCAGCTCCAGCTAAGACAGCAAACCAAGAGGAAGGAATTGTGTGTCAACAATACAAAGTGCCAGCAACTGAAGTATGAGGTTGGCTTCCCTTGCAGACACCTGAGTGTTTTTCTCCCACTGTGTCACCGGTATAAATGACCTTTCCTCTAGATTTTGGCAACCATGAAGTACTACAAAGACCAGAGCTATTGCAGCCTGCCACACCACAAGGGGAGACTGTCTGCCAAATACAACCAGATCCAAAGCTCAGCAGCAGTGTTGAGATTAGAGTGGCACACCGATTGTTTCAGTACCACTCACTCGGAAAGTGTTCCTAAACCCAACTCTGCATACTAAGACGGTAGGGACGGAGCTTTTGTTAATGAGAATGGCACCATTCCACATCAATTCAGAAGTGTAAAAAACTGCTGATGCACTGTCTGGATGCTATTCATTCTCACAGTTGGAATCTTCAAAATGAATATTCATATATACGTATATTAATGCTTGTATAGTCTTTACCAGGGATCTTCAACATTTTTCAGCCTGAAAACCATAAAATATGACTGTGCACTTACGTGGTGTACCGTTTGCAAAGTTACACAGTGAAAAATTAACAGAAATAATTTGATTTATTTAGCCAGTAATAGAGAAAAAATTGTGTGTTCATTTTTTAAAGTCATAATTTCCCCATGTTATTCCTATACTTATGATTGTCAGTTTCAAACTAAATATTTAATTCACAAACTAAATAAGCAGCTTTACATTAAATATTTATTAAGCTAAATGTTTAGTTCCCAATGAAAGGGTTAAGTCTGAGCTAAACATTTTTTACTTTAAGACAAAATATCTAGGTCCAAGTTAAATATTTGTTTTGCTAACTGTAGGTTCATGAAGCTTGAGGCTCTCCATATTTCCCCTTCAATCTACTTGATAACAAAACACAAACCGGATCCTCTTGATAAAGTTGAACTGCTTACTCCAAAAGTAAACATGATACAGATGTAACTTGTCCACAAAACAATAAAGAGTAAAAGTATAATACCAATGAGGTCAAAAAACTGTGTGACTTCACTCCAATTGCCTGACTCACTCCTATCTAGCCACACACTGAAAATTACTTCACTGTCTAATAAGCAATTGCACATGCAAACTTATGAGAGGGCCTTTGCATAGTGTTGTTCCACGGAGCCACAGCCCAACACACACTTACTATACAACTATGAACATTTGCACTGTCTAATCCCTGAGACAACCCCACAGGCATATAAGATTCATGATTCATATGATGCAATAAGGGGGCAGTGTCCGTTTGTTTTTATGTAGCGTGACAGATGGGAGGGGGGGGAAGCTTGGGGAAAAAGAGTGAGGGACACAGGAGTGGCTCTGTGTCACAGTGTGAAAGGATCATGTTCTGAATCATGCAGTACATGGCTTGTGCTGGGAGAGGCACTGTTCTGCACTAATGAAAACTGTGACCTGGAGAAATGATCTTGTGAATGAATCACTTCAGTATACTGATCCTTGAGATTCAGTACAACCGGAATCTCTATTCACTTGTTTACATTATAGTAAGGAGTGCTGCAAGCTGTGTTTATAGTTGATGCATTGAACCAGGCATGAGGGGGCGCACGCCAGACTTCTGTCCATTCCTATGAAAAGTTGCCTATTGACACAAAGAAATACCTATTCTTTTTCTGTAGTGGCAATGAATTGTACTGGGACGCCACAAGGGTATGTTGTTGTTTCTCTCTGTTCAGAGCTGATATAAGGTGTAATACTGACTCATGCTTAATCCAGAAATAGTCTAATGAGCCGTTATGATGTGTATGAGATAGACAGGAGAGACAGGCTAGGGACTCGGTGACAGCCTTTGGTAAATGGAGTCGTGCCAACTGCCACGTTCTAAACACATCAAAGACCGAGATCATGGTTAATTATTTGTAAGTCTAAGCCTTCCAGCTTTTAAGAAAAAGACAATGAAGTGGCACACACCTATTAATATTTTGGGATGCATTTTGATGCATCTTAGTTCAAGGTACAGAGCCAACTCTTGTTTTTCTCTAGATTATCCTGGGATTTGACAGGAAAAGGGTGAATTTTGCTTGGGCAAAGGTTCAGGCCATTCTGCCAAATTGCAGAATAGCCTGAACATTCTGCACCTATTTCACAGTCTGAAATATACAATTATATATAGAAAATCACAGTCTTTGTTCTTTATGCTGGTTACTTCTCTGTGCTAGAGATACCTTTGGTGATTCTTAGAATTAACAATGTCTGAGTGAATAAAATAAGAAAAAAGTGACATTTGGATTTTCCAAATGGTGTTTTGGGTTGTACGTGGCCTTGTAGGATCAGAATAATAACCATGCTACTTGAGGAGCATGCTGAATTGTAAGCAGTGGGAGAGACAGAGAGACTGTGTTTATTTGTGTGCGCACGTAGCACTTTGATTCATAAATTTAAACTTAAAAAGGTCAGAGTCCTATTCCTGTACAGTATGTTTTGTTGAGCATGAAATGTCACATCATGTCTCACTGGTGGTTCAATAGCTTTTTTGCCATTTATTTAAGGGATAAACACATATCAGTAGCAATGCTTTTTTTTTGAATAAGCAAATCCAGTTACAGACGGTTTTATGAATGGTAGCTCAACCTGTGTTGTTTTTTCATGTTTTTCTTTTAAGATAGCATTGTTCATTTGACAATACACACTGTACTTTGCGAAAATGTGAACACCCTTTTCATCTTTTCAAATCTGATCACAATACAACTAAAACCACTAATAATCTGGACAAGTCACTATCTCCGTCATTACATGAATCAGTAAAATTATTGAAAAAGCTGTGAGTTGCTTTTGACCTATAATAACTGACACATTGATCAACATTTGATACAACAAAGGCACTTGACCAAATGTTATGTTTGTTACTGGTTTCACAATTGGTGATTAATGTCTTTATGATGTTTTTACGATATAAAGCACTTTCAACTACTTTTCTGCTGAAATGTATGGAAATACACATGAATACTTGACTTGACTGAACTAAAAAGTTCAGTGTTTTTGCCTGGGGCTTACAGTAAAAGACTAGAATACAGTATTACATAATTGTGTTGTGGAAGTAAAATGATGTATGGCAATAAAACCTATAACCTGTGGCAAAAAGCATCTTGAGACAAATCTAGAGATTTACCATCCAGCAAGTTAATAGCCTTATACATACAGCTGGAGTCACAGTGGAAGGACAGTGGAATGGTTTTGATCAAAGCATATTCATATGTGGGAATAAATTAGACTTAAATCTAATTTAGAATCAAGGGTAATGCTTGAAAAGTTATGTTAAGAGTCACTGTACTGAGTATTTGGCAAAGAATAATGGGCAGAAATTTCAGTCCCCAGATGTGAAAGTTGGCACAGATATGCCCTTAAAGAATTGCAATAGTCATCACAGGAAATATGGTTCTACAATACATTAATATAGGGGATGATATACAATACCAAAAATATATAGTTGAGTTTGTGGTTGTAAAATGATAAACTACCAAAAAAGAAAAAAAAAAAAAAAAAGAAAAATTCAAGGTGCATTAAAGTATTGTTTATGGCTATAAGATGTCAACCTACAAGAATGCTTTGCAGTTTCTTTGATTTTTCTATTATAACTGAATATTCCAAACAAATACAAGATTTTCTAATATCATATTTTGCACTATAATAAAAAAAAGAGTAACTTTTGATTTGTTAGACTGAGCAATGAATTTTAAAGCCCAGAGAAGAGAATATTTCCCTCTTTCTATTTTCTGGTTCTGCCTCTGTTAGTTAGTCTTTCTGCTTGTTGTTTTTTTTTTCTGCCTGTCTGTGTATATGTCTATGTACTTGTATGCAATACATCATCTGATCCAGTCGGATCCAGCACAATTCAAGCAGAAGGTAGCCAGAGCTGAATAAGCCAACTGTTTCCTGGCAGTCAGGAAGAAATTATTAGCCAGTCCAATAAAGTTACATTTCCGTGTTTGATTGCCATATTCAGCTACACAGTGCCAATGAAGTTAAATCAGTGGGAGGAAAGCAAAGATCAAGTGCTAAAAAGAGGCAGAGGCTCATTATAATTTTTTTACATGGAAAAACTCATGGATACACACACACACGCACACACATGCACACACGCATCCACACACGCACATAAGCTACCATGGTAAAATGCTCCATCATATGTCATTTATTGGTAATGTGACTGTGACTGTCCACAGCTGAGGTTTCCACTTGGGCCAGAGACCTTTCTTTCAAGTTGAGCACCATAAATATGCACACACACACTCTGCACAAGTGTGGACCAAATCCTAACAGAGCAGAACTACGACAGATTTTGGGATGATTCACCTGAGAGATGGATCTGCAGTCCATGCAGACTCACACACATGGGCACAAGTGTACACATGGACATTCTCTCACGCAGCAGCTCTACCCTCTAGGTAAGGGAAGGCTCAAGAAATTGAGTTCACGGTGGTCGCTTAGCAATGTCGAGCAGAGGGTGTGCTATCAAGCCAAATTGTTCTGGTTCCTCTTGGCTCCCCTCAATTCCGTATGGGTGTTCGAGGGTGGAACGACGGCAAGGTAATCTGGCGGGTCTGACATTTAGAGAAGAGGAAGGGAAAAATAAAAGACATAAACTGAGAATTTTTCACAATTTCATAAATTAAAACATATCTTGATTTTTTAAAGTTTTATATTTCTTATTTTTTATTATGTTTTTTTTAAAACATCAAACATAAATTCAGTTCAGCACTTCATCTGTTTCTTAAAGTATACAAACTAATGGTTAGCTATGTGTGGAATCACTCCAAGAAATGCCACATGTTCTCGAATTCCAAGTCCATAAGTGTCTAATTAACTAATGCCATTCTCAAAATTACTCTCTCAGCACTTTTACTTATTCCTATTCCCATTAGAGTCTTGCAGCGGAAACAACAGCCATAGGTAAATGGACAATTTGGCAACTTACCTATTCTTCCTTCCATTGAAAAAAAGCAGTTTTATTTTTCAGCCCATCAGGGCAAAGCTGTGCATACATGCTATGTCATCAATACAGTTTTTCCCCTAATGTATGCTACCCTCATGTATTCTATAAATAAATTATTTGAAAAGAGCAGTTTGTAGCTATTTTTTTTTTACTTGTCTTTATCAAATTATTTCTCTCTTTTTCTCCTCCGATGCATCATTCGGATATTTAAATCCCACCCATGGGCCTTCTGCAGAACCACAAAGCGCTCCCCCTGTTGACTCAACCTCACAGGATCTGATTAGTCCAGCTGCTGCATTAAGCACTGCTCCTGTTGCCTTTACCTCGCAGGAGTTCATTGATCAGAAATAAAGAGTGTACGTATAGACCCTGCTGACTGGCCATATCTTCTAAGTGATCGGGTCAGGGGTGGATACATAAAATCTCACCAGGGTCCAGGTGAGCGTGTATTTGTGAGTGTGACTCCTCTTCTCTCTTTGAGTATCCTAGCAAGTGGATATGTCAGGGTCACTGCAATCCACACACCTGACAACGAGCTCCACATCTGGCTGTGAGGTTAAAAGAAGCTGCAAGACAACTCCTCTTCACCTGATGACCCGACATTGTTATTTAAGTCAGCCACCTTTACTTACTTTTTTTCCCTCAAGTTATTTAAGTTTTTGCTTCCTGTCAGTTTTTGGATGTTCATACCTGCTACCTACCTTACGCCTTCTGAGCTTCCACGTGAAAATACAATCTCTGGTTCTGGAGTCTGTCTTCAAGGTTGATCAAAAAAGTTCTCCTCAAACACTAGTGCTCCTCTCAGTTGTTCTCCAACAGTCCTTGGATTCCGCTTCAACTTTCATTTACACCTTCTCCCTTGGGATCCACAAAATTCAACTGATTCCTTTCCTTCATACTTATCCAGTAAACGCCACTCATTATTTTATTCACCTACTTTTCGGCCTCCTTATTGCTGCCAAATGTAATAATTTTCCACCTGTTCCAGACATTGCTGTTCCTCCCCGAACCCTCCAGATTTCTTTCTTTCAATGAGTCTGAATATCGTGTCTCTGTGATTCTGCATGTGGGTCAAGAAGCTTCAACCCATTATGACACACTCAATATTAAACTTTAGTTTTACCTTTTTTTTTTTTTTTTTAAAGGATGCTTTCATGTTTCTGATATCTGTCAATAAATCTATGTTTTAATGTCACAGTAGTAGGGAAGCAAAGTAATGTATAAAGAACCACTGATAGGAGACTCTAAATTTAGCTGTGTTGGCTACTTATTTACTAAATGCTTAAAGAATCTGTTAGCAAATTCCTTAAAAAAAAGTGTACTTGATATTAGGTAAAATTTTCTTTTAAACTGCATTGGTGAGTCAAATATTTAGATGTTTAAATGTGTCAACATTATGTTCTTTCCTTAGGATGGTGAGAAGTGAAGCCGTCCCTTTTGCTCACACATGCCAAGATGCTGACACCTTTAAACTTACTATGCTGTCCTCTCTCAAGCCTCTCTCTTTTTCATACGTAATGCAACAATGGTCAAGATGGCAAAGCACTTCAGATTTGGTTTCATCATATATGTTCCCACAATTTAGGGCATCTGGCCCTGTGTGTGTTGGCAAATTCATACCTGTCATTTTTTAAATGTAACTTTTTTAGGTATCTACGTCTTCCCTGGTGAGTGGCCTTTTAGGCTATTCCACTCCTTTTACTGTGGATAATGTGACTGGCTCATTCTCACAGTCAGTTTCCTATCAACCATTTCTGAGGGGAAAAATGTATATACTCTGATCACAATAGCCTAGCTTCTCCAGGAAAGATAACAGGACATCTAAAATATCAGCGTGTTAGGGATGCATTTACATTATTTTATGTCAGTCAAATTTAATTTTCTTTCACATAACTACAGATTCCATAGATGATAAGACAAATAAATTATATTGTAAGCAAAACTTCAGATGGGAAGGAGTTCAAATCGAAAAGCAAAAACTGACTCCTCTGTACAGGACAAAACATCTGATTATTTGAAATGCCTTCATGGCCTCTCAGAGCTTTCTGTTTTTATCTTTAGTAAAGAAATGAGTTACAAAGCAATCACCAACAAGAATAGTGTCACGGTTTCTTCAACTTTGACAGATGCACTTACCTCTTCAAACAAGAATGTGCTGAAATTGGCATCGTGACCTGCAAATTGAAGAAGCTAGTGTTTCTCTGCGTGAGGGTTGCCAGCCCATTAGAGCCAAAGCCACCACTGATCTATGCCCTGCTGTGCTCTAAAACCCATCATCTTTAACGAAAAAGCATTAATACTTTTTTCATTCAAGGGAAGAGGTTGAATGGTGGAGTAACCAGTAAAATTCAACCTCTTTTTACAAGCTTTGATAGGCAGGTGTTCTTGTTACCATGATATTCATTTGGAAGCAAAAGAAAGGAAGAAAATTCAAATATTGGCTGTAAAGCTGAGAATAATGATACATGAATATCGTGGGCAATAATTGCACAATTGATTAGTTATAGCCTGTTGGTACCAATGTTTGCTATCCTTTTTCTTGTCTTTTTTTGCGAAATGAGAAAAGCCTTTATGTTGAAGAATTAGTTCTGATCACAGGTAGTTGCTTTTAGAACCTTTACTTGAATAAGCAACTTATTTGGTTCTTTGTTAAAAAGAAAGAAAACGTATCCTAAAATCTTAAATATAAACAGTGATGAGTTCATGTAGCTGAATGTACTTCTCGGACAGTTGAGACACTTTTGGCCATACTGGGGAATATTTCACAAATTCTAATCTCGCTGTGGCCAGTTCCACCAGGAGCAGAAGTGGACTGATGAAAAACTAGTGGCTCTTCATGCTGAGTCAGCGGGTCTCATCTGCCATGACTGTTGATACCATAAACTCTGGGCTGAGCAAGCTGAAGTCAGGCATCTAGTGTAATTCCAGTACTTAAAGGTGACCACAAATCAATTCTGCAATCAATTTAATTCAACATGTTGAGCTCCAACAAAATTCATATAAAATGTTGACTCAGAGTAAATGTTTCCAGAGAAGGCAATAAGTCATGAGTTTAAATAGATTGATCACGCATTCATATTTCAGGTGATCTTACATTGTAACAGAGTTAAGAAAACTTTTTCCAACTTGCTCTGACTTGCTGTTGCTCCACATCAGCAACGGCTGGATCCAGAATGTTGCGTCACCCAGCACAGTCAAACCATTCTTTAGTGGTTTACAAGTATTAGTTTAAATGTAAACAGTTTTGATGGTCATTTCCTACACTCTGCAAGGTTACAGGGGGTTGGAGCCTATCTTCAGTGTCAAGGAAGTGAGAGGCAGTGTTCTCCCTGGACAGGTCTCCAAAGGTAAGACAGTGACACCCACAGAGAGAAACTGTTGTCACTTTAGCCTCTCTCCTCTCTCAGTCAAATTTACTGTAAAACAAATGTGAACCTGAATGACAACCTTGGAGTGCCACCATCTAAGCTGATCCAGAGTATAAAAAATAAACATGTATTCACTTTTGACATTTATTTCCTACACAATTTTGTGGGGGCGCAGCGGATTGGAGCACAGCTCCAGCGGTCAATGAGAGACAGTGTCCTCAGACAAGTCTCCAAATGCAAAACAGAGACACAGACAGATATGCATGCAGATGCACTTTCAGCTCAGGGCACTTTAGAGTGAAAATTCTACCTAAAGACATTTAACCTTTAAGTTAATTGGCTGGATTTTGAATTAGAGTAAGTTGAAGTACCAAGAGGAATCTGCAAGAACCCACGACTTTATATGCTGTAAGGTCACAGTGCTCCCAATCACGTTTCAAATTAAAGCTTGGATCACTCAAAATAACACATATTTCCATGTTATCCTTGCATTTATAACAAATGCTTTATATATATATATATAAATGCAGAAGAATTTTGTATTAAGATTTCATGCCCCCTAGAGCGGACCAAATGTGAAACTGCTCTCACTTTAGCCTCCCACCTCTGTCAGTCGGATTTATTGTAAATTGATCCTGAATGCTAGCACTGGAGTGTCACACTGTAAGCTGATTCAGAGTAATAAAAAAAAGAAATACAATTTATTCAATTTTATGTTACATTTAGGGTTTCATATCACTGTTTAAACTGTCTGAAAGGGAATTATTTTTCAAATAAAGTTTAAAGTTGAGAAATTTCAGTTGCTGTTGTCCTCATGACACCAAATTTGTTATCTGAGCTATAGCTTCAGATTTAGCAGATGGGCTTCAATTCCTGAACGGCAAAGACAGCAGCCTTGAGTCAAGTTCTAATTTCAGCTACTTGCTTTCCACACAAAGAGTCGTACAATCTTAGTACCACCTTTTAGGAATTTAACAGGTAAACGATTGTTGAACAGTTTTTCCTGTCTCAAAGGTACGCAAATATTCACTGGCAGACTGGAAATAGATTTATAATTGTTTTTGGACAAGCGTCACAAACATGAAAGGACATGGGACCCTTCCTGGCTCACCTCCAAATCATCCCACAGTCCGATTAATTATGATAATATAAGCTCATATATTATAATTGCTAACTCACTTAATAAGTTTATGATATCAAAGTCAATTCAAGTCAAGTTTATTTACATAGCACATTTCAGCAACAAGGCAGTCCAAAGTGCTTTACATAATGAGAACATCATACAGTCACCAATTGTGAAACAAGCAATAAACATTGCATTCTGAAAAATGCCCATCATCAAAATAATCAGTGTACATCAAATTTGTTGATCAACATTCCAATTACGACTAATCAAAAGCCAACTCAGATGGTATTTTCCATGGTTTTAATTTAATTTTAGAGGTATTTCTTTGGTGTTGTAATTTAAGAGTCGGGGAAAAAAAAGTGTAGAGAGACGAGGATGACATGCAGTTGTGAATCATTGTCAATCAAGGGGTTTCAAATGTCCTGCAAATGTTTTAATTGATTCTAGGGTCAATAGAGCAAATAGGTAAGAGATATTCCTGGATGAATATTGTTTACAAATATTCTGTACAGAAGGTAAAGTACCTATCCAATATACCTGCATAGGTATATTGGATACCTATGCAGGTATATACCTAATAGGTATATTGCAAGGACTAGAGTTTAAAAGTTGAGAAACGCAGAAAGATATTTTTTAGCTCCCTTGCCTGGGCTTGTGTGCAGAGACCCAACACCTTGTCAGCACCTTTTATAGTCACTGTACCATCAGTTCTCTGATATTGAACTGGGACTTTGAGCCGCAACAAATGGGAAAAGATAGAAAAACACTAACGCAGGTGAAGAAAACAGCCAGACAGTCAGGGAGTCAGGACAGCTGCACTCCCTGTAGCAACTTGGCGATTCACAGCTCTAACCTTCACACCGTTCAGCCTCACCAGAGAGTTAGATTTACACTTACAAAGGACTTTGTGATACTCTATCTGAAACTGCTCCATGATCCATTCACAAGTTTAAAATGCAAATTCTCAAAAGGGACTTTTGTCACAGGGATTTTGTTGTAGCCCCTACCTTGTAGGACCTGCAACAACAGGAGGATTGAGCTGTTTTTGAGTCTTTATCATGGAAACTGACAACCGCAGTAGTTCATGAAATTCTCAGTGCATTTTTCTTTAGCTTACGCCTCAGGGTACAGGCTCTCACAGGATAAGGATCTGTAATATGTCTAGTGATTTTTTTTTTTTTCTTTCAAATCCTTTAGTATATGCTGTCCAGATGCTGTAAGCGTCGTCCAGATGGTGCAAATGTATGTCTTTTCAGAATGCTGCCACACCAGTAGCAGCCTGTTGCAACAGCTTTAGTCAATATTTGTTTGGATGTTTCACACAATTTCAGCCAGTTTCTTTTCCACTATTTAACATCTGTAAAGATTTGTAATCAATGCAGTAGGAAAGCTATTTGTGAGGTCAACTAACTGAAACATAAAAAAGCTTGCTTTGCAACATGGAGTTAAATTTCATGAATACTAACTTATTTTTGTCAGATTCTTAACTTGTGTATTCAGTGTCAGTTCTACATAAAATATGTGTAGCTTTGGACATGTAGATATGAAAACCTTATACATAGAATACTTTATTTGTTCTAATTTGCTGAGCAATAAAAAAATATTTTTACAAGTAGAGATGGTATTTCTTACTTCTTGCAGTATGCCCATTCTGATTCTTTTTCTTCTTTCTACTTGTCATCCCGTTTTTCTTTTAGTAACATTACTCTGTTTACCGTGTTGCAGAACTTTGCGTTGCCAAAATTCAACACAAAATATCAAGTTTAGTTCCTGTTTCTTCTTTCTTATATTCTCCTCAACACTTCGTCTTTTATGTTTCTTTTTCCCCCCACAGGTTTTGTGCTGCTGATATGCTACAAAGATACCATTAATTCCCAACACAGTGTGAGTGAGAGCGCACACCAGAGGACAGCAGGACCGAAGTGTTCACGGCTCTGAATCTCTCAGATCCTTCAGCCAATAGAAAAACATCCCAGTGGACTTCAGCTCTTGTACATGTGTGTGTAAAAAGGATACAGAGCAAAACACAGTAGAGGGAAAAAATGAGAGTGATGGCAAACTGAAATCATAGGTATTTTTCAGATTTTTTCTCCTTTGGGAAAAACTGACAGCCAGCTCATCACACTTAATGAAAGTGATGCTCAGGATTTTTGGCTTTCTGAGTGCCAGAGATCCTGAAATCCTCCAAAATCCAAAGTAAGGAGAATAATTTTGATGTCTTTTGGTTATGCTTTTAAGATTAGAAAGATCAATCCTTATTATTGCTTCTTAGAAAGAGAATGGCAAAACATTCTCTGGTGACAGATCATTTGTCAGCAGGACAACGGCTCAAAGCACATGGCTAAGATGTCAAAGGAGTGGCTTCAGAACCACTCCGTAAATGTCCTGGAGTGGCCAAACTAGAGTACAAGCTTCAACACGATTGAACATCTCCGGACAAATTCGAAAATGGCTGCATAGATGTTTCCCATTCAACCTGATGGAGCCTGAAAAGTACTGGAAATAAGATTGGGCAAAACTGCTAAGTGTTGTGATAAGCTTGGGGCATCATATTCCAAAAAACCTGAGCTTGTAATTGTTATCAAATGTGGATTATCAAAGTATTAAGCAAACACTGTCAGTACTAAAGATGAAGTGATTTCTTGGTTTTCTACTTTTAATACATTTTATTACAACAGAACAGATGTGTGTTACTCCACGTCAAAATAATGGAGTAATTGTATGTGTGGAATTTTGAGGAAAGAGATTATTTCAATACAATTTTGAATAAAACTGTAAGCTTATAACAAAAAGGGAAAAATGTGAAATGTTGTGAGAGTGAAATGTTGCAAATAATTTTCTGATGCACACTAATTGGATATAATATTGACCAATATGTTTTAGTCTAAAACATATTGTTTTAGTCTAAAGCATTTAAAAATGCTGTGGTCTAAAACCAATATGTTTTAGACTACAGCAAGCTATTCAGAAGTAGAAAGAAACCCATTCGCTGTGCAAATATTGATCATAATTGTCACATTTGAGAAGCCTATGTTGGACTAATTATCAGAAAGTTATTTTACTATTCATAGGGTGAAACATCCAACATGCTGGACTCTAATATTTAAGGGCTGTCCTTGAATTCTTTAACTTAACTTTTTATCGGCTTCTCTTTTTTTTCCCCATTTAATGCTGTGAGTGATAATAACTAGCCCCAAATATGCAATAAATCTTGGGTATACGAGCGAAGACCAGATGATGATAGGTTTTAAGGGTTCCTAGGTGTAGACAACCTTTTCGGTCATCAGGATCACTGAGTTTATAGGCCCTGCTTGTACCATAAACTCACAGACACATTTACACAATTTTGCTTACAGGCTTGGAGGAGAAAAACACAAAAATTGCTGCAGTGTGGGTGGAATGTTGAGAGGAAGTGAATGACGGTGAACAAATCAGAACAGATTAACTGACCTCTAAATGAGTTGATAGCAGCTCAATTAAAAAACAATCTTTTTTTTTTTTATGTTCAAGCCTGGTTTTGATTATTCGCACAGGATACAAAACGACACTCTTTACAAAGAAGGTTGAATGGCCCATATTTTTTTTTCATTTCTCTAATTGTAAATGGGTTCTAAAACTGTTTAGACATTGAAAATTCTCCACATTTTTGTATTTCAGCTGAAATATAAAAGTAGAATAAAGGTTTTCTTTGTCTTGAGATTTGTTTTGAAGATTAATTGATCAGTGCAGAAATACATGCAGTAAACATATAATTCGGTTTGATGTAGAGGTGCACAATTACAGTTTGGATTCCTTAATAACTGTTAATTGATCATTTAATGCTTGTTGTCAGTACTTATGTAACTGGGGAAACCACTTTCTCAACATTTTGAATATTTTTGTCACGTATTTCAGAGAGTGAAACTCCTTACGATTATTAAAAATGAAGTGTCAAACTTAATTTTATTAAAGTAGTGCTTTATAACAAAAATAATGCATTAATATCTTAGAAGAAGCAATATGGCTTGCGAGGAGCAAATAAGGAAGTATTAAGCGACAATATGAACATACCAAAAAAATAAAAAAGGTTCAGGGGCGTAGTCAAGCTACCAATATTAACTAGAAATAAAAGTGGGTTTTTAAAGGGGCAATATTATGCAAAATCAACTTTTTGACCTATATGTCATGTTAAAATATTATCCCATATCTAATATCAAAAATATAACTGGAATGATGCTCAAATTGTTCATGCATTTTTTCATAAAATCCTAGAATCTCCTGCGGCAGCCATTTTGGGTGTCTAAAGGTTTTCTCTCACACAGCAATGGATATTTCCACAAAGATCCTCCAGCTCACAGAATGCTTCTCCCCCATCCCTTGCTCACTCAGCTACACCAGACTGGTCTAGTGTGGTTTTAGCACCAAAATTAAGACTACAGCACACCCAGCGGTGAGCAGTAACTGAGCCATCGACACCATTTAGGAGGCTACTCACTTATCAATAGCTGGTGACTACCATGCCTAGGCTGGTCACCCATGTGCAACAGCTAAAGTGGAGAGATAGGTTGATCCAGAGGATAGGGGTATTCCCAACCACGTTTTCCTTCCACTCAACTTTCCATTGTATTGCTTGGACATACAGCCCTCTGACCAACCAGCTTCTTCACCAGTGACCTTTTATGGCTTTCCCTTCTTGTGCAAGGTGTCAGTGATGAAGACATTCCTTGACACCATGGGGAAGACAGTCAGCTGTTTGTGTAGCCTGCAGAACATTTAGAACGGGGGTATTCAACTCCAGGCTTTCAGGGCCAGTGTCCTGCAACTTTTACATCTGTCTCTGCTTCAACACACCTGAGTCAAATAAATTGGTAATTTGCAGGACTCTGGAGAGCTTGGCTGAAAACTCAGGAGGTTATTCAGCCATTTGATTCAGGTATGTTGAACCAGGGACAGATCTAATAGCTGCAAAACACCGGCTTTGAAAACTGGAGTTGAGTGTCCCTAATTCAGAGGCTCAGGGATCCGTTTGTGTTAATTAGTCAATTTGAGAGTAACACCATGTGTTTACAATGTTTGATATTTTTACATTATAATTTTCTTGTTTCTATTTATCTGTAAGCCAAGTGAAGCACTTGAGTGCTTCACTTGGCACTCAAGTGAAGCCAAGTTTATTTGTATAACACATTTCAGCAGCAAGGCAGTTAAAGTGTTTTACACCATAAAACATAATACAGTAACAAAATTAAGAAACAAGCAATAAATGATGTAAACTACCACACCTCACCAGCCATGAGTTCATAAAACAATAACTGTGAGCTTTTTGGCTGTTAATTTCTGATAATCAGGTGCTCCATCTTGTCCATTTTGATCAAGATTACTAACTAATGATTGCCTTTGGCACACATGTAGTTATTCACAGTCAAGCTTATTGTTCCACAACACTTTCTTAAATGTGTGACAAAAAATACTTAACTTTTTCACAATATTCTGTTTGTTAGAGGTAACTGTAGATTTAGGATGTCCTCTTAAACTACTCTTTATAGCACTGTTACATATGGATCCTATAGCTTGGACTAAAACAATCGGACAGCAAAATATGAGACAGACTTTCAATTGATTAGAAATATTGTGGCTTTTTTATTATCACAAGATCTTGGGCTTTGAGTTCTGGTTACACCACTAATTGCTTCTTGAAAAATTAATCTTTGAAATAAGCACACTGTAATTTGTTTGAATATGAGAACACGTTACTTGTAATAGTATCTGGTTGAGCGCTTACTGGCACTCTGAACTAAGATGTAATTGATTACTGTTATCAGTGGACAGGCAGTTACTGTAACACAGATAATGGTAGCAAAAATACATTGCCCTGCAAAATACTGTTGCTGATGGAAATGGGCAGATAGCAAGAGAAAGGAGAAGACAAGGAGAGATGGTGGATAATAGTCTAGCATTTTTTTTTTTTTTAGAAATAAGAGAGGAGACAGAGAAATAGAAAAGTGATGAAAGGTTTCTAATAATAAAATTCATGGATCACTTTTCTCTTTCCAGTAGACATGTGGTCTTCTCTCACATGCTTTAAGCCCATTCGAATGTCAGTATGTTCTTTGTGAATCACCTTAATATTTTTGACTGATCCATCTCACTCATATGACATCCACTTATCTCATCTGTGTTCAGCTTTTTTGGCCAGCTCTTCTTGACAAATGTAAATAATTTTGAGCCTCTTCAAGTATGCATATGTAAATACTTCCCAGTGCTGGATACTTATTTTTAAAATAAGTATTGTAAGAACAGAGCTGTGTATTGACTCCTTTTCATAAGCCTTTATTTTTTAAATATACCACTGTCACATTATACTATAGGCCACAAAGATAAGTAGGTGATAACAAGCCTAATGGTACCAAAGCACACATCAAGTATTGATGCTCATTTTAGCATCTGCTCCAAAGTACAGGAATTATAACAGTAGCTTTAACCT
Organism: Poecilia formosa; assembly: GCF_000485575.1. NCBI lineage: Eukaryota > Metazoa > Chordata > Actinopteri > Cyprinodontiformes > Poeciliidae > Poecilia > Poecilia formosa. The sequence goes on along the minus strand of NW_006799942.1, from coordinate 4,533,228 downwards.
ACCTTTTTGGAGCTGAGCCACACTGCTTAGTAAAATATTGCATTTGCTGGGGTCACAGAGTAACAATAAGGGCTGTAAACCTGAATCTAATAAATTAATAATGAGAGCAGGAAAAGTTTACATCTTCACTCTGTGATGCATGCTTAAACATAAATGTACACTGCCACCAATTTAAAAACCTTTTGCCATGCTCTCAGGGAAAGAGGAAGATATTCATGTGTCCACAAGCCACAAAGTCAAACAAAGCCAGACAGAAACTTATGCATTAAAGATAAAGCTAAATATAACTTTGCAGCTTGTGTCATTTCTCCAAGACAGGTTTTTTTCTCTTGAACATAGATTTGTCTAACCAGCACCAAATAGTGTATAGCAAAAGCAAGTTTAAAGACTCTCAAATACACAAATCTTTTTTTTTTTTTAAATATTGCTTTGTGGGTAAAAGCAAGTTTGAGAAATTACTTGGTACCTGGCAAAAATACTGTGTAATACGTGACTTGTTAAACACATAAATAAAAAGGTCTTGACATATGCAAGCCAACTTAGCTCTCTCATTAGCGTCAACTGTTAATTATTTACATGAGCCAAAGTTCAAGATAACCAGTGCTGAACAGTTGGAGAGGTTATGACAGTTTGATTGTCTCTAAAGTGATGAAAATTGTCTCATTTTCTTTGCAGAGAGGGAACTACCTCCCCCTTTTTTATACTGGCCTCAGGTTGAACTATTTCAAAAGAGCTCTTTGCGAAGTGTTATGTAATTGGTCAATGGTTTGTTGTGTCTATGGAGAAAAGAGCTCCCTCCATAGGATAATTGCACTCAGCCTAAGAAATTAGGGGGAGCTTCAACATCTGGGGTGAACTTGGAATAGAGTCATTGGTCCGCCACGTCATACAGAGCACTTCCATTTAGATATTTTTTTGATCATGACCCACAGGGAGGAGACTGTAAGAATACTCCTACACCCTAGAGTTTAGAGGTACTAAATACCCCTCTGGCCAAGCACTGACTTTGATCTCTCAGAATAATTCGTCTGTCTGAGGAGTTTGATGTCTGAATTAGCCTGCAGGTTCTGTTACATGCAATTCCAGATTGCAGGAAAACAAAACGCAGCAGAAAGATGGATGTTTTCTGTTCGTATAAGGTTTTGACATCATTACAGCAAATAGTTAATAGCTAGTGCAGGTTTTTTTTTTGAGAATATAGAAGTGCAGAAAAAACATCAAGTATCTGCAACAATACTTGAAATTTATAGATTTTTTGCCATGTGTCAAAGTGCAGATATTTCAAGATGTATACAGTTGATCTTGTATGTATATGCTGATAAAAATCAAAGCCCTTTTTAAAAATTATTTATGTACCGTGCATGTTGTGTTTAGTTTTTTTTTTTTTTCCCTTGAAAGTTTTTTTTATTTTTTCTTATTTTTTAAGATTTTTGCCATATCGGTAATCACTTCCCCTATTCCTGTTTCTTTATTTTTGTTGAGGACATCGCATTATGACATCACATAAAGCTCAAAAAAGTTACATTTGCATTATACCCTCACCCTGTTTTTAACTACATTCTACCCTATGCAAAAGCTGTGTCTGAACTAATGAAGAAACTCTCAACACAACATGAGAAACATTATAAGTAGCTGACGCAGCAGGAAACTTTGTCCTCTGAATAATCCATGGTGTGTCTATTTAGGCTTGAGGGGGGAAATAATCAAGTGTGTATTTAGCATTAAACTTGGCAAGCCAAATCTTGCTGGCTTGTAATTGTGGCAGACTTGTATGTAAAAAGTTCCAACATCCGAATGGTCTCTGTAACTATCAAAAATATAGCTTAATACTTGCAAATGTTGCCCAAACATGATCTTTTAGAGGAAAGTGTGAGTCTCCCATGAACACAAATAAAACATCTCTGAAAATACATAAATGTCTTTCTCTTCCAGGAAAGGTGAACACATAAACAAACGTAAACACACCCAAAAAACAGAGACACTGGAGTTCTGGCTGGCAGCTCATCACTTCACAGAGCTGGCTGTGATCGCAACTTGTTAGAGGTGCTACCAAAGACACACCACAATCAAATTACTTGGACACACAGCAAGGTAACACAATCAGCCCCCCAGTGACTCTGCACCCTGTTTTTTTTTTCTTTTCTTGAGATTCTGTCCTAGATGCATTTCCACCCCACTGCTGCACAGCTTGTTACAGAAACTGAACCGAACCCCTTTGTTGCTGGTCATCCACACAACAATCTGTTAATATTAATTACATTTTAGAATCTCCAGGCAGCAGAAACCAGTTATTTAATAGGTCATAAAGTATCTGTTTACTGAGAGAGAAAACAATAAATCAACACTTTTTATTAGAATATTTTGATCTCCCTTCAACTGTAATAAAAAGCTGTTTTTCTCTCTCATTCCATGGTCACATGAAAATGCATCTACAGAAACACAAAGTTAAGTTTTAGACCTCTATGCATAAGGCAAATCATACCTTACCCTTTGATACATTTTCAGACAATTATTCTGCAAGAATAATGATTATTTCATCTCTGAAAGGAATGTCATCTGGGTTTAAGAAAGTGGTAGTGTTTAGCCATTGTTTTTCCTAGCGTCACTACAATGTGCAGCTGTATGAATATTGTTATTCATATTATTCAGTGTCAGTAAATTTGTGTTATTTGGATTAGCCACCTACACACATTTGGAGACTTATCCCAAGATTCCATTTGTAATTTCTTTCATTAAAGTAATATACAAATGTTTGCTTAAACATATTTTTAGATTACATATTTTTAGCTATTTAATAATGTTTTTTTTTTTACCTCATGATATTTGAATTGCTTGGATCACAGGATGGCTTTGATAGATAGGATACTCTGTCAAAGCAGGCAATTTTTCTAAAATTGAGGTCAAATATTTTCAAATATCAGTATATCAAATTAGAAAACGTTCTCAATATTTTGCAGTAGTTTATATTTAAGGTAATTTAATCAAAAATGTAACTTTTATCACAAATACTAGAAAGTGATTCAGACAGTGTAATGAAATCGTGACAAGATAGGGAATTGTGAACTTTGCTTTTTGGCTCAAATTTGTTTTCCACAATGGTCTGGAGGAGCTTCTGCACTGGTTCAGATGCAGCCCCAATCCATCTAGCCATCACTCCTTCACTTGAGACAGAGACTGTCCTGACATAAACAGCCCCCCTTCTTCCCTGTTCCTATGGATCAGAATTAGAGGAGATGACTCCTATGCCATTTCGCCAACAGAAACCGTTCCAGTGTCTTGCACAGCATGAAAACACTAATTGTACCACATCGTCTGCAAAAACAAAATATGAAACCCTGAGGTTCCCAAAACAGATTCCCAAAACAAATTTACCGCAAATAAAGGTAATCTGATTCTGAAAAGATATTCCTTAAAATAGCACCATAATCACCATATTCCCACAGCAGACCCTGCAAAATAACTCCATTGACGTGGCCATAAGCCTTCTCCAAATAATTTCCTGAGACAGTGTGAAGTATTAACGTCATGTGACGTTAATACTTCACATGACGTATTAACCAGCTGACGTTATAACTGTCAGCTGGTTTATAACAGCTGACAGTTATAAACCATATCATAGAAATAATTTGTTAGAGGAAATTGTGTTACATGGTAGTGAGTATGAGTACTTTTGCAGAGTGGTGATGATTTTATATTTTTTCATCAGGATATAGGATCAGTACATGTTACTAGCATTTTAGATCATGACTCACAGTGACTGATATGAACATTATTGAACTTCATTTTAAGATGTAAAACACTTATAGCATGAATACATCCTGGGTTTTTACAAGGAGGGAAGAGTGAGATACAATTTTTTAACTCTACCCCAAAGTTTGACTTTGAGATTTTGGTCCACATAACTGTGAGTGCGTAGACTGCAGTCTTCAGATGACTTTTAATGCAGGATTGATTCCTCTGTGTTGTACTTTTCATGCCACATAAGAATCAACTAGGCTGGGTTGCCATTAGTTGCCAAAAGCATAGGAGACAGAAATATCTAAAAAAAAAAAAAAAATCAAATAAAAAACACAAAAAAAATTGCACAAGACAATTGTATTCTGCAACAATTTCTATCATTTCAAACCACAATGAAGTGGGATTGCTGAGGATCATTAGGGTCTGCTCAATTGTGTCTTGAGTATCTGACAGCAAATTGACGAAAGCAAACATTGCAGTGATTGGCAAAAATACACCATCTACTACTCCTAAGCACATAACATCACACTCATTTGGTACAGGATCTGAAGTCTTTATTTTTCTTTAAAAATGTTGCTCTCCAGTTTCTCATTGGAAGCAGATTCTACCTTGTGTGGCTGTTGAAAGCTCATTCACTTTTTTTCTTAACTAGATGGAAAATTAATATGATTTCCAGATGCTGCAGACAGTTGAACATAATTTGAAGTAATGGTTCCCACTACTAGTCTACGTGTTTGAAACAGGCAGTGGTTCCTGATGAATAAATGTGTTAATCTAAGATTTTTTTCTATTCTTAATATTTGCCCCCACACACCTGGAAAATAAATGCCATATTGATTGGTATTAAATTTCATTATTTTGCTCACAAATATTTTAAGTTATCCCACCTTTATTTTCCTTAAAGTTGGGAAATAAAACATATTCCTAAAAAACAGTCATACTTTTCAAATTAGAATGTGACTTGTCAGAAAATACTTGTTAGTAAGACATTTTTAAGTGACCTGTAGATATATTTTTTTATAAATTCCATATTTCAATATTAAACATAGTTATTTATTAGTCTGATGTAATAGTTAAATCTTATATCGTGGGGTTTCAGTGGAAAGCCATCACAATTAACAGAAATAAAGGCTTACAAACTGCAGTCTGTGTGTAATGAACCTATATAATGTGTTCCACTCAGTGAACTGAGTTACTGAAATAGATGAAGTTTTTCAATAATATTTTAATTTATTAAATATGACTAGCTTGCACAGGAAACACAGACTGCAACCATCAGTAATTAATCAAGTTTTCTAATGACATTAAGGCTCGAAGTGCTTGTCTGCATAATTAAACCTTTAATACATACATCTGCTGCCCCCATCTACCCCCCATCAGGGGCACCAAACCATAATCTTGCCTTGGGCAAATACCAGACAAATACAGATGCCACTGCAGTTTTGCTCTTTTTGCTACTTACTGAGTTGGTAAGGTTTTTATGTTGACTCAAAGCTCATGATGTTAGTGATCCAGTTTATTTTCTTTGCTCTCAGGTTACACTTGAGTGGGTGATATTTTTAAAATATGTTTGATTTATTATGTTAAAATATATGTTTGTAGACAACACACACACACACACACACACATATATAGG
>NW_006799942.1:4506417-4527805 GCF_000485575.1 Poecilia formosa | reverse complement strand
ATATACGTCTCACATAAACTTTACTTTCCTCACAAACATTACATACATTACATGGCCTTTTTCATAATTCCCATTAAAAAAAGGAAGCAAAATAAGATTCCTTTGAACTTCTACGACAGATGTATATGCAGAAATTTGAAGATTTGGCATTCTGGCTTGTGACAAGTGGTTGCCACAGTTGGCCTTATTTTCATGTGTTCCTGAGATGAAAGAGCTGGTTCACTAGGAGTTTAAATGAGTTGAAGACTTACAGATAAGCTTTATCAGAATTTCATCAGCTCTGTTTACTGAATAAAATCTGTATATTAATGCAGTGAGCATCATAATTTTTTTAAGTTCCTCGCTTCCAAAAATACTTCATCTGAGATGCATGTTTTGCTACATTGACAGTCCCTAATTATTTCTAAGTTATGGTGTCATAGCAGTGCAGTAATTATATGTCTAATATTTTTGGAACATTTTTAATATTGCGGGTATGGTCAGTATTTGTATTATTTAAAAGTCATTGTTTATGATTCCTTTTTGTTATCTGGTAAGGGTTATGATTAATATTACTTTAGATATCTCATAAATGTACTTACTCTATGCATGACATAAAAAACATTCTCTGAATGACTCCTTAATGTGCTCAAAATGAGCACATTTGTCTGAAAGCACATATGCATTACCATCACATTACCACCTTAGTAGCAAATCTGCAATTCTATGTATATTATAAGAAATGTAAGATTATTTACAGTTGAAAGCAAAAGTTTCAAGTAAAAAGATACATATGCCTTTTTTGTCTCTGCTTAAAAGGAATAAGACCAAATTTCTCTTGATTCAGGTCATTCAGAACTACTTTGTTAAATGCCACAAAAATGAGAGAAAACATCAAAAATGTATTTATTAATGTCTTTAAAATCAGAAGCTTGCACACATTTTTTTCAGTATTTGGTGGCATTGCCTTTGAAATGGATGACTTGGGACAAATGTATTGAATATCCTTTCCAAACTTCTATTTGCTGGAATAGAACAGAATAGATACATATTTGTTAAAACTATCTAAGAATATAAGTCTATGAGATAGATAATCTGTTATAGATCAAGCTCCTTCACCTCTGCCCAGTGGTCATATTGCCATTTGCAGAAGTACACTGCTCCCGATCAGAAACAACCAATCACAGCCAGGAGGAGGGCCTTTGTGCTGTCAATCTTCTAGTGTATGGGCTCCTCAGCAAACATGTAAAAATACATTTTTTATTTTTATTTTTTTTCTTTTAAATTAAAGTTACATTCTGCAGCTTTAACAGCAGGAGAGACTAATCTGGTCTGAACTGTGAAATAACTTCTTCATATCATTCACCCATCCAGGCAGGCATAGACCCTTAATCTCCTTGTAAATAAACCTCTGAGTATTTCATAATTGTGACATTTAGTAATTAGACATGATTTGTTAATTCCAAGTGACCCAAAACAAGAGAAGTTTGGTCTGCTTTAACTTTAGGAAATATGAACAGAGATATGTGTCATTTTATTCCAGGTATGTAAGGTTCTGGTTTAAACTACATAAAACAAGCTGACATCCTCTTTCATAATCTTCAATTTTCACCACCTCACCATACTTGAGAACTCATCTTCATTACTGAAGATAACACTGGAATTTTCTCTTTGTACCAGTATGCTTAGTTTGACACAGTCTGTATTAGCATTATACCCATTTTCATTATTCAGTGTGAAGTGACTGTAATGATGCCAACACAGACGGCATTGTGTTAAAATTGAATTCATTCCAGACTAGGTTGTTCTTACGCTAACAGATCTGTGCAGCTAGAATCTCCTGAATACCTTTGTCTGGACTAATGTGCTTTTACTCTGCTTCTGATGTGATCATGAGCGTCATACATGTATATCTGCATTGGTGCACACATACTTTTCGGATGTCCTACAGACGCTACATCTTACAATGAAAAATTGAGAAGTTACGGTAATAAATAATGAGATAAACCCCTTACCTATTTTAGAGGTCCAACCAAGTACGCTATTATATGCAGTTGTAGAAAAGTTGTAACTGCACTTTTACTCCAAATTCAGATAAACACAATTGTCACATGCAATCACTACAAGGATCTTAACGAATAAGTACGACCACTTTTATGGCACTGTGTTAAAAACCACTCTGGAAAATATAACAATGGTACCTAAACCTGTGTGCAATAACAAATTTGCAAGCATGGCTACTGATGATGCCATGCAGACAGCTCACATATCTTCTACATGTTTTATTGTCATTTGCAATTTTCTTTTTATTTTCACAATAGCAAACTTTTTTTTGGAGATCTAGCTTAAACAATGTGGAGAGTTTAGTTCAAAGTATATTAAAAAAATGGGATGCAGACGTCACATATTTATATGCTAGATTTTTGCAAAGCATTGACTAGCCAAAATTAATTTTAGACTATTCTGATGAAACTTTTAAAAAGATATAATATTGCTCCTATTTTAGCGACCCTTTATGTGGCTCCCTTTCATATCCAGAATGTAATTTAACTCCTCCTCACATATAATGTCCTTTTATATGTGAGGTTCTTTTCTCATAAACCTTGCAGTGCATCAGGAAAGCATTCACAATGACCCACTTTTTCCACATTTTGTTACATTAAAGTTTTATGCCAAATTGTATTAAACGGATCTCTTTCCTCAAACTCCTATATATAAATCCTGCATTCTGACAATGGGGAAGATATTTTTTCAAATGTACTAAAAATAGAAAACCAAACAAACAAACAAACAAAAAAAATCCACATTTAAATAAGTATCTACAGCCTTTGCTGTGTCCAGTGATCACCTTGAGATGTTTCCACAGCTTAAGTCTACCTTTGGTAAATTCAGTTGATTGAACTTGATTTGTGAAGGCACGCAACTTTATTTTTTTGGAAGGTCCCACAGTTGACAGTGCATATCAGAGAACCAATACCAAGCACAAAATCAAAGAAATTGTCTGTGCACCCATGTGACAGGATTGCTCTGAGGCTCAGATCTAGGGAAGGATATAGAGACATTTCTGCAGCTTTCAAGGGTCCAATGAGCTCAGTGATCTCAGTCAGTCGTGAACTGAAGAAGTTTGGAACCACCAGGACTCTTCCTACAGCTGGTCTGCTGTCTAAACATAGTAATTGGGGCAGAAGGCCTTTTTTCTGGGAGCTGACCAGTAGTGGTCACCTCCGAGAATGTTTTGCAGCAGCAAGAAGTCACAGACTGGTCAGGACAGAGGAAAAGATGAAGGCAGCAATGCATAGAGACATCCTAGATGAAAACTGGCTCCAGAGAATTCTTGACCTCAGACTGGTGTCGTGATCCGTGTTTCTGTGTATTCATTTTTAAAGGTTTTCTGTGTTCAGTTTCTGTCCTGTGAGTCTCTGTTGTCTCTGCGTCTTCCCCATTGATTGCTTCCCAGATGTGTTTAGTTACCTGATTACCCTCCCTGTGTATTTAAACCCACCTGTTGTCTTTGTCTCTTGTCGGGTCCTTGCCTATGACAGTTCGTCTGCCGGCACAGTTGAACTGTTAAGTCCTGTGTCGGCATTTGCTCGTCACATCAGTCTTTGTTTAATTCAGTTGCTACCGGTGCCGAGTCTCTGTGTTTCCGCTCTGACGTGCTGCCTGAGATCTGGACTAATTTTGAGCTACACTCTTCATTAAATTCATCATTTTCTTCTACAACCTGGGTCTCTTCATCTCTCCTCACCACCACCAACCACTCCACATGACAACTGAGGTGGTGGTTCAGTTTTTAGAAGGGCAACGATTCAAAGGACTTGGCCAAGATCTCAAAGGAGTGACTTCAGAGGAACTACACTACGTTTGAGATTCAGCAAATCATTCTTATCACACCTAGACAACTAAATGCATCAAACATTGTGGTTGATTGATTAGTTAACTGGGTTAACAAGCAAATGTTCTTATTTGAAGTGACGGGTAAGTTTCTTGACTGAAAGCAATAACGCAGCATCTTTCTAAAACATTCAAGGATATCAAATCTTAAACTTAGCCATGCTTAGGGATACAGGAAGGAGAGGTTGGAATGGAGTCAAATAAATTTGAATTCAGCCGCTTTATTAGTTTTATTTCAAGTGTAATAATGCAGTCAGGGCCATGTGGTGGCAGGGTGGGTGAAAATCGAGAGCGTCTGTCAGGTGCTTTCTGAAACAAACAAATCCTAGAAGCCAGAGTAAAAGCACAGATGCTCACTTGAGACATATAATGGGTATGTCAAACCAACACTTAAAGCAGAATCTTAATCAGTTCCAAAACCTTTTGCATGATGAAAATAAATTCAGTCAAGAGGAATTCACTGAACGCTATTTTGATTTTATTTTAAATCATTGATCTGTTGCTATGCACGTGAATTTGATTCCTGGTTGTTGTGCACCGTGTGCTATATTTAAATCAGATTAGTCATCTAATGCTTCCTAACCTTTAGGACTGTGTTGCAGTGTCTCATTTAAATACTGTTCTGTGCATAATTACATTTGCCTCAGCAAGTATATGAGAAAATCAGCTTCCAGTAACATTGTGCATTTCATGGATGTGTGCATTCTGGCATGCATGCTGATTTAGGTATAGTTAAGTTCAAAAGTATTCATACACCATGGCAGAGGTCGATTTGAAGTTAATTTCATTTAACAGATAAGTTTTTTTCTGGCTGAAAATGACAGATTTCTCAGTAAAGTTCTGTTGGAAAAATTTATCAAATCAAAAATAATACCCTGAAAAACATGGTCAGGTGTCCAATAGTCACATAAAAGATTGAATCAGCATATAAAATATTAAAAAGTTACTAGCAGTGGTAAAAAAAAATAAAGTGCAGATGTTCAGACTGGGCTGTTATACAGTTTTGTGGGAGAAGGAACAAAATATCTCAAAGTGCTCTTTTCTGCAGCAAAGAAAAAGGAGCATGCAGACAAGATGACCGGACAAGATGTCTGTGACAAAGCAGGTGTCTAGTTTTAGAGGATCTTCCAGTGTACTTCACTTTGTCAGGCTTCTATTTACGTGATGTCTTGACTGATAACAGGTGTGGCACTAGTCAGGCCAAAGACAGTGAACACAGGTGTGATGACAGATGCTTAGAACACATCAATGTGTGGATGTGCCATAATTCTCTCCAGCTGAACAGAAACAAAACTGAAGTAATTGTCTTTGGACCTAATGAGGAACAATCTAGAGTTAACACAGCTTCAGTTATTTCAGCTAGAAACTAGTGATTAGCCCCATAATCTGGGTGTTCCGATGGACTCTGAGCTGAACCTTCAGAGTTACATAAAGGCAGTTACAAAGTCAGGCTTCTGTTACCTGCAGAACATTTCCAGGATTAAAGGATTAAAGTCCCAGCAATATCTAGAGAAACTCATCCATGCACATTGATTACTGCAGCAGTGTCTGCCTAAAGAAAACAAAACAAAAAATAAATGAAAATAAATAAAATTAGACAGAGGGAGCTGATCCAGAACGCTGCTGCTCAAGTTCTCTCAAACTTCCAGAAAACTGCAAAACAGCTGAAACACTGAGTTTCTTTAAGGCTAAAACCCCACCTGTTTAGACTTGCTTTTCAACCACAACAAATGAAAAAACTGACAAACATATTCAATGTATATTGATGATCTTGATGATGGCACTTGTCAAAATGTAATGTTTACCGCTTTCTCAATTGTTGAGAAGCAGCTCTATGCTTCCATACATTAATGCGCATCTATATTATTTGCAGTCAGAGAAAACATGTTGGTTAAGTTAAACAGTTAAAGCTATGGGATGTAGATAATAGATAATTTTAGCCTTAACTGTAAAGACAACTACAGATATATGCATCTACAGATTCTTAATTGTTTGTTTTCTCCTTCTCTGAAAACTGCAGATGTTAGCACACCACAAATCCTCACACCTTCAAACTGATTACATTAGATGGAGTTAGGTGGAGATTTTGTTATATATTACAAAATGAGGCTCCTGCTTATCTTCACATTGATTAAAAAGCAAAGCTCGCCCAGAAAACTATCTCCAGTCCAGAATGGTGAAAAATGAATAAATCATAGCGCCTAACTCAAACAGCAGAAGGAGAAAATGAGCAATTTCCTAGAAACCTTTAATTTTTTCCCCCGTCTGTGTAAGGATGAAGGGTTGTTTAGTGAATTCCAAGCAGATACTTACCTGATTGGAATTTGATGCACAGCAGAAGAGGTAGAATTATGAGGAATGCAGTAAGAGAAACCATTTTTGAAATACAACCTTTGACTCCAGCATGAAGGAGAATTAGAAAGCACTGGATACAGTGTATCTGAAGAATAAATTGCTTATGTAATTTGGCACATATGGGAGTATTGAATTCTATATATAAAAACTAATAGAATAAAAACATGCTTTTGGCTTGCATTTTTCATCTTGTGTTAAAACCTAATGTGGTACCAGGTATTTTTTAAATATATTTTTACAGCAGATCTATCACTCTGCCTTGTAATGACAGACTGCATGAAGTAGGCTAGGATAAAAAGTTAATCAGCCCAGAATATAGATTGCTTTATTTTTATCTCAGTCATTTGCAGTTGTGAATTGGACAAAAGGTTTTTTCTTTTTTCTTTCTCTTTCTCTAAATGATGGAATGAATTGCCCTATTTAAAATGTAGGTTATGGCCATTGCTCTGATTAAGACAAAAAACATGCCGTAAATGCATGCATTAATCCCGGTGGCCAGGCTACGTTATTGTAGACCTGCATACATTTCCACACAGTGTTGTGCTGTCATGTGCATTTTTAGACTTAACAGAGTGTTTATATTTCAGCTTGTTAGAAGAGATGAAAAGTGAATAACATTTTACAATCACAGTAAATAGGTTTTGACTATTTCCTGGCCTTTTTCTGTGATCTACAGTTACTTGCGTACTTCAGAGTATCAGGGCCAGACTGAGAGGTTTTTTTGTTTGATTGTTTTAAAGAAAAGTTGGAAAAGTAGGAGAATACATTTTTAACTTTATGAGAGCTCTGCACCAAACTGCATTTAAAATGAGGAATACTGAGCATCTTGTGAAGTTATAGTTGGCATTGGTTTGACAAATAAAGACACACTTGATCTTTCAATGTGTCCACATCAAATTATCAGCCTCCAGACTTTGAAACGATTATTCACACAACTGTTTATATCAAAGACAGAACCAGACTTGCTGTGCTGGTCATGTCAGACCTCAATAACCATCTTTTTTTCTTTGATAATTTAAAGATGTGCGTCTAGTATATTCTCGTAATTCACTATTAATTAAAATGCAAAGTGAAACATACTATATTATTTGAAAGACATTTTCAAGAAGGCCCTTAGTGCAAGTTCACTCTTCTAAACACTTCATCAAAAAGTATTTAATTTATTATAGATGCTAACATTATCCATCAATTTGCATATGCATTTTTATCATTTGCAATCTGACCTTAGCAGGCAAATTTACATTTGTTTAGTTCTCTTCTGTTCTCTTTACTACAAAAGGCACTTTATTTTGACCAAACACTTAAAAAAAGATAGCTCTGTACTGCACTATGAAGTTAGTGTTTTTTGAGAAAATCTTGTTTTTGTTTAAACACATTGAATAGAAATGGCCTTTATTGTCCCATAATGGCTAGATTCAGGTGTAACAGTAGCAAGAAGAGATATGGAGTCTCACAAAAGATCAAAAAGTTTTAAAATACATTTAGATCAAAAAGTTTTAAAATGCATTTAGTTCTCACTAAAACCAGGAAGATAGAGGACTTAACACCAGTGTTATAGTCCCTACACTGACTCCCTGTAGCTCAGAGAATAGACTTTAAAATACTGTTGTTAGTTTATAAATCACTGAACGGTTTAGCACCACAATACATTAAAGATCTGTTATCGCTGTACCAACCGTCTAGATGCCTCAGGAGGAAAAGCAGCATTCCGTTTCTATGCACCACAAATTTGGAATAAACTTCCAGAAAACTGTAAAACAGCTGAAACACTTGGTGCCTTTAAATCTCAACTTAAAACCCACCTGTTTAGAGTTGCTTATGGCTAAATTAGGGTTAGAGTGTGGGCTTTTGATGTCTTCGATGTTTTTATCTTTACTTTTTATCTATTTATGTAAAAGTGGCGAGTGATTGAGGGTCATTGCGCGCACAGAAAAACCCTGTAAATTCTAGACTCTAACAGGTAAAAATAGTGCACAAAAATCCGTGTAGGACGGCGAAGTCCTAGCGCAAAAATTCGCGTGACAGGTGGACGGAGCCTGGCGCTGCAAAGTTGGAGACCTTGTCCTGTTAGGCGACAGGGCCTGGATGATACCTGTGTTAAACGGACGGCGGAGTCCGGCGACGACAGGCGCTTAAATTCCATAACAAAAGTATGTTTTTATCTTTATTTTTTATTTTTTTTTTTTATAAAATCTCTCTCTTTCTGTTTATTCAATGTCACATGCTGTTTTTATTTTGTTTTTTAATTATGTAAAGCACCTTGAAATGTCTTGCTGCTGAAATGTGCTATACAAATAAAATTTGATTGACTGAAGAATCAATAATAATTATAATAATATACTGTACAAGATTATAATCTAAAATATAGTGCAGTCATCAGAAAAAGAAATGCCGTACTCACAATCCAAGGGATGTGCAACTGAGTTGGATGACTTTTTAAATTTTCATGTGCATCTGTATTGAACATTTAAATAAAAGAGATACTGATTACAATACAGTTTACAATATCAGTGCATTACAGGAAAACAGATGTGAAATTGTCAGGATCTTGTGTTGCTTGAGATTGTTTTGGCTTTTGTCATTTGTGTTCCTTCATTCTATTAGTTCTGCATTTTTTCTAGTTCAGTTCTTTTTAGTGATTGTAGTTATGCTTATGTCTTATGTCCAGTCCTTTAGTTACTCTAGTTTTGATTATGTCCTTTATGTCTAGTTATCTTGTTAGATTAATTTCCTAGTCCCCAGTGTCACTTCCTTTTCCTCTCTCTGCCTCAAACAGCGTTTTAGTGAAGATGATAAAAAAAGAGTGACAAAAATGAAGAATATATGGATTAATTACAGCTAGCAACGTAATAGAAATATCCAACAATAAAAAGACAATTTCCATCATTTTTTATCATTTAATCCTAATTTAGGGGCAATCACTTTTTCACATGGGGCCAGTTGGGTAGTTTTTTTTTTTTCCAATAATAATATGCCATACTATTAACAGCTTGATTTTAAGTGTTACACAAATTAATTGAGATTGACATAATTGTATTGGGTATTAAAAACAACTAATTTCAAGTGTGGTTCATTTATTCATATTTATGGTTTCTCAAGCACTCAGAAAAGGAGTTGTTTCTCCTTAATTCAAGATATTTTATATTGCTGCATCAGTAGGTCTTGCTTCCCACCAGTAGCATGCTCCAGTACAATAACAGATATAACTGTGCCTAATTTAGGTTTCAATAACAGTTTGCGCTTGAGTCTTTAGTTTATGTTTGTGGCAAAAAGAAAGAAAAACACAATAACCAAGTCTCTAAAGATGATGTGCGGAGGACTGCGTCTGCCATGCCCTCTTGAATTTAGGGGAGGTAAACAAGTAATTTGGATACAGACAGGGAAAAATAGTCAACTTGTCATAAGTGTGAGTTGAGAAGCATGTATGCTGGGCAGGTTGATTATTAGAATGTATTTTAAGTGAGCCCAGCAAACCAAATGCATGGTAGTGGTGCAGGGAGCAAGACTTAGGTGCAAGATGACATGAGAAGCTGAGGGAAACTGAATAGTTAGTACAGAAGCAACGCAACACAATAACACAACTCAAAGTTGTTTCATTCTTTGAAATGTGCGGAATCGGTAATTTGAAGTTGCAGTGATTGGAGTGATGTGAACATGATTAGTTTTTCTTGTAAACCGGCACCACATAAATAAGCTGAATTAATCAGAAAACAGTTTCTAGTTCTTTCCCACAAATACAGGCCTTCGCTTCAGGACCAAGGGAGAGAAAAGAGAGGTCTGAAATACGACATCAGGGATGTCTAGACCTTTTTATCGAACAAAGTCTTTACCTGTTTGTATCTATGTTCCATGCTGCTGTTGCTGTGTGTGCAGTTGCTTGTGTGTGTGTGTTTGTGTGTGTGTATTTACAGATGTGACTGCTTTGCAGGGGGACTTGCCACCTGGTGCTTGACTGGCATGTTTGCTGCACAGCAGGTATTGTGGGCACATCTCCCGAGGCATCATTACACATCCTTCCATTTTCTGTTACCAGCAAGTTCACAGATTTCCTCTAGTTGTCTTAATGGTTTGATAGTTAAGAGCACACCCTCACAGGACTAAAAAGTGCATCTGTGCTTTGTTGGTTTGAGTGAACAACAACTACTTAAGAGATAGCACAAATGTTAATGTTGCAATTCAGTAAATTGGAGATTTGCATAACCGCATTTTGAAGAAATGTAGCAAATACAAATGTGTTTCTGCTATTTTTAAGAGTGTACATGTCTTTGTAGACATGCGTAAATGTGCTGTAAACCCTTGAGCCATGAGAGCTCATGGCTCTTAGTGCCCAGCCCCTCCAATTAAAGCATGTTAAAGGCTGAATTCTCTTTACTTCTCTCCACAGGGAACCAGCAGAGAAGGGTTGTCTAGTTTTTCACTCTACCCAGAGTAATAATTACCTGAGATAATTACTTTCCTCTCTGAAGCAATTAATGCCAATTCCAGGGGCGATGATTTGGGACTAAGGCAAGAACTGGGGTTATGCACAAGCTTCGAAGTTAACAGCAGGAAGTTTCATTTTTCCATTGTCTTCATTAAACACTTTCAGATATGAAACCATGAGACATGTAAGTCATGTTATGTGCTAATGAACTGCAAATCTGAAAAAAAAAAAAAAAAAAAAAAAAAAGAGTGAGGGAAACCTGAACAGAATGAAGTAATTAGAGCAGGTATGACACTTTAAGTTTAGCCCTATCTGATGGCTCTTTTCTCTAACTTTGCATTTCGTCTCACATGCTACATTAACAGCTAAACTGACTGAGGTGGAAAAACCATTGTATGTTAATAAAAGCAAAAAAAAGTACATCTGCTTACATATCCAGTTTCGCTTGTTAAATGATAACAGTTATGCACCTTTTTGATTGACTGAAAAAAAAAGCTCTTGGCAGTGTCACTTTGAACTTTATTCAAATGAGTGGGATAAGGATCAAAACAGAACATGTCTGGATCTGATCCTGCTGCGTGTGAGTGTGTTTGCCTTTGCATATGTGTACATGTGTGAATAAGCAAAGCTGATGGCTATCACATGCAGCTGCCACCCTGGGCTGAGTGCTCATACATCGGTGCCAGTCTCTCATCATGGGGTATGCAAAACACTCTGAGAGCAAAGAATATCCTTACGGCAAGAGTGCTCTCAAAATTCTTAAGCTACTTGTCGTCCTACCCAGCTATATTCATTGCTCCAATAGTCAAAGACCTTAAATCTTCTACTCCATATCAGTGAGAGGTTTACCAAAATACCTAATTAATTGCTACATTTTATTAATATAGGATGGTTAGCCTATATCAATCCATGACAGAGAAGGAAATATATGGTATTTGAGAGTGTCAAACAGGGGAGATGGCATTTAGAACGTACAACACAGTTATAACTGTTATATACCACAGGGAGCATGGTATTGTTTCATCAATAGTGAGTAAATGACAGTGAGGGACACTTTTATCATTAGAGTGAGCAGGGAAATAATACCTGTAATGGCTCATTATGCCCATAATAAACACAGCAAGCTAATCTTCTTTCAGTGTTTTAGGCTGTCAGCAATAGATAATGTGGTTGTTAAATATTCATCTAATTACTGTAGATGAAGAGCCTTTCATGTGGACGCGAGATGACATTTTAAATGGCATTCAATAAATCCTCAGGTCTGCTCCTTCTTAGTTCAGGTTCAAATAGATTAGATGGAAATTTTAATGATATCCCATGGGGCAATTCAGTGTTTCTACATCAACTGTCAAGAAAAATGCTGGGATGTAAATTTAAAGCAAACTGTAATGGTGTAGGTAAACACAAAGATCATGAATTAGTGCTGTCTTGACAGACATTTAAAGAAAAATGTCTGTCTATTGTCTATATTTAAATAATGTACTCGGTGGCAATTTTCTTTTTACACAATAAAAGCATCAGGCATGGGGAACAGAGACGGTAGATAGAGGTTTAAAATAACTTAATAAATGACAGTTTTGATTCATGCAAAAACTTGTGATTTACTTGGCACCGTGTCAAAATGTATGAAAATACCTATAATACAATAAATTATGTACTCACTTGAATAAAGGAATCACTACATCAAATAAGGCTGCATTGTTGAGTGCACAATAAAATTAAATCAAATCATGTCAGTAATTTTATTATTGATTCTTTCAGCTATGTGTTTTAGTATTAATGTAATTGGAAATATAGAACTTCTTTTCAGCAGCACTGAAAAGACACCAAACAATACACAAGGTGGTATGCAGACATATTAATCTTTTGTTCTAAGTGAAGCATGTTTCGTCTGTTTTTTTATGGCTTCAAACAAGATGAAAGAGGACTGAGAGTGACCACTAATGTTTCTGCTAATGTGAACAAATTATGTTTTATCATTTCTGAGCCTCATTCTTTCCGCATCTAATGGGTTGTTATGAAAGCTGCACCACCCAGTGGCTCAGAGGCCTCAGGCTTGCGGCATCAAGGAGTTTTTTTTTTTTTTTTCACCAATTCTCTTCTATGATTGCTATGTTCTCTTTCTACCAAACATTTACACTCAATTTGAAAAAAAAAAAAATCCTCCTTCAGAAACTGCATAATGAAGCAAAGTTGATGAGTTTCTTTTTAATATTCTCCTCAGTCTACTAAAAACTTTCTCTTCCACCCTGACATTTCCCTAAATGAATCCCCATTCTGAAATGGTATTTTACCTTCGAATAGCAGGTTAATTGATGGTAAAATTCCTTTGCACCTTGGATGATGTCTTAAAAATTATGAGATTCAAAGTTACTTCTTCATTCTTGCAAAATTGTATGGAAGCAATGTTTTGTTTTGTTTTGTTTTTCAATCTACTTACAAAAACTCATTTGTTGGTAGTTTCAGTGTGTTTGGAACAAAATATTCAGTTTAATAGAATGCATTAAAGCCTATGACATAAATACTAACATAATAAGATATTGACACATTGCACCATGTTTATATTTTGTCTATATTTCCAGTGTCTAAATGACCTTCTGTTGCATCTTTATTGTCTGGACCGCTTCCTTTATTCTCTTTCTTTTTACTGAGGAAATGTTATTTAACGCTGTGAAGTCATCTGTTAAGACGGATTGCAAACAGTTGATGTGCCAGTCCTGTCTAGACAGGAGCACTTCCATCAATTATGTTGGAAATACAAACACAATCACTACAACAAAAGCAGGATTACCAACACTGTAAAGAAGAAAAAGAAAGAGGAGGATGACGCATGATTAGGATGAAATTGAGAGTTGAAGATGGTAAAAAAAAATCCCAGACAGTGAGGGACTTCATAGTGTCAAGCTTTCATTTTGATTTATATTTTACAATGACAAAGAAATACAAACATTTGAGACGGTATGATATCATGCTATTTGCAGGGCAAATATGTGAAATGTAAAATAATTTTTTTTTTTTTTTTGCTGCAAACACACAAGCTTTCAGTGAAATTGTGTTTACAGAAATTGCATATTTTGATTTTGCAGCCTCTATTTGAGAATGGCTACAGGCTTACTATCATATTCTTTCTCTATTCTCTTTCATGCAGAAGTTTTTTTTTTGATAGAAATACTTTTAAGCTTTGACATGTAGATGAAACAAGTCACTTGTTGAGGCAGAGAAGCTGCATAACCAACTAATGAGGATGCAGCCAGCCGACTGAACTCAACGAATGAGGACACATGGGCCGCGGTTAGCTTTTTAGAATCAGGCTTGGCAGCTTAACTTATATACAATCACAACATTTACACTTGCCAAGTAAGTTTTTGGTCACAAGAGCTCAAATAGCCATTGCATCCTTTGATCCAGGCAGCAAAGCTGGAGGTACGCAGTGAAACCTACACTCATCAGTAGATTTATCTGGTAAATGTGCTTCAGAACAGATTTAATTCCTTGTGGTATAAATTAAACAAGGACTTGAAAACACTTTAAACTAAATCAAATTCCTATGGTTCTCTATCTGAGTTGAGAGCAAGTGACTGTTGAGGGATCTCGTAATTTTCATGTAACCAGTTTCAGAAAACCTCAGCTTTGTGACACGGTAAATTATCTTGAAGGAGATAATGAAGAAAAAAAAATGGGGTCATAGAAGGATGGGCATGTCAGCAAAACCTATGCAAGCTGTCAAGTTTAAATACTTAATCAGTATCTCCTAGACTGCTACACCATCAGTAGCAGTCTGAACGGTTGGAGAAAAAAGGCAGGATGGATCCATGATTTGATGTTTATACCAGTAATGTTTTTCCAGTCTAGTATTGTCCAATTTTGGCCAGCATTCGTGAATTGCAGCCTTAATTGAACATGTTAGATGACTTGAGTCAGCTATGTGATCGTCTTCTGCCAGTGGCATGTTGTATACTTCAGTTGTAACAGAGCTACTGTTCTATCTCAGCCCAGTCTGTCCATTTTTTCAATATGTCATAAACAAGGGATAATTGCTACTCAGTGGATATTTTCTCTTTTTCAGGTGGTGTTGATTACTTAATCGGAGAGCAGATTGCAGTGGATGAACTTCCTCGTATGTGGCTGACAAAAAAAATCTAAAGATATGCTGACTTTATATGCCCTAGCTGTCCTTTAAAACAAAAGAATAGAATAGAAATTGATTAGAAAATTAACATTAAACACCTATTTTACAAGGTGTTAAAGAGAGAGCAGAACAGTGAGTGTAACTTAGTAGGACTAATAGTCATAACTTCTGAGCGTAACCAACTACTCATTGACCTCTTTACTAGTTTAATGTTACATTAACGTATATAAAAAGATTTATTGAATTTTCAGTTACAATTATATAAAAATAAAACTGAAAAAAAGACTATCTATCCATACAAGAAAAACTTGAAAAACTAAACCTAAATTAAACTTTAGGTTTAATTTCTTCTTAAAAGAAATTGTATGAACTCAGTGCAACACTGAATAAGGCCATAACTAAATAGTTGCATGCATTTTTTTTTCTAGTTTAACTTTCACCCTTTAAGATGTTCAAAAAGAAGAAAAAAAGGGAGAAAATTTCAAGTCCTATTTGACTTTCTGTGATGCAACAAAGCTCACCTTGACCAAAATGTAAAAAATGGAGGAGTTCAGCCTTCCATGTCTAGTGACTGTGCAGAGGTTTTATACAGTGCATATAGGAGGGGGAATAAAGAAAGCTGACGTAATGTCTGATGACGGGCTCTACAAATAGGCATCCCGCCAGACAGTTTAAGATGATATGTGGCTAGATCAACCTCCTCTAAAAGGTTTTTCATACTAGCTCAAACCAGTCGGCTGTTCCTTTGCCCAGATGTGTGGATGTCAGGAGGAGAACAGCACACAGGCTTGCACTTTTGTATGTTTCCCCATTTCTCATCTTTCCGTTGAGCTGGAAGAATATTCCTCTGTATCCCTAAAGGTTCTGTCACCAGGTTGTGATCTTTCTCAGTCCTTTAGTGTTCAAAATGATATATATATTTTTTTGTTTTTGGGGACATTCCTTCTTTTTTTTATTATCTCAGTTTCTGTTGCACTCTGCTTTGAAACAAATATTATTCAAATTGCACTCACATGAGGTCTGTGTTTGAAATCTGCTGAATTCAGTGTTTGTTATTATGCTGATTTGAAACTCTATTACCTGTGGAGACAAGGTAGTTCTCTGAATTAAAAGGGGAAAAAAAATACTGTTTATGAACTGTGATTATACACTGAAATATAGAGATTATAAACTACTCTCAACACGTTTCATGTTCACATTTGGTTGTGAGATATCAGTTGCTCTTTTTTTTTTAAATTAACATATTTGGACTAAAGCTGATTTAGGCAGATTTAGACTTGGGTTTCACAAAGTTATTACTCACCTGTGGTCATACATAAAGATTGAACTAATTGATAATTAAATTGAGCAATATTTGTCTGCTGCCTGTTTTAAGGCACATAATAAATTTAAAAAAATCAATCTCAACATCAATTGAAACATAATGTTCTACTTTGTAAACAGTAATTAGATTAATGGATGAAGAACTCGACTTTGACTCTGAAGCCTAGATCTTCTGAGCTTTTGCGTGTTTGCAGTGTTGCTCTCCTGATCCAAGCTGTCTGATATCAAACAGGTGGTGATATTCAGTGGACCACTAAATATCATTGACATATTTTAAAACTGTGCCTTGAATTCATCCTCACTGACTGTCTAGCCCGGGACGTACATTTTCCCATTGACATCTATATCGTCACAATAGTTCTGACTTCCAAGAACGTGGTGGAGTATAGACATGTGAGAACACCGGGCTTCAGCTTCATGGTGTCTGACTCTAGGTAACCATGACTTGAGCAGCACCGGTCCCTAGCGGCCCTGGCAGTCCTGCATTTTGCCAATTATTGTTACAGTTAGTGTTGATTTAATAAGAAATATACAGAACAAACTGTATCCCATAAAAAAAAACAAATAAAAGGATGTGTGGCAATCCTAGGATATGTTGTGTAATTTCATTGGACAGAATACAGGTAGAATTGGAGCCAGGAGGAAAAATAAAGATACTTTAATAAATGAACACAAAAGGACAGATGATGAGGAACTGATAGACAGATACAGGGCAGAGAATCATTAGCCACTGAAAGTAGGAGCTAATATAAGGAGCTATGGCAGAAAGACAGGCACAAACCAGAGAATCCAAAACTGAGTAGATGTTAAGTGAGGAACTTAAATACTGGGGAGCTTGATTACTGACAAGAGACAGGTGGCTGATTGGTTAAAAGGGTGCAGCTGTCAGAAGAAGGTGTAACAGGTTGAGTAAAGGAGGTTAAAAGCTCTTCTATGCTTCATCTAAAGCCGAACTATCGACACTCAGTCACATGGTTGCAGGACGTTTGCACACACTGTTCATACACGACAGACCACCTGGGGACACCCCTTTCGCTTCAGTATGCATATCAGTAAGCAAAATGGTCATGAAGACCACAGAGTCTCCTCTGTGTGCAACGACTTCAAATTCCATCCTGGAGTTTTTGGAGGTATTTTGTGAAGAAGTACAAAACAATTAATCAATGTCACCCGATGATATTGGCTCTAGTGGCCTCTCCTTGAGAGTGGTCAGACAGGAAAGCGGGTTATGAGAGAGAGAGGGAAGACATCCAACAAAGGTCGTCAGGCCGGGATTCAAACCTTTGATGGCCGTGTCAAGGACTATATGGATCGTGCACATGTAGTCGTGTTGCCTTCTGGTGGAAAAACCGGACAGTGGAAGTGAACTGGCAGAAATGTAACATCAACATTTTGTTTGGAGCATTTTTTTTTGCATTAAATGCATCCACAAACGTCTGATCAATCACACAGCATATCACACAGAGCTCTGTGTGAAGCATTTTGACGTGGGTCTTGTGTCGACGAGAAAGAAGACTTGCTATAAACAAGATAACGGCATTTTCGTCATGTGAATACATCAACAAGAGCCTACTTTCAACGATAGGTTTGATGAACATGAAAGGAGTTGTGGAAGGAATAAACAACAACCAAGGACAGAAGCTTGACATGAATTCATGGAAACTAGACTCAAATATACAAAAATGAAATGCATCCCACGCGGGAGAAAAGGATTCGAATCCCACATGGGGCATAATATATCATGGGATATATCGGGCTCATAACATCATCTCATCATCATTGTTGGTCCTTAGGCAAGACCATTAATGCCAACTGTCTACCTCATGATATGATGAGCGCGAATAAACAGAGAACCAGACTGGCTGAGACGTTGCCTGGGTAAATGGGCTGCTGGAGCAACACAGCAATGGGGACAGGATGAGAACAAGCAACTGTTGGAATGTCACTGCTCCAGTAACCCTAGCTTGTGGGTTTACATGAAAAGACTGAGGGGAAACATGGATGCTTTGATTCCCACAGTCTAACTACATATCTGCATGCATTCAAGTCATGAATAAAATGGATGAATTATGCACTTTTTGAGATTAACACCTATTTCAGACGTCTCTGCAGGCTGGCAATTTTCTTCTTTTAACTAAGTTTTTTTTTTATGATGTTAATTAAGAAAAAGGAGGGCGTGTTCAAATTTTAAATAAAGTCAGAAGATCAGCACAAAATTTAAAGGAGGAAGTAATGGATGTAATAAATTACTGATGTAAAAGATTTAGGATAATTACTTTCTTCTGATCAGACATGCTTCTTGTCATTATCTTGCCATAAATGTATGAAGAAAAAAAATCTTCTACAAAGGTGCAGGCGTTAAAGTATGGATACTTCCAGTGTGCCAATAAACTCGTTCTGCATTTTAATTAAGACTGGATCGCCATGGAGTCATTGGAAGCTGCACATCCTGAACGAACAACTTTAAACGTAGCGGCAGCAGCCTCTGAGGCCAGTGTGCTAATAGAAAAGTTAATTACATCAGAAGCATTCATGTTAATGTATGTACATTGACAGAAGCGATATAATAAAAGGTTAGAGGAGTGTGTTCCAGTCCCCGGATACCAGACGCATTTAATTGCTTTGTCTTGGGTTGTGCACTCAGTCATCTTGACAATGTTGTAAAATTCTCTTCCATATACACTTTGGATAGATTTCAATTTTGATAGACTTATCTAATAGTTTAAGTGTTCTGTTGCAGTGTACACAGAAGCATTTGGAAATTACTGTATACATTTGAGGGGATGTTACTGATACGAAAGACAGACAATGTAAAGATTAGCACAAAGAAAAATAAAACACAGAAAAGAGATGACCTACTCCCACACACACAAGGACATAAAGCCTATGCTGCATTGCAGTGATGTATAACAATGTTTATGTGACTGTTTGTTGGATATAATTCATGGTCAGAGACAGAGAAATCAAGGTCTCTACCAGTTTAAGTTGTGTGGATTCAAAGTCAATGTAAATACCAATGCGGAACAACTTAATATTCACACCCAGTATCATTCCTGAGACAATCTGCACAAGGAGATGTTATTAACATGTTATTAACATGTTATTAACATGTTAATACTAATGAAAGACATTAGTATTTTGTTGTAATTCAACTTAAAGTGGCCAAACTTAAAGAAAAAAATGGTCAAAAGCCCTGAAAATCTCCTCCAAATTGTCAGCCAGGGATCACCGAGTTGTTTCTGGAGTACATCAGTTGCCATTTTTTACAGAGAAATTTTATTTTGACATTTATTTTGTTTTTGTGTGTTTTCACCAACTTCAGCTTGCAGCTTTGTGAAATGAACCACGGGGCTTAAATTCAAACCCGTACACTCTGGAGAATTAACTTTAGATTAGACTCTTTTAACCGGATAAAAACATTTTAAATTTGTAATATTTGGCAGTTTGACCTTATAATTTACAGTAAAATTGTATAATAGATAAATCAGTCACGTAAACATGAACAGCACTAATAACTTAAAACAAAGTCTGAAGAATGTTCTATCAAATGTATTTTTGATCTGATTAAATATTTTAGTCATTTTCTTTAGATGTCTTTTAATTTTTCATGATTATATAAGAGCACAACAAGTGTAAAATGCTACTTCAATAACTTGATTGATGAAGTGTTGTGCCACAAGGCTTCTGCTATTCATGTCTGTTGTTGCCATATGTTTGGCACGCTCATTCTGGCCAAATGTAACCTGGCAAAAATGTTTCTACATCTTGGAGTAGGACACAGAACAGACTGGGTTTGAATGAGCTGGCAACTTAGGGTGTGATAAGCAGACAAACACACTACAAATGCTAATACCGTTAAATAGACACATTTTGAAATAATCTCTGTGAGAGATAAATGATCGGCATATTTCAGCAGAGTGGAAAAATAATGAACCAAGTAGAACCAAAACAATTCGCCATCCATTTTTTGTCTGAAAGTCTCCAAAACGTGACTAATAAAATGTATATTAATCCGCCCACTTCAAGAAGCCTTTTCCAAAAATCCATGACCCAAAATTAATTATCCATTACAAAACAGAAAAACATTAAGAATGACTGTTTTACGTTTGAATGTTTCTCCTAAAGAACAAATAACTTAATTGACAGGGAAAAAAAGACGGCTGTTTAACATGAATATTGCAACGACTTTACTATATTATAGAAGCTCCAACGTGAAGTACAGTCTCAGAAAGGTCACATATGTTGTGGCAAACCTGACACGTGAGGTTATTGCTGATCAAAGCTGTTAGGAGACAACACAGGTTTTTAGTTTTTGTTTGCAAGGGCACACTTGTTTTCCAGAGGAACTTTGACCCCTAGTACCAGTGCACAAGAATTCCCACATAATTTCTATAAAAATATTTTAATGATTCTAAAGATAGTCTCAAACAAATTGTTCAAATTGTTCAATGCATTTCAGTAGGTCACATGCTTGATATTGATAAAATCTTGGAATTAATTTAAAAATTCAAAATAAGAAATGTGAAGTTTATTCATCCCAGTAACTGAACCATACATTACTGCGTATAGATTCAATACACAGAGTGATGCCCTTCAAACATGCACTTCTATCACTTTACTTGATTATATCTTAAAGGTAATGAAACCCATTCTGGAGTTTTGGGAAATTTTCACAAGGCTTGGACTGTTTTCTAAAATCTACTAAAGCTTCCTGTCAGCTCCCTAGTTGTTAGGTCCATCAGAGAAAAATGCAGACATGAAAGAAGTCAACAGTAACGCGCAGGTTACAGTGGAACAGGAGAGCAAGCTATGTTTTATAGATGTGTTGCTCTAGAGATAATTTCTTTAACTGAGAGGATGAGGAGGTTATGTTTCTTTATAACCAAGAAATAGAGCAACTGCCTAACACAAAAAAGAGGGACACATTCAGGCTGCATATTTCCCATTTCTGACTAATTAACCACCATCTTTTAAATGGTAAATATTAATCTATGTTCGACAAGTTACACTAACTAAAGCCAAATTTCCGTCGTCAAATCTCAAAAGAATGCAATCTGTAGGTTTGGGGAACACTGTTGCACTTGCTTTGACCCTTCCTATTTGTGAGGACAGACAGTGGTGTTTGACCACAGTGGACAGATTCACTGCTGAGCAGAAACATGGAGAGGTGGACAGATGGATGGGCCCTGTGGACATATAGCGGGACATAAATCAGATTAATCATCTCATCATGTGTGAATAATTTGGAACTGTGAAGCTTCAGCAGGGTGGCCCAAGAAACAAAC
>NW_006799942.1:4384319-4505417 GCF_000485575.1 Poecilia formosa | reverse complement strand
AGGAGAGACTAATCTGGTCTGAACTGTGAAATAACTTCTTCATATCATTCACCCATCCAGGCAGGCATAGACCCTTAATCTCCTTGTAAATAAACCTCTGAGTATTTCATAATTGTGACATTTAGTAATTAGACATGATTTGTTAATTCCAAGTGACCCAAAACAAGGGAAGTTTGGTCTGCTTTAACTTTAGGAAATATGAACAGAGATATGTGTCATTTTATTCCAGGTATGGTTCTGGTTTAAATTACATAAAACAAGCTGACATCCTCTTTCATAATCTTCAATTTTCACCACCTCACCATACTTGAGAACTCATCTTCATTACTGAAGATAACACTGGAATTTTCTCTTTGTACCAGTATGCTTAGTTTGACACAGTCTGTATTAGCATTATACCCATTTTCATTATTCAGTGTGAAGTGACTGTAATGATGCCAACACAGACGGCATTGTGTTAAAATTGAATTCATTCCAGACTAGGTTGTTCTTACGCTAACAGATCTGTGCAGCTAGAATCTCCTGAAAACCTTTGTCTGGACTAATGTGCTTTTACTCTGCTTCTGATGTGATCATGAGCTTCATACATGTATATCTCCATTGGTGCACACATACTTTTCGGATGTCCTACAGACGCTACATCTTACAATGAAAAATTGAGAAGTTACGGTAATAAATAATGAGATAAACCCCTTACCTATTTTAGAGGTCCAACCAAGTACGCTATTATATGCAGTTGTAGAAAAGTTGTAACTGTACTTTTACTCCAAATTCAGATAAACACATTTATCTCATGCAATCACTACAAGGATCTTAACGAATAAGTACGAGCACTTTTATGGCACTGTGTTAAAAGCCACTCTGGAAAATATAACAATGGTACCTAAACCTGTGTGCAATAACAAATTTGCAAGCATGGCTACTGATGATGCCATGCAGACAGTTCACATCTCTTCTACATGTTTTATTGTCATTTGCAATTTTCTTTTTATTTTCACAATAGCAAACTTTTTTTTGGAGATCTAGCTTAAACAATGTGGAGAGTTTAGTTCAAAGTATATTAAAAAAAACGGGATGCAGACGTCACATATTTATATGCTAGATTTGTGTAAAACATTGAAGCCAAAATTAATTTTAGACTATTCTGATGAAACTTTTAAAAATATATAATATTGCTCCTATTTTAGCGACCCTTTATGTGGCTCCCTTTTATATCCAGAATGTAATTTAACTCCTCCTCACATATAATGTCCTTTTATATGTGAGGTTCTTTTCTCATAAACCTTGCAGTGCATCAGGAAAGCATTCACAATGACCCACTTTTTCCACATTTTGTTACATTAAAGTTTTATGCCAAAATTGTATTAAACGGATCTCTTTCCTCAAACTCCTATACATAAATCCTGCATTATGACAATGGGGAAGATATTTTTTCAAATGTACTAAAAATAGAAAATCAAACAACAACAACAACAAAAAAACAAAAAAACAAATCCACATTTAAATAAGTATCTACAGCCTTTGCTGTGTCCAGTGATCACCTTGAGATGTTTCCACAGCTTAAGTCTACCTTTGGTAAATTCAGTTGATTGAACTTGATTTGTGAAGGCACGCAACTTTATTTTTTTGGAAGGTCCCACAGTTGACAGTGCATATCAGAGAACCAATACCAAGCACAAAATCAAAGAAATTGTCTGTGCACCCATGTGACAGGATTGCTCTGAGGCTCAGATCTAGGGAAGGATATAGAGACATTTCTGCAGCTTTCAAGGGTCCAATGAGCTCAGTGATCTCAGTCAGTCGTGAACTGAAGAAGTTTGGAACCACCAGGACTCTTCCTACAGCTGGTCTGCTGTCTAAACATAGTAATTGGGGCAGAAGGCCTTTTTTCTGGGAGCTGACCAGTAGTGGTCACCTCCGAGAATGTTTTGCAGCAGCAAGAAGTCACAGACTGGTCAGGATAGAGGAAAAGATGAAGGCAGCAATGTATAGAGACATCCTAGATGAAAACTTGCTCCAGAGAATTCTTGACCTCAGACTGGTGTCGTGATCCGTGTTTCTGTGTGTTTGTTTTTAAAGGTTTTCTGTGTTCAGTTTCTGTCCTGTGAGTCTCTGTTGTCTCTGCGTCTTCCCCGTTGATTGCTTCCCAGATGTGTTTAGTTACCTGATTACCCTCCCTGTGTATTTAAACCCACCTGTTGTCTTTGTCTCTTGTCGGGTCCTTGCCTATGACAGTTCGTCTGCCGGCACATTTGAACTGTTAAGTCCTGTGTCGGCATTTGCTCGTCACGTCAGTCTTTGTTTAATTCAGTTGCTACCGGTGCTGAGTCTCTGTGTTTCCGCTCTGCCGTGCTGCCTGAGATCTGGACTAATTTTGAGCTACACTCTTCATTAAATTCATCATTTTCTTCTACAACCTGGGTCTCTTCATCTCTCCTCACCACCACCAACCACTCCACATGACAACTGAGGTGGTGGTTCAGTTTTTAGAAGGGCAACGATTCAAAGGACTTGGCCAAGATCTCAAAGGAGTGACTTCAGAGGAACTACACTACGTTGGAGATTCGGCAAATCATTCTTATCACACCTAGACAACTAAATGCATCAAACATTGTGGTTGATTGATTAGTTAACTGGGTTAACAAGCAAATGTTCTTATTTGAAGTGACAGGTAAGTTTCTTGACTGAAAGCAATAACGCAGCATCTTTCTAAAACATTCAAGGATATCAAATCTTAAACTTAGCCATGCTTAGGGATACAGGAAGGAAAGGTTGGAATGGAGTCAAATAAATTTGAATTCAGCCGCTTTATTAGTTTTATTTCAAGTGTAATAATGCAGTCAGGGCCATGTGGTGACAGGGTGGGTGAAAACCGAGAGCGTCTGTCAGGTGCTTTCTGAAACAAACAAATCCTAGAAGCCAGAGTAAAAGCACAGATGCTCACTTGAGACATATAATGGGTATGTCAAACCAACACTTAAAGCAGAATCTTAATCAGTTCCAAAACCTTTTGCATGATGAAAATAAATTCAGTCAAGAGGAATTCACTGAACGCTATTTTGATTTTATTTTAAATCATTGATCTGTTGCTATGCACGAGAATTTGATTCCTGGTTGTTGTGCACCGTGTGCTATATTTAAATCAGATTAGTCATCTAATGCTTCCTAACCTTTAGGACTGTGTTGCAGTGTCTCATTTAAATACTGTTCTGTGCATAATTACATTTTGCCTCAGCAAGTATAAGAGAAAATCAGCTTCCAGTAACATTGTGCATTTCATGGATGTGTGCATTCTGGCATGCATGCTGATTTAGGTATAGTTAAGTTCAAAATTATTCATACACCATGGCATAGGTCGATTTGAAGTTATTTTCATTTAACAGATACGTTTTTTTCTGGCTGAAAATGACAGATTTCTCAGTAAAGTTCTGTTGGAAAAATTTATCAAATCAAAAATAATACCCTGAAAAACATGGTCAGGTGTCCAATAGTCACATAAAAGATTGAATCAGCATATAAAATATTAAAAAGTTACTAGCAGTGGTAAAAAAAAATAAAGTGCAGATGTTCAGACTGGGCTGTTATACAGTTTTTTGGGAGAAGGAACAAAATATCTCAAAGTGCTCTTTTCTGCAGCAAAGAAAAAGGAGCATGCAGACAAGATGACCGGACAAGATGTCTGTGACAAAGCAGGTGTCTAGTTTTAGAGGATCTTCCAGTGTACTTCACTTTGTCAGGCTTCTATTTACGTGATGTCTTGACTGATAACAGGTGTGGCACTAGTCAGGCCAAAGACAGTGAACACAGGTGTGATGACAGATGCTTAGAACACATCAATGTGTGGATGTGCCATAATTCTCTCCAGCTGAACAGAAGCAAAACTGAAGTAATTGTCTTTGGACCTAATGAGGAACAATCTAGAGTTAACACAGCTTCAGTTATTTCAGCTAGGGTTAGCTGAAATAACTGCTAACCCTAGTTAGCAGTTATTTCAGCTGAAACTAGTGATTAGCCCCATAATCTGGGTGTTCCGATGGACTCTGACCTGCACCTTCAGAGTTACATAAAGGCAGTTACAAAGTCAGGCTTCTGTTACCTGCAGAACATTTCCAGGATTAAAGGATTAAAGTCCCAGCAATATCTAGAGAAACTCATCCATGCACATTGATTACTGCAGCAGTGTCTGCCTAAAGAAAACAAAACAAAAAATAAATAAAAATAAATAAAATCAGACAGAGGGAGCTGATCCAGAACGCTGCTGCTCACGTTCTCTCAAACTTCCAGAAAACTGCAAAACAGCTGAAACACTG
This sequence comes from Poecilia formosa, assembly GCF_000485575.1. NCBI lineage: Eukaryota > Metazoa > Chordata > Actinopteri > Cyprinodontiformes > Poeciliidae > Poecilia > Poecilia formosa. Next base: position 4,501,107 of record NW_006799942.1, on the reverse strand, counting down.
AGTTTCTTTAAGGCTAAAACCCCACCTGTTTATACTTGCTTTTCAACCACAACAAATGAAAAAACTGACAAACATATTTGATGTATATTGATGATCTTGATGATGGCACTTGTCAAAATGTAATGTTTACCGCTTTCTCAATTGTTGAGAAGCAGCTCTATGCTTCCATACATTAATGCGCATCTATATTATTTGCAGTCAGAGAAAACATGTTGGTTAAGTTAAACAGTTAAAGCTATGGGATGTAGATAATAGATAATTTTAGCCTTAACTGTAAAGACAACTACAGATATATGCATCTACAGATTCTTAATTGTTTGTTTTCTCCTTCTCTGAAAACTGCAGATGTTAGCACACCACAAATCCTCACACCTGCAAACTGATTACATTAGATGGAGTTAGGTGGAGATTTTGTTATATATTACAAAATGAGGCTCCTGCTTATCTTCACATTGATTAAAAAGCAAAGCTCGCCCAGAAAACTATCTCCAGTCCAGAATGGTGAAAAATGAATAAATCATAGCGCCTAACTCAAACAGCAGAAGGAGAAAATGAGCAATTTCCTAGAAACCTTTAATTTTTTTCCCCGTCTGTGTAAGGATGAAGGGTTGTTTAGTGAATTCCAAGCAGATACTTACCTGATTGGAATTTGATGCACAGCAGAAGAGGTAGAATTATGAGGAATGCAGTAAGAGAAACCATTTTTGAAATACAACCTTTGACTCCAGCATGAAGGAGAATTAGAAAGCACTGGATACAGTGTATCTGAAGAATAAATTGCTTATGTAATTTGGCACATATGGGAGTATTGAATTCTATATATAAAAACTAATAGAATAAAAACATGCTTTTGGCTTGCATTTTTCATCTTGTGTTAAAACCTAATGTGGTACCAGGTATTTTTTAAATATATTTTTACAGCAGATCTATCACTCTGCCTTGTAATGACAGACTGCATGAAGTAGGCTAGGATAAAAAGTTAATCAGCCCAGAATATAGATTGCTTTATTTTTATCTCAGTCATTTGCAGTTGTGAATTGGACAAAAGGTTTTTTCTTTTTTCTTTCTCTTTCTCTAAATGATGGAATGAATTGCCCTATTTAAAATGTAGGTTATGGCCATTGCTCTGATTAAGACAAAAAACATGCCGTAAATGCATGCATTAATCCCGGTGGCCAGGCTACGTTATTGTAGACCTGCATACATTTCCACACAGTGTTGTGCTGTCATGTGCATTTTTAGACTTAACAGAGTGTTTATATTTCAGCTTGTTAGAAGAGATGAAAAGTGAATAACATTTTACAATCACAGTAAATAGGTTTTGACTATTTCCTGGCCTTTTTCTGTGATCTACAGTTACTTGCGTACTTCAGAGTATCAGGGCCAGACTGAGAGGTTTTTTTGTTTGATTGTTTTAAAGAAAAGTTGGAAAAGTAGGAGAATACATTTTTAACTTTATGAGAGCTCTGCACCAAACTGCATTTAAAATGAGGAATACTGAGCATCTTGTGAAGTTATAGTTGGCATTGGTTTGACAAATAAAGACACACTTGATCTTTCAATGTGTCCACATCAAATTATCAGCCTCCAGACTTTGAAACGATTATTCACACAACTGTTTATATCAAAGACAGAACCAGACTTGCTGTGCTGGTCATGTCAGACCTTAATAACCATCTTTTTTTCTTTGATAATTTAAAGATGTGGGTCTAGTATATTCTCGTAATTCACTATTAATTAAAATGCAAAGTGAAACATACTATATTATTTGAAAGACATTTTCAAGAAGGTCCTTAGTTCAAGTTCACTCTTCTAAACACTTCATCAAAAAGTATTTAATTTATTATAGATGCTAACATTATCCATCAATTTGCATATGCATTTTTATCATTTGCAATCTGACCTTAGCAGGCAAATTTACATTTGTTTAGTTCTCTTCTGTTCTCTTTACTACAAAAGGCACTTTATTTTGACCAAACACTTAAAAAAAGATAGCTCTGTACTGCACTATGAAGTTAGTGTTTTTCGAGAAAATCTTGTTTTTGTTTAAGCACATTGAATAGAAATGGCCTTTATTGTCCCATAATGGCTAGATTCAGGTGTAACAGTAGCAAGAAGAGATATGGAGTCTCACAAAAGATCAAAAAGTTTTAAAATACATTTAGATCAAAAAGTTTTAAAATGCATTTAGTTCTCACTAAAACCAGGAAGATAGAGGACTTAACACCAGTGTTATAGTCCCTACACTGACTCCCTGTAGCTCAGAGAATAGACTTTAAAATACTGTTGTTAGTTTATAAATCACTGAACGGTTTAGCACCACAATACATTAAAGATCTGTTATTGCTGTGCCAACCATCTAGACCCCTCAGATCTTCTGGTTCTGGACTGCTCTGCATCCCCAGAACCAGAACCAAATGAGGAGAAGCAGCATTCAGTTTCTATGCACCACAAATTTGGAACAAACTTCCAGAAAACTGTAAAACAGCTGAAACACTGGGTGCCTTTAAATCTCAACTTAAAACCCACCTGTTTAGAGTTGCTTATGGCTAAATTAGGGTTAGAGTGTGGGTTTTGATGTCTTCAATGTTTTTATCTTTACTTTTTATCTATTTATGTAAAAGTGGCGAGTGATTGAGGGTCATTGCGCGCACAGAAAAACCCTGTAAATTCTAGACTCTAACAGGTAAAAATAGTGCACAAAAATCCGTGTAGGACGGCGAAGTCCTAGCGCAAAAATTTGCGTGACAGGTGGACGGAGCCTGGTGCTGCAAAGTTGGAGACCTTGTCCTGTTAGGCGACAGGGCCTGGATGATACCCGTGTTAAACGGACGGTGGAGTCCGGCGACGACAGGCGCTTAAATTCCATAACAAAAGTATGTTTTTATCTTTATTTTTTTTATAAAATCTCTCTCTTTCTGTTTATTCAATGTCACATGCTGTTTTTATTTTGTTTTTTAATTATGTAAAGCACCTTGAAATGTCTTGCTGCTGAAATGTGCTATACAAATAAAATTTGATTGAAGAATCAATAATAATTATAATAATATACTGTACAAGATTATAATCTAAAATATAGTGCAGTCATCAGAAAAAGAAATGCCGTACTCACAATCCAAGGGATGTGCAACTGAGTTGGATGACTTTTTAAATTTTCATGTGCATCTGTATTGAACATTTAAATAAAAGAGATACTGATTACAATACAGTTTACAATATCAGTGCATTACAGGAAAACAGATGTGAAATTGTCAGGATCTTGTGTTGCTTGAGATTGTTTTGGCTTTTGTCATTTGTGTTCCTTCATTCTATTAGTTCTGCATTTTTTTCTAGTTCGGTTCTTTTTAGTGATTGTAGTTATGCTTATGTCTTATGTCCAGTCCTTTAGTTACTCTAGTTTTGATTATGTCCTTTATGTCTAGTTATTTTGTTTGATTAATTTCCTAGTCCCCAGTGTCACTTCCTTTTCCTCTCTCTGCCTCAAACAGCGTTTTAGTGAAGATGATAAAAAAAGAGTGACAAAAATGAAGAATATATGGATTAATTACAGCTAGCAACGTAATAGAAATATCCAACAAAAAAAAAAAAAAACAATTTCCATCATTTTCTATCATCTAATCCTAATTTAGGGGCAATCACTTTTTCACATGGGGCTAGGTTTCTTTGGGTAGTTTTTTTTTTTTTTTTCCAATAATAATATGCCATACTATTAACAGCTTGATTTTAAGTGTTACACAAATTAATTGAGATTGACATAATTGTATTGGGTATTAAAAACAACTAATTTCAAGTGTGGTTCATTTATTCATATTTATGGTTTCTCAAGCACTCAGAAAAGGAGTTGTTTCTCCTTAATTCAAGATATTTTATATTGCTGCATCAGTAGGTCTTGCTTCCCACCAGTAGCATGCTCCAGTACAATAACAGATATAACTGTGCCTAATTTAGGTTTCAATAACAGTTTGCGCTTGAGTCTTTAGTTTATATTATGTTTGTGGCAAAAAGAAAGAAAAACACAATAACCAAGTCTCTAAAGATGATGTGCGGAGGACTGCGTCTGCCATGCCCTCTTGAATTTAGGGGAGGTAAACAAGCAATTTGGATACAGACAGGGGAAGATGGTCAACTTGTCATAAGTGTGAGTTGAGAAGCATGTATGCTGGGCAGGTTGATTATTAGAATGTATTTTAAGTGAGCCCAGCAAACCAAATGCATGGTAGTGGTGCAGGGAGCAAGACTTAGGTGCAAGATGACATGAGAAGCTGAGGGAAACTGAATAGTTAGTACAGAAGCAACGCAACACAATAACACAACTCAAAGTTGTTTCATTCTTTGAAATGTGTGGAATCGGTAATTTGAAGTTGCAGTGATTGGAGTGATGTGAACATGATTGGTTTTTCTTGTAAACCGGCACCACATAAATAAGCTGAATTAATCAGAAAACAGTTTCTAGTTCTTTCCCACAAATACAGGCCTTCGCTTCAGGACCAAGGGAGAGAAAAGAGAGGTCTGAAAAACGACATCTGGGATGTCTAGACCTTTTTATCGAACAAAGTCTTTACCTGTTTGTATCTATGTTCCATGCTGCTGTTGCTGTGTGTGCAGTTGCTTGTGTGTGTGTGTTTGTGTGTGTGTATTTACAGATGTGACTGCTTTGCAGGGGGACTTGCCACCTGGTGCTTGACTGGCATGTTTGCTGCACAGCAGGTATTGTGGGCACATCTCCTGAGGCATCATTACACATCCTTCCATTTTCTGTTACCAGCAAGTTCACAGATTTCCTCTAGTTGTCTTAATGGTTTGATAGTTAAGAGCACACCCTCACAGGACTAAAAAGTGCATCTGTGCTTTGTTGGTTTGAGTGAACAACAACTACTTAAGAGATAGCACAAGTGTTAATGTTGCAATTCAGTAAATTGGAGATTTGCATAACCGCATTTTGAAGAAATGTAGCAAATACAAATGTGTTTCTGCTATTTTTAAGAGTGTACATGTCTTTGTAGACATGCGTAAATGTGCTGTAAACCCTTGAGCCATGAGAGCTCATGGCTCTTAGTGCCCAGCCCCTCCAATTAAAGCATGTTAAAGGCTGAATTCTCTTTACTTCTCTCCACAGGGAACCAGCAGAGAAGGGTTGTCTAGTTTTTCACTCTACCCAGAGTAATAATTACCTGAGATAATTACTTTCCTCTCTGAAGCAATTAATGCCAATTCCAGGGGCGATGATTTGGGACTAAGGCAAGAACTGGGGTTATGCACAAGCTTCGAAGTTAACAGCAGGAAGTTTCATTTTTCCATTGTCTTCATTAAACACTTTCAGATATGAAACCATGAGACATGTAAGTCATGTTATGTGCTAATGAACTGCAAATCTGAAAAAAAAAAAAAAAAAAAAAAAAAAAAGAGTGAGGGAAACCTGAACAGAATGAAGTAATTAGAGCAGGTATGACACTTTAAGTTTAGCCCTCTCTGACGGCTCTTTTCTCTAACTTTGCATTTCGTCTCACATGCTACATTAACAGCTAAACTGACTGAGGTGGAAAAACCATTGTATGTTAATAAAAGCAAAAAAAAGTACATCTGCTTACATATCCAGTTTCGCTTGTTAAATGATAACAGTTATGCACCTTTTTGATTGACTGAAAAAAAAAAGCTCTTGGCAGTGTCACTTTGAACTTTATTCAAATGAGTGGGATAAGGATCAAAACAGAACATGTCTGGATCTGATCCTGCTGCGTGTGAGTGTGTTTGCCTTTGCATATGTGTACATGTGTGAATAAGCAAAGCTGATGGCTATCACATGCAGCTGCCACCCTGGGCTGAGTGCTCATACATCGGTGCCAGTCTCTCATCATGGGGTATGCAAAACACTCTGAGAGCAAAGAATATCCTTACGGCAAGAGTGCTCTCAAAATTCTTAAGCTACTTGTCGTCCTACCCAGCTATATTCATTGCTCCAATAGTCAAAGACCTTAAATCTTCTACTCCATATCAGTGAGAGGTTTACCAAAAATACCTAATTAATTGCTACATTTTATTAATATAGGATGGTTAGCCTATATCAATCCATGACAGAGAAGGAAATATATGGTATTTGAGAGTGTCAAACAGGGGAGATGGCATTTAGAACGTACAACACAGTTATAACTGTTATATACCACAGGGAGCATGGTATTGTTTCATCAATAGTGAGTAAATGACAGTGAGGGACACTTTTATCATTAGAGTGAGCAGGGAAATAATACCTGTAATGGCTCATTATGCCCATAATAAACACAGCAAGCTAATCTTCTTTCAGTGTTTTAGGCTGTCAGCAATAGATAATGTGGTTGTTAAATATTCATCTAATTACTGTAGATGAAGAGCCTTTCATGTGGACGCGAGATGACATTTTAAATGGCATTCAATAAATCCTCAGGTCTGCTCCTTCTTAGTTCAGGTTCAAATAGATTAGATGGAAATTTTAATGATATCCCATGGGGCAATTCAGTGTTTCTACATCAACTGTCAAGAAAAATGCTGGGATGTAAATTTAAAGCAAACTGTAATGGTGTAGGTAAACACAAAGATCATGAATTAGTGCTGTCTTGACAGACATTTTAAGAAAAATGTCTGTCTATTGTCTATATTTAAATAATGTACTCGGTGGCAATTTTCTTTTTACACAATAAAAGCATCAGGCATGGGGAACAGAGATGGTAGATAGAGGTTTAAAATAACTTAATAAATGACAGTTTTGATTCATGCAAAAACTTGTGATTTACTTGGCACCGTGTCAAAATGTATGAAAATACCTATAATACAATAAATTATGTACTCACTTGAATAAAGGAATCATTACATCAAATAAGGCTGCATTGTTGAGTGCACAATAAAATTAAATCAAATCATGTCAGTAATTTTGTTATTGATTCTTTCATCTATGTGTTTTAGTATTAATGTAATTGGAAATATAGAACTTCTTTTCAGCAGCACTGAAAAGACACCAAACAATACACAAGGTGGTATGCAGACATATTAATCTTTTGTTCTAAGTGAAGCATGTTTCGTCTGTTTTTTTATGGCTTCAAACAAGATGAAAGAGGACTGAGAGTGACCACTAATGTTTCTGCTAATGTGAACAAATTATGTTTTATCATTTCTGAGCCTCATTCTTTCCGCATCTAATGGGTTGTTATGAAAGCTGCACCACCCAGTGGCTCAGAGGCCTCAGGCTTGCGGCATCAAGGAGTTTTTTTTTTTTTTTTCACCAATTCTCTTCTATGATTGCTATGTTCTCTTTCTACCAAACATTTACACTCAATTTGAAAAAAAAAAAAATCCTCCTTCAGAAACTGCATAATGAAGCAAAGTTGATGAGTTTCTTTTTAATATTCTCCTCAGTCTACTAAAAACTTTCTCTTCCACCCTGACATTTCCCTAAATGAATCCCCATTCTGAAATGGTATTTTACCTTCGAATAGCAGGTTAATTGATGGTAAAATTCCTTTGCACCTTGGATGATGTCTTAAAAATTATGAGATTCAAAGTTACTTCTTCATTCTTGCAAAATTGTATGGAAGCAATGTTTTGTTTTGTTTTGTTTTTCAATCTACTTACAAAAACTCATTTGTTGGTAGTTTCAGTGTGTTTGGAACAAAATATTCAGTTTAATAGAATGCATTAAAGCCTATGACATAAATACTAACATAATAAGATATTGACACATTGCACCATGTTTATATTTTGTCTATATTTCCAGTGTCTAAATGACCTTCTGTTGCATCTTTATTGTCTGGACCGCTTCCTTTATTCTCTTTCTTTTTACTGAGGAAATGTTATTTAACGCTGTGAAGTCATCTGTTAAGACGGATTGCAAACAGTTGATGTGCCAGTCCTGTCTAGACAGGAGCACTTCCATCAATTATGTTGGAAATACAAACACAATCACTACAACAAAAGCAGGATTACCAACACTGTAAAGAAGAAAAAGAAAGAGGAGGATGACGCATGATTAGGATGAAATTGAGAGTTGAAGATGGTAAAAAAAAATCCCAGACAGTGAGGGACTTCATAGTGTCAAGCTTTCATTTTGATTTATATTTTACAATGACAAAGAAATACAAACATTTGAGACGGTATGATATCATGCTATTTGCAGGGCAAATATGTGAAATGTAAAATAATTTTTTTTTTTTTTTTGCTGCAAACACACAAGCTTTCAGTGAAATTGTGTTTACAGAAATTGCATATTTTGATTTTGCAGCCTCTATTTGAGAATGGCTACAGGCTTACTATCATATTCTTTCTCTATTCTCTTTCATGCAGAAGATTTTTTTTTTTTGATAGAAATAATTTTAAGCTTTGACATGTAGATGAAACAAGTCACTTGTTGAGGCAGAGAAGCTGCATAACCAACTAATGAGGATGCAGCCAGCCGACTGAACTCAACGAATGAGGACACATGGGCCGCGGTTAGCTTTTTAGAATCAGGCTTGGCAGCTTAACTTATATACAATCACAACATTTACACTTGCCAAGTAAGTTTTTGGTCACAAGAGCTCAAATAGCCATTGCATCCTTTGATCCAGGCAGCAAAGCTGGAGGTACGCAGTGAAACCTACACTCATCAGTAGATTTATCTGGTAAATGTGCTTCAGAACAGATTTAATTCCTTGTGGTATAAATTAAACAAGGACTTGAAAACACTTTAAACTAAATCAAATTCCTATGGTTCTCTATCTGAGTTGAGAGCAAGTGACTGTTGAGGGATCTCGTAATTTTCATGTAACCAGTTTCAGAAAACCTCAGCTTTGTGACACAGTAAATTATCTTGAAGAAGATAATGAAGAAAAAAAATGGGGTCCTAGAAGGATGGGCATGTCAGCAAAACCTATGCAAGCTGTCAAGTTTAAATACTTAATCAGTATCTCCTAGACTGCTACACCATCAGTAGCAGTCTGAACGGTTGGAGAAAAAAGGCAGGATGGATCCATGATTTGATGTTTATACCAGTAATGTTTTTCCAGTCTAGTATTGTCCAATTTTGGCCAGCATTCGTGAATTGCAGCCTTAATTGAACATGTTAGATGACTTGAGTCAGCTATGTGATCGTCTTCTGCCAGTGGCATGTTGTATACTTCAGTTGTAACAGAGCTACTGTTCTATCTCAGCCCAGTCTGTCCATTTTTCAATATGTCATAAACAAGGGATAATTGCTACTCAGTGGATATTTTCTCTTTTTCAGGTGGTGTTGATTACTTAATCGGAGAGCAGATTGCAGTGGATGAACTTCCTTGTATGTGGCTGACAAAAAAAATCTAAAGATATGCTGACTTTATATGCCCTAGCTGTCCTTTAAAACAAAAGAATAGAATAGAAAATTGAATAGAAAATTAACATTAAACACCTATTTTACAAGGTGTTAAAGAGAGAGCAGAACAGTGAGTGTAACTTAGTAGGACTAATAGTCATAACTTCTGAGCGTAACCAACTACTCATTGACCTCTTTACTAGTTTAATGTTACATTAACATATATAAAAAGATTTATTGAATTTTCAGTTACAATTATATAAAAATAAAACTGAAAAAAAGACTATCTATCCATACAAGAAAAACTTGAAAAACTAAACCTAAATTAAACTTTAGGTTTAATTTCTTCTTAAAAGAAATTGTATGAACTCAGTGCAACACTGAATAAGGCCATAACTAAATAGTTGCATGCATTATTTTTCCTACTTTAACTTTCACCCTTTAAGATGTTCAAAAAGAAGAAAAAAAGGGAGAAAATTTCAAGTCCTATTTGACTTTCTGTGATGCAACAAAGCTCACCTTGACCAAAATGTAAAAAATGGAGGAGTTCAGCCTTCCATGTCTAGTGACTGTGCAGAGGTTTTATACAGTGAATATAGGAGGGGGAATAAAGAAAGCTGACGTAATGTCTGATGACGGGCTCTACAAATAGGCATCCCGCCAGACAGTTTAAGATGATATGTGGCTAGATCAACCTCCTCTAAAAGGTTTTTCATACTAGCTCAAACCAGTCGGCTGTTCCTTTGCCCAGATGTGTGGATGTCAGGAGGAGAACAGCACACAGGCTTGCACTTTTGTATGTTTCCCCATTTCTCATCTTTCCGTTGAGCTGGAAGAATATTCCTCTGTATCCCTAAAGGTTCTGTCACCAGGTTGTGGTCTTTCTCAGTCCTTTAGTGTTCAAAATGATATATATATTTTTTTGTTTTTGGGGACATTCCTTCTTTTTTTTATTATCTCAGTTTCTGTTGCACTCTGCTTTGAAACAAATATTATTCAAATTGCACTCACATGAGGTCTGTGTTTGAAATCTGCTGAATTCAGTGTTTGTTATTATGCTGATTTGAAAATCTAATACCTGTGGAGCCAAGGTAGTTCTCTGAATTAAAAGGGGAAAAAAAATACTGTTTATGAACTGTGATTATACACTGAAATATAGAGATTATAAACTACTCTCAACGTGTTTCATGTTCACATTTGGTTGTGAGATATCAGTTGCTCTTTTTTTTTTAAATTAACATATTTGGACTAAAGCTGATTTCTTGAAGATGGGCAGATTTAGACTTGGGTTTCACAAAGTTATTACTCACCTGTGGTCATACATAAAGATTGAACTAATTGATAATTAAATTGAGCAATATTTGTCTGCTGCCTGTTTTAAGGCACATAATAAATTTAAAAAAATCAATCTCAACATCAATTGAAACATAATGTTCTACTTTGTAAACAGTAATTAGATTAATGGATGAAGAACTCGACTTTGACTCTGAAGCCTAGATCTTCTGAGCTTTTGCGTGTTTGCAGTGTTGCTCTCCTGATCCAAGCTGTCTGATATCAAACAGGTGGTGATATTCAGTGGACCACTAAATATCATTGACATATTTTAAAACTGTGCCTTGAATTCATCCTCACTGACTGTCTAGCCCAGGACGTACATTTTCCCATTGACATCTATATCGTCACAATAGTTCTGACTTCCAAGAACGTGGTGGAGTATAGACATGTGAGAACACTGGGCTTCAGTTTCATGGTGTCTGACTCTAAGTAACCATGACTTGAGCAGCACCGGTCCCTAGCGGCCCTGGCAGTCCTGCATTTTGCCAATTATTGTTACAGTTAGTGTTGATTTAATAAGAAATATACAGAACAAACTGTATCCCATAAAAAAAAACAAATAAAAGGATGTGTGGCAATCCTAGGATATGTTGTGTAATTTCATTGGACAGAATACAGGTAGAATTGGAGCCAGGAGGAAAAATAAAGATACTTTAATAAATGAACACAAAAGGACAGATGATGAGGAACTGATAGACAGATACAGGGCAGGGAATCATTAGCCACTGAGAGTAGGAGCTAATATAAGGAGCTATGGCAGAAAGACAGGCACAAACCAGAGAATCCAAAACTGAGTAGATGTTAAGTGAGGAACTTAAATACTGGGGAGCTTGATTACTGACAAGAGACAGGTGGCTGATTGGTTAAAAGGGTGCAGCTGTCAGAAGAAGGTGTAACAGGTTGAGTAAAGGAGGTTAAAAGCTCTTCTATGCTTCATCTAAAGCCGAACTATCGACACTCAGTCACATGGTTGCAGGACGTTTGCACACACTGTTCATACACGACAGACCACCTGGGGACACCCCTTTCGCTTCAGTATGCATATCAGTAAGCAAAATGGTCATGGAGACCACAGACAGTCTCCTCTGTGTGCAACGACTTCAAATTCCATCCTGGGGTTTTTGGAGGTATTTTGTGAAGAAGTACAAAACAATTAATCAATGTCACCCGATGATATTGGCTCTAGTGGCCTCTACTTGAGAGTGGTCAGACAGGAAAGCGGGTTATGAGAGAGAGAGGGAAGACATCCAACAAAGGTCGTCAGGCCGGGATTCAAACCTTTGATGGCCGTGTCAAGGACTATATGGATCGTGCACATGTAGTCGTGTTGCCTTCTGGTGGAAAAACCGGACAGTGGAAGTGAACTGGCAGAAATGTAACATCAACATTTTGTTTGGAGCATTTTTTTTTGCATTAAATGCATCCACAAACGTCTGATCAATCACACAGCATATCACACAGAGCTCTGTGTGAAGCATTTTGATGTGGGTCTGGTGTGGACGAGAAAGAAGACTTGCTATAAACAAGATAACGGCATTTTCGTCATGTGAATACATCAACAAGAGCCTACTTTCAACGATAGGTTTGATGAACATGAAAGGAGTTGTGGAAGGAATAAACAACAACCAAGGACAGAAGCTTGACACGAATTCATGGAAACTAGACTCAAATATAGAAAAATGAAATGCATCCCACGCGGGAGAAAAGGATTCGAATCCCACATGGGGCATAATATATCATGGGATATATCGGGCTCATAACATCATCTCATAATCATTGTTGGTCCTTAGGCAAGACCATTAATGCCAACTGTCTACCTCATGATATGATGAGCGCGAATAAACAGAGAACCAGACTGGCTGAGACGTTGCCTGGGTAAATGGGCTGCTGGAGCAACACAGCAATGGGGACAGGATGAGAACAAGCAACTGTTGGAATGTCACTGCTCCAGTAACCCTAGCTTGTGGGTTTACATGAAAAGACTGAGGGGAAACATGGATGCTTTGATTCCCACAGTCTAACTACATATCTGCATACATTCAAGTCATGAATAAAATGGATGAATTATGCACTTTTTGAGATTAACACCTATTTCAGACGTCTCTGCAGGCTGGCAATTTTCTTCTTTTAACTAAGTTTTTTTTTTATGATGTTAATTAAGAAAAAGGAGGGCGTGTTCAAATTTTAAATAAAGTCAGAAGATCAGCACAAAATTTAAAGGAGGAAGTAATGGATGTAATAAATTACTGATGTAAAAGATTTAGGATAATTACTTTCTTCTGATCAGACATGCTTCTTGTCATTATCTTGCCATAAATGTATGAAGAAAAAAAATCTTCTACAAAGGTGCAGGCGTTAAAGTATGGATACTTCCAGTGTGCCAATAAACTCGTTCTGCATTTTAATTAAGACTGGATCGCCATGGAGTCATTGGAAGCTGCACATCCTGAACGAACAACTTTAAACGTAGCGGCAGCAGCCTCTGAGGCCAGTGTGCTAATAGAAAAGTTAATTACATCAGAAGCATTCATGTTAATGTATGTACATTGACAGAAGCGATATAATAGAAGGTTAGAGGAGTGTGTTCCAGTCCCCGGATACCAGACGCATTTAATTGCTTTGTCTTGGGTTGTGCACTCAGTCATCTTGACAATGTTGTAAAATTCTCTTCCATATACACTTTGGATAGATTTCAATTTTGATAGACTTATCTAATAGTTTAAGTGTTCTGTTGCAGTGTACACAGAAGCATTTGGAAATTACTGTATACATTTGAGGGGATGTTACTGATACGAAAGACAGACAATGTAAAGATTAGCACAAAGAAAAATAAAACACAGAAAAGAGATGACCTACTCCCACACACACAAGGACATAAAGCCTATGCTGCATTGCAGTGATGTATAACAATGTTTATGTGACTGTTTGTTGGATATAATTCATGGTCAGAGACAGAGAAATCAAGGTCTCTACCAGTTTAAGTTGTGTGGATTCAAAGTCAATGTAAATACCAATGCGGAACAACTTAATATTCACACCCAGTATCATTCCTGAGACAATCTGCACAAGGAGATGTTATTAACATGTTATTAACATGTTATTAACATGTTAATACTAATGAAAGACATTAGTATTTTGTTGTAATTCAACTTAAAGTGGCCAAACTTAAAGAAAAAAATGGTCAAAAGCCCTGAAAATCTCCTCCAAATTGTCAGCCAGGGATCACCGAGTTGTTTCTGGAGTACATCAGTTGCCATTTTTTACAGAGAAATTTTATTTTGACATTTATTTTGTTTTTGTGTGTTTTCACCAACTTCAGCTTGCAGCTTTGTGAAATGAACCACGGGGCTTAAATTCAAACCCGTACACTCTGGAGAATTAACTTTAGATTAGACTCTTTTAACCGGATAAAAACATTTTAAATTTGTAATATTTGGCAGTTTGACCTTATAATTTACAGTAAAATTGTATAATAGATAAATCAGTCATGTAAACACGAATAGCACTAATAACTTAAAACAAAGTCCGAAGAATGTTCTATCAAATGTATTTTTGATCTGATTAAATATTTTAGTCATTTTCTTTAGATGTCTTTTAATTTTTAATGATTATATAAGAGCACAACAAGTGTAAAATGCTACTTCAATAACTTGATTGATGAAGTGTTGTGCCACAAGGCTTCTGCTATTCATGTCTGTTGTTGCCATATGTTTGGCACGCTCATTCTGGCCAAATGTAACCTGGCAAAAATGTTTCTACATCTTGGAGTAGGACACAGAACAGACTGGGTTTGAATGAGCTGGCAACTTAGGGTGTGATAAGCAGACAAACACACTACAAATGCTAACACCGTTAAACAGACACATTTTGAAATAATCTCTGTGAGAGATAAATGATCGGCATATTTCAGCAGAGTGGAAAAATAATGAACCAAGTAGAACCAAAACAATTCGCCATCCATCGTTTGTCTGAAAGTCTCCAAAACGTGACTAATAAAATGTATATTAATCCACCCGCTTCAAGAAGCCTTTTCCAAAAATCCATGACCCAAAATTAATTATCCATTACAAAACAGAAAAACATTAAGAATGACTGTTTTACGTTTGAATGTTTCTCCTAAAGAACAAATAACTTAATTGACAGGAAAAAAAGACGGCTGTTTAACATGAATATTGCAACGACTTTACTATATTATAGAAGCTCCAACGTGAAGTACAGTCTCAGAAAGGTCACATATGTTGTGGCAAACCTGACACGTGAGGTTATTGCTGATCAAAGCTGTTAGGAGACAACACAGGTTTTTAGTTTTTGTTTGCAAGGGCACACTTGTTTTCCAGAGGAACTTTGACCCCTAGTACCAGTGCACAAGAATTCCCACATAATTTCTATAAAAATATTTTAATGATTCTAAAGATAGTCTCAAGCAAATTGTTCAATGCATTTCAGTAGGTCACATGCTTGATATTGATAAAATCTTGAATTCATTTAAAAATTCAAAATAATAAATGTGAAGTTTATTCATCCCAGTAACTGAACCATACATTACTGCATATAGGTTTAATACACAGAGTGATGCCCTTCAAACATGCACTTCTATCACTTTACTTGATTATATCTTAAAGGTAATGAAACCCATTCTGGAGTTTTGGGAAATTTTCACAAGGCTTGGACTGTTTTCTAAAATCTACTAAAGCTTCCTGTCAGCTCCCTAGTTGTTAGGTCCATCAGAGAAAAATGCAGACATGAAAGAAGTCAACAGTAACGCGCAGGTTACAGTGGAACAGGAGAGCAAGCTATGTTTTATAGATGTGTTGCTCTAGGGATAATTTCTTTAACTGAGAGGATGAGGAGGTTATGTTTCTTTATAACCAAGAAATAGAGCAACTGCCTAACACAAAAAAGAGGGACACATTCAGGCTGCATATTTCCCATTTCTGACTAATTAACCACCATCTTAAATATTATTCTATGTTCGACAAGTTACACTAACTAAAGCCAAATTTCCGTCGTCAAATCTCAAAAGAATGCAATCTGTAGGTTTGGGGAACACTGTTGCACTTGCTTTGACCCTTCCTATTCGTGAGGACAGACAGTGGTGTTTGACCACAGTGGACAGATTCACTGCTGAGCAGAAACATGGAGAGGTGGACAGATGGATGGGCCCTGTGGACATATAGCGGGACATAAATCAGATTAATCATCTCATCATGTGTGAATAATTTGGAACTGTGAAGCTTCAGCAGGGTGGCCCAAGAAACAAACGCCCCACTGACAGGTCAATATGCTTACGCTGATGAATTTCCTCTCGCACTTCAGCTTCTTTAAGCACACACCACACACACACACGCACGCATGCATGCATAGACAAGAAAAAAACTTGGTTTTGAGTGCATGATTAACATAAATACTGGAAGAAAAGATATATTGTTTTATATCTTTTGTTCTGCCACTTGTCAGTAATGTTGACATCATTACAATTAAATTGAAGATATAAGCTGGTTTTTGAAAATAAATGAAAAATTGCAAAATTTTGCCCCATAAATATGACCTATTGCTTACTGCATAGCAAAACACAATGTCGAGTATTTGTCAAAAGTTTACTTGTGTGAAGGACAGCTCAGCAGCAAAGTATACACAGATAAGAGATGACCAGCTCAGTATGTAATGACCTCTCAAATGGAGTACTTCAATACACTCATCCTTTCTCTGGCAGGAATCAAAACACACAAGGGAACAGAGGGGGGAAAACAATGGTGTGTCACCTCATGGCTGCAGAATAAAATGAGAGATGCTTTATGATGCTTCCCTTTTCAAACATGCAGGTGTGCTGGCAAGCAACTCAAAGTGTGTGCGAGCGTGTCGGCGTGTGTGTATGTGTGAGTGGTTATCCGCTCACCTTTACTGTCCTCTTCTGAGCTGCCCTTGATCACTGAAATGTCCTGCGTCATCAGAAAAAAACAGACACATCAAAACAGAGAGTGTTTGCAAAGTTGTGAGAAACGCTCTCTGGGGATTTGGTGACTTTTGTGATGTTCAGGGGCCCGTTGGAAGAAAGGGAGAGAGATGGCAGGAGCGCTCCACTGTCAGGCTGCCGGAGATAAAGAGGAGACGTTATCACAGCAATCCACTTCCATGACTGTCCATATGTCATAACAGCCTGCACTCGAGTAATCTTCAGTGGATGCAGGATACAGAACGTTTATTTAAACTTTGATTGTCCACTGCCAGTCCTAACGGTGCAGGGAGCCGCTGAGTTGACACTTTGCTGAAAATATCCCAGAGTTGGGGCAAACTTTGCAACAAAGTTAAACATGTTTGCAGCAATAGTTGTTTATTATGTCATTTCTGCTCATAAAAGAAAAGCTGGTGATAGGGTAACTTTTGGCTTATCATTATTTTTTGTGTGTGTGTGTGTTTAAGTTGAATAGTTATTGGCTTCAGTAATCAGAAAGTTTGTAGGGTTGCCTTTGGTTTAAAATGTCATCCTATGGAGGTTGGTGAATCTTCTGCAGACAAAGTGTCTGCATATGATTTCATACAATTAAATAATGGTGTTACCATCTGTCATAAGACTATGGCAACCAAGCTTAGCTGCAGCTAAATGGTTCCACACTGTCAAATACGTAAGCTGCTGCTTTCTTTATTTCTCAAAACAGTCCTGAAATGTTAGGCAGCTAAAAAAAATAGTGTAATAATGCTACAGTAATAGTATCTTGAGAAATATGTTATTTATTATAAAAATAAAAAAAAAGACCTGTCTGGGGGTAAAATGGGCATCATCTGCCAAATATATATTTAAAGTTATGTCTTTCATATTTTCTTGTGGTATTAAATATTGTGAGAACTGGAGAATTGTCAATGGAATCTTCAAATTCTTCTCTGTTCACATTCCTTTGATGTGATCATTACCTCAAGCTTTCTAGCACTACAATAAAATCCGCAACACAATCTCCCTGGAGTCTAGATGAAGAAACATCTAAAATGTCAAGCCGAACATTTATCAGAACTACTGAAGCTCCACTAATTGCTGCTCTTTCAGGCAACAATATCCATTTGAACCTACGTCTACTACAGTAAAGCATCAACAGACCAAGGGAAAACTTTTGAAAGGTCAATGTAAGGGTCATTATATTCTATTAAAATAAATCTAGAAGACATTTGCTTCAGCTGCTGAGTTGGTTGTACAACAAAAATTATCTATTTGATCAAAAATGATGGCAATAAGCCAGATAATATCTCGCTGCCTGAGGCAAGTGCATCCCTCATACATTATTTAACCTTAAGCACATTACAGATGTAGCTCTACTGACAGACACACAAACTCATCAGTGAGCATCAGGCCACTCTCAGGAAAGTAACCATGTGTGTAACCATTCTCAGGATGAATCTAAACACGCTGTTCAATCAACCAGTTTCTGAGGGAGAAATGTAAAAATATTTACCTGCTCACAATCTGTTTGCTTGGGGGAAAACAGCTGCAGGTATTTTGATTATTAGGCATGTAAATGAAGAATAAAATGTAAATGTGTCCTAAAGAACTTTGAAACAAAATAAATAAGATTTTCAGGGAACAAGGCCTTTTACAGAACATGACACATTTCCATGTCAGTTGTGTGGGTTTTAGAGACTATCAAAGTTAAGAGGCGTGGAAGCGTCTCAAGGCCGGCACTGAACTGCACTTATTCACATTGCAAGTTTTTTAAAAGTTACTCACACGCCTGTTCCATCCCTGCTGGTACGCTGAGACACTTTTTCAGCTTTTTCAAAACACTAGAGACACAGCAAAAAGAGTGTTATTGCAAGGGGAATTATTAGCTTGAATTTTAGACCAAGAGAAGAATATTTAATATTTACTGATGTAATCTCCCTACCACTGTCTGATTCTCACTGTATAATTTAATTTCGCCCAGATATGAGTGTGTAATTTTACTGAATGTGAAGCTGAATTAGGTTACCTCCCCAAACTATAGTCCTGCACAAACAAATAAACTTATTCATCAATCATTCATCGAACATTCTGTAACTACAGCGGTCTTTATTTGACTTACACAGTTCTGTTGTCCTTACTGTGTTGAGTTTGTATGTTCTTTCTGTTATATAGGTTTTCTCCAGTAATTCAAGATTTCTCAGACAATGTACAAACATGCATGTATAGGATTAAGAAGTACTCATGATTGATTCTGACTGTGGATTTGTTTGTTGGAATAGTAATGATATAAATTGTAAATTGCATGTTTAGGCTACTACTTTTATAAATGTGGTTCAAAAGTAAAAGTTTAGCTGCATCTCACAGCCTCCTGGTGTCTTTCGGCAGCCTGTACATTTCTATCCTTCGAAATAAAACTGCATTGTTTCCATCCACTACCACTCTCCAAAAGCATTTTTGCATCATTCACAATCTCTATGATCCTTTGTAATTTTTTTAGTTGCCTAATATACACTAGCCTGTGACATTTTTTTTTAGCAAGCCAAGTGAGAAGCAAGCATTAGAGTAGAGAGAAACGGGGATTTAAGTCACTTTAAAAATGGCATGGTTGTTTGTGCCAGACAGGCTTGTCAGTGTATTTCAGAAACTGCTGATGTACTGGGACTTTCATGCACAACCATCTCTTGGGTTTACAGCACTCTGAGTGGTTGCTATGAATAGAAAAGTGCTATAAAAATTCAGCCCATTTACTATTTATTTACAGAGAATAATAATAAAAAAAAAGAAAAATAGAAAGTGTCCAGAGAGTGGAAGTCGTGTGGACAAAAATGTCAAAGGTCAGAGGAGAACGGGCAAGCTGTTTTGAGATAGGCAACTGCAACTCAAGCATCTCTTTACTCTTTCAAGCAAGGTAGAGAGAATAGACATTAAGTGCCACTCTTATCCAAGTACATGAAATTGAATCTACAATTCCCATGGGCTTACTAAAATTGGACAATAACAGACTTTGAAAATATCCAATAAGCTTTAATTTCAGCTGCAATATTCCAAATCTGAAATTAACAAAATGGAAGCATGGCTCCGTCCGACCTTTTACAAACAGTTGACACCGGAGGTGATGTTTGACGGATTGGGGGATGTGTTCTCAGTAGGCATTTAAGTACCGATTGAGCAAAATTTAGATGCCACAGTCACCCTGAGTATTGCTGACCATTCCTTAATGACCAGTGTTTTGCTGGGTGCTTCTAGCAAAATAATCCATCTTGTAACAAAGTTCATGTTATCTCAAACTGGTGTATTGAACATGGAAGTACTGTAACTTCACTGCACTCCATTGGCACTTATTCAGCCATTAGAGCATTAAACCTCTTACACTTGGGAGCGACTACGTATGCTGCATTTTGAGGAAATTGTAGTCAACAATTTTACAGCAGAACTATGGAATCAACATGTTAAAATGACACAGTGTTTTGTATGAACTGTGCAATGCTGTGAGAGTTCTAGTGGAGTCAGCTGCAAGAAACAAACCACGAAGAAGACAACTTCCTTTTGTCTTCTTTGTGTCTTTTGCCACTAGTAACATCCGACTGTTGATCATGTGACTTGTGTGGTGTGAAAAATGTTTTCACTGAAGTTCTGCTAAATACAACTATTTGAAAGACCACCTCAACCCATTTTTTTTTTTTTTTCAAAATTAGCTAATTTATTTTTGTAATTTCAATTTGCACAATTCTATGGTTAATTGAAATGGAGCAAATTCATTTTACTATGATATTGGTATGGAGCAGTGGTTCTCATGATGAGGCAGTCAAATATCATGAGGAGTCATAAAAGGGGAAGCCTCAGCAGAGCGGATGAACTAAATACTAAACCTATGATCTTTAGCAGGTTTACTTAATGAAGTCTCTTCGCTTATTTAAACAGCAATCTCATTGCCTCTTTTCAGTTTCTCTGTCACTGCTCTTCAGAGTCTCATGCAGGCTCTTTCAACTCAATAACCTTCAAACTCAGACTTTTAAAGTTTACAGCATGTGATGACCAGAGAACAGATTTTGAGAATGGGATTCTGTGTGTGAGCGTGCGTTCAGCAGGCCATGAGCCACACAGAGGCTTTTCTCTCTTCTTTTGTTTTCACTCTGTAGTCATCAGACACCCAGTGCATCTTTATTCTACCCTGTCATGTATTTTTTTTCTTTTAGAAAGAAACATAACTTTACATTTCTGGAGTGGGTCAGCAGCCTGGGTTAAGAGACCTGGTGGAGAACTTAATCAAAGTATGCAGATTTTCTAAGAGAGTAATACAATTTTCACAAATGTTCTTATCTAACTTTTATCAGTCTGCTGTAGAAAATGTTTTTGTTTTGTTTTTTCTTGAAGCCATCTGTTGGAGCAACAGCATCATAGTCCTCCACTGAACAAACTGAAAAAAAGAGGGCTGGCTGTGTGTTTTTGGGACAATTGTGCAGCCCCTAAAGCTGACTGTGGAAAGACAAATGCTGCGGAAGCTGCTCTGCATAATGAAAAAGAGTGCATGTTGTAAACACAACATACTGGTTAAACAGCACTGTCTACAGTTGAGGGATTCTTCCACTTCAATGCAGCAAGGAGCAATGCAGGAGCATTCAACTCTTAGCATTATACAGTGTACAATGAATGATAGATAATAATAATAATAATATATGTTTTTAGATTATTTATGTTTTTGAGATCTCAAAGGACTGCAAAGGGCTAAGCCAAATAAGCATTTCCATTGGATTAAAAAAAAAAAAAAATAGAAGGTTAAAATGAAAATCTGCGAAAGTGAACCAAAAATCTCGCTAAAAAGAAACATGTTTATACCCTTCAGAGTGTGAGGGAGAACATTTCATAGAGGTGTTGCAATAGAGCAGAAGGCCCTATCCCCCATGGTCATCACCCTGGAGTGGGTAGAACGAGTTGTGTTTTGTGGATATAGGTGGAGGTGTGTACATAGATGCACTGGTGTGTTAGGAGGGAAATCTTGCATTCTACCCTAGCAGAAATAAGAAGCCAGTAGAGAGAGTGGAAGATAGAGAGTAATATGATCATGTTTGCGCACTCTCATCAAGCTGCAGAGCTTTGGATGTACTGGAGCCTGATGAATTTTAGCTTACTTCGTTTCAGTTTTTGTTCCTCCCAAATTTTGATTTGAATTTTCAGATTTCCAATCTCTTTAACCAGACTGGATTCAAGAAAAAAATTGCATAAAAACCAGCAGAATCAACTGTGTAGCAAGAATACTCACCAAAACCATAAAAATATGATCAAGTAAAACCAGTTTTACACTCACTCCTTTAGTCTATTGCCAGCCAGAATACAATGTAGGAGCCATCTCCTTACCCACCAGCACCTGATCCCGTCTGCCTCAAGGGACTGCTCACCCTGCATGTTCCCTCTGCTTGAAAGCCCAGTCTCTTCTATGAGAATTCCTCCGACTAAATATACAACCATGGAGGACAAGGCTTTCTGCTAAGCAGCCCCATGTATTGGAATTTGCTTTCAGAACACCTGAGGGCACCGCAGACCACAAAAACTTTTAAACAAGAACTTAAAACTTCTGTCCTTCAAATATTTTATAATTGTTACTGATTTTATCATTCAAATAAATAACAATAACATACTTCACCAATCCTGGTTTACCGACATCTAAAAAAAACAAACACTTGCATTATGAACCTACTCATAAAATGATAACGCGGTACACAATTTCAATCTCTAATCAGACTTTCTATCGACTTTTTCAGGATAGTATGTGACCTTTGCACAGTGCAGACTGACATTACTAGAACAATAAACTGATTTGAATAACTGATACAGCCGGAAAATGGAGCTCAACTTTAATGCTACGTTTGATGTGCTCTGGATTTCTAAGCATGGGTATGCTATGAATATCTCAGCCAGTGTGCAGTTTTTATTAATTCATCACCAGCTGCGACACCCAGCTGATAACAAATCTTTCTACCGCATTTGGAGAGACCACAGATAGAGCACACATACTGAGTTTGCAAAACACTGTAAATTGCTATAAAAGCCTAGATGGAACATGACAGCCTCTGAAATATCATATTTGGCTGGTTGTAGATTTATTCTTTGAACATTCGAATACATGGGGGGAAAAGGTGAATAAATATGGCGGAGAACCCATTTGTGTTAACTGTTTGAGGATTAGCAGCCGGCCCGGCCCCCTCCCTTCAATGCCACCCACCTTAATTTCCATACCTCTCTCTACTTTTTCCTCCATCGTTTCCATGCCATTCTACCTACATTAATGTTTATCTTATCAGTGAATGCAGCTCTGAGGGACAGTACATCGAGGCAGGCTGAGTGTAAATGGCGCTAAACTGGCCTTGCAGAATACAAGCCACACCGGGGGAGGTATCTGCTTCCGTGTGGTCAGAATATGTGCATGTCTGCGAGTCATATGGGCTGCTGAGCATTTGTGCGATTGATCTGATGATTTGGAGGAAAAACCAAGCAGACAGGGATGGCATTTGTTCCATGAGGAGGGGGTTCCACAGCTACCATCAGCCACACACACACACACACACAATATCACATGCACATAAACAGTATGCAAACTACATTGCCTGTGGCGTCTCGGATGCCCCCGGGGCTTTTCCTGTCCATCTGTGGTGACAGAATGACCACTCTGCCCCCTACAACTTGAGCAGGGCCAAACAGTGCCACACACATGCAAGACCGCCACACCAGAAGCTCGACACCAACCCACCACTTCCCCGCAGAAAGACAGCATGAATCTTGCTTGTCTAATTGACATTGTTCCAGCTAGCCAAACAAACACATCTTGTTCCTGTGGGCTCAGACACATTTAGCTCAAAACACCAATTTCTTTGTAAATCGCTGATGTGCAAAAACACAAAATCTTAGTCTAGTTTCTAATGCAAATATGTTAGTAAACTTGAAATAAGACATTACTAACTTTCAAGTAACTTTTCAGCAAGATATAGGAGCTTGTTTAAAGACAAACAATTCTTTAATATTAATGGAAAGTTCTTGTTCCATCAGCAGTTTATCTGAATGGCCTTTCAGCCAATGCAAAAACATATTTGGTTTCATTGTTGATAGTTAAACGTCGTTAGATTGGGATCTTCACAAGTGTATTTTCTTTCATTCAGGGGTTGAGGTGCACATTTTGCCCCAAAATANTGATTTAAGATGGAAAGCAGTGTTCCCTCCTGTCTCTTATTTTAAATAATGCTGTGCATGTGCATGTTTTCCAAGCTTTTAACAAAACAGCCCAGAAATGTTGCTATTGCTTTGAAAAGAGATACCGTAAGTTACCTCTGCTATTTCTTTAGCCATTACCCTTGACAGGCTGTTACTAACAAGCTGTAATTGGTTAATTGCTTCAATGCTCGTGCGACTGAAATAACTTTGAATGTCACCTTGTGTAATCTTGCAGCTTCTAAAGTAAAGTTAGTGCATCGCCAAAGGCTGTTCTAACTGACTGGCTTTAACAAAAAATGAGTGAGCAATTTACATCTATTGCATTAGAAAACATGATGTTTCTCTAAATACTTTAAGTTGCACCTGCTGGGCTTGAAGTAAATGTTTACATGCAAATACAAATATATATATATATATATATATATTTTTTTTTTACTCTGCTGTCTATCAGAGTTAAAATAATGTGTGGACTTACTGACAGAAACCATGCACACATTTCTAAGTCTCTGACATTTGAGTTGTCAGTAATGTCATAAACCATTTAGTTATTTGATCTTTTAAAAGCAGATGTTCATCGGTCTTACAAAGAGATCAATCTAAAATAGAATTGCATTTAGGACAGACAGGTTGGCAAAGGTCTACATGTGTTCCCAATTGACTGATCAAACTGAATTTCAAAAACCATGATTTAAAACACTGCAATATACATGAGAATGAATTATTTATGCTGCTGTACAGCTTCAATCAAGGAAATGAGATGAGCTAAGCCCCGATCATTACAGGGATAGCTTACATCAAAGCCTCATAATGTGTGCGTATGTGAATGTGTGTCTTTGCAAATGCATGCCCAGACCTTGTACATGATTGACCTGGAGATTACTGCAAAGAAAATTATATGATGGAAATGTATGAATTTAATGATGACAGAGGTGAAAATGGGTTGCATTTATGTCCGTCAACCTTCACTTGCTCTGTTGTTGATTGAGCAATCAACAACAGAGCACTGGTGTCATTGTACTTATTGTCCACTGGTGTCATTGTACTTAAAAAAAGAAATTGTGACTTATAGGGAAGTTCCCCTAACATTATGAGTGCTATCAATTAAAACATACATTTATATTTTTACCAATCTTTTTATACATTAGATGTCAAAAGCATTCATTCTTCTTTAGTGGGAGAACGTCTTGATGTTTTTAATGATTACAAAAGTTTCTAAAAGTTACCCGATTGTACTGACATTTCTTTTTTTGTCCAATTTAGCTGTAGAATTTTGCTAGACTATTTCAAAAAGTAAATCTTCTTTGAGTAAAATAATTCTTTTGTTGATCTGGCTGTAAACCTTGATTTAAAAAAGGAAAGCATTTTCATTTGCCTCTACAAAAACCTCTATTCCATGCTGCCACCACCTGGTTTCACTGTGGGTATGTTGATGGTAATCCGTAGCCTTTTCCTTATGCCAAATTTACCTTTGGGAATTACTGCAAAAAGGTTCAAGTTTGGGTTTATTAGACCGTAACACAGTCTTTCACAAGGTTTTGTGACATTTTCACAATTCGTGCATGTTTTCTTGCTACGCTGTATCTTGATTACTACATGTCGTATGTTTTGAAACTATGGTTAACAGCTAATGAATTTCTTTTAAACGTAAAAAGAAAACATTATTGTAGATCAAACTTATTTTTGATTAATTTGAATTTTTTCTGTGTTGTTAGAGAATTTTATGGCGACAACCTTCCGCAGCTCACCTGCACCCCTGCTGTGTCATGAGCAGAGCAGAGAAGGCTGCCGTGAGTCGTTTCCTAAGCACTGCAGTCAGTCTGAAACATTCGTCCATCCATCCTGCAGCAAGGCTTTCCATTCTCTCCTCTACGTCAACAAACACAACTCATTCCACGTTGGTCCATCGAGCTGCTGTTGAATCGCCACTGGGCAAGGCCTTATGTCTATCAGTGACATGGTTTTATACCCGAATGTGGGGCTGTGATGAAGTTTAACCAAGCTGAACTGCTGCAACCCATAGGAAAATCCAACTGTTTAGACACGGTTTGACTGAAGGATGCCAGCACTCTGACTATTTTAGCTAAAACAGCGCAGAACTAAACAAATTTACACTAAAACATCAAAATTTGCACAACAACAACAACAAATTTACAATGCAAATATATTACTTTTGGGATATTTGCTCTATAAATTTTATTGTTTCTACCTAGCAAATTGTGAGTTTACACAAGTTCAAGGTAGGAAAAGTTTTGAAAAATAGGATGTTCTCATTTTACACTTTTTTTAACAGGAATATGAAAAACATCTGAGATGCAATGTGGAAAAAAAGAACATAGTTTACTTTTGCAAAAGAAAAAAAATACTGACAAAATTCAAGGTATTTACTTTTTAATCTACTGGTTGAAAGACTTGCTTCATTTTTACCGATATTTGTTTAAGTTATCCTCCAACTAAAATGTCAAATATGTTTTTTCATGTCAAAACCGACATCCTGAACACCATACCCTAAATATTAAATAACTGCTACAAGTATCAAACTGGAAGATAAAATTAAGTTACAATATTGATGATAGAGATAACCTAGTAATGTGATCTTAAGAGGAATTCAAGAACAGTAAATGTAATAGCTTTGGAGGAGAAGCACAGACAGGTGTACTAAAAATTTAATCATGTTTGTATTTAAATGAGTAAAACTCTTTATGTCCATAGGAAAGAATATAATAAAAATATTTCTATCAAATATTTTAATTCTAATTCCTGTATGACATTTTACACTTATCTACAGAAGAATATGGTTTTTAGCCCCATTGTAACAGGCTTCCCAATTCAAAGACTGTCAGACGGTTTATTTTTTTTGGCATATATCAAGTCGTTAATTTGTTTCTGCTTTAGCTCTCTACAGCTACTGAGCTGCTCTAACTGCACAGACAAGATGGCAGCAGTACGTGAAATGCCATACAGCATCACTCGGGAGCTGTCCATGCTCCACTGGTGCACACACTGATACATATTCTCTGTAAGGGGGAAAGACTGAGAGTAACCCACTGCCAGTGACAGCCGAGGGCTCCTCTCCTTATAGGCATCAGCAGCATTTGGAAGCCGTTGGCGAATGAGCAGAATAGACCCGTCATTGAGACGCAGCAGTCGTAGTCAGCTGTTTCCACCTGAGAGCTGCTGAATCCATTTTTTCTGCCTCCTACATGCTCTTTCACTAGAAATAAGGTCAGGCTCCTTTGAGTGTCTCCCACGGTTGGCGTTCGCTGTTTACACAATACCTGATATAATTGGAGTCATGTGAGCGCTTTGGAAAACGTTTCACCTCTTTTGTAATCATAGGTCGCATAGAGGCAGGATAATAAACGGCGGTGTAGAGGTTGGATGTGGAGCATGTGTTGGGACTTATTAAAAACATGAACTGCTGAGAAAGAAAGGAATGAGGAGTAATCATGGAAGAGCTCTTAGCTATTTATCTATTTACTGGCTTGATCCACCATAATGATGTGTGCAGGCAAACTAAATGATTTTTTTTCTCCTTTTCCCATGTTTTATTTATTTATTTTTTTAGTATTTTTTTCTACTTTTCCTGCCGTTATCTCCATATTCTTCACTTCCACCGTTTGAGGAGTCACATTAAAAATAAATAGAGAGAAATGATGGGCAGAGAACTCTAATTGTTTGGACACCATACTGAACTTTAGAGGTCTCTATTGAATTAATGGGCTATGATTTTGTTATTAAAAATTCATGACAAGATCGTCTGGATGTTGGCTTTATGTCTGCGAGTAGTGAATGCCCAGCTAGCTGAGCCACAGAGGAGCAGGATGAAATACAGTCACTGTAAAGTGGAATAAAGTCTGATCTTATTTAACTCCTGAAAAAGGGCTCTTAAGAGACAATTGAGTTTAAAAAAAATTGTAAAAAGCTGTACAGAGGGTGATCAACACCAATTCAGCCATATCAAAACTGAAGTTCGTAAAAGAGAGCGGCTCTGTGCAAAAAGAAGTGATCATATATGCATAAACCTTCCTCTGATACTGACATGCAACATTTACATAGAAGAACACATAGTTACACACCGGCTCACTTAGATGTAATGGAGACTTGTACCCTTTCTTCTGTCCCTTTAGGAAAGGATTGCAGGCAGCAGTTCCTATTTATCAGACTGCCAGCCATCTGAAATCAAATTTCCCCTGAAGACACCGTGAAATTACAGATATTTTCTCTCCCAGTCCACCTCCCTGCCAAAGCCCACAGGATAAATATCACAAGTCTAAGCCTTTCAAGTTGCTATAAGCTGGCACGCTGATGACATTTTGACCAGGCCTGTGTTTTTTCCCCCCCTAAAGCTCCACTCCAAGTTACACATGCACTCTGTTTCTAGCACACACACACACACACACCTACACACACGTGTATGCTTTGTCCAGAGTTTCTCACTTCTTTGTCTCCCTCTAGCCCTTCTCCAAGTGACAGGCTTAGCAGTGCAGTGATCCATGGTACTACCCGCCTGTTTATCCGGGCTAAGTGCTCTTTGCTGTGCCACTCCACTTTTCTCCGTTGTCTCAGGCCTATTTGATTGATAAATATTGCAGTCAGCAGGCAGCGTCAGCCTCTGACCTTAAGATAATGGAAATAGTTTTTGAAGAATATGACAAAAGACCAAGGACTACAATCCCAACCAGTATTGGGTATGTATTAAGAAAGGTGTGGCAGATAATCTAGATGCGGCAGTTCATACCTTATGGTCTGTATACCGAAATGTGTTCATTGGCCATGGAGGTGTCCCTCTTGAGCATACAATCCTTATGGAAATTATTAAAAACTCTTGAAATTTTCCAAGTTTTGTTGGAATTGTATTTGATGATAGACCAACAACAGGTGGCACCGATGTAATTGAAATGACAGGAACAAGGTGCGTGGTTTTCAAAATATTATGCAAAATAAAATCTGAAACCAGTCACTATTTTGTAGAACCACTTTTGACTGACATCACAACTGGAAGACTTTTGAGCCATTTCTCTAAAAGCTAAGGATAAACAAGGTATAGTTTGTTCAAGAGGATGTGCAGTTGTTTTACTCTCACACACAGCGATGTGGGGCTAAAGGTTCAATTTTGGTCTCATCTGATCAGAGGAGGACACACGTTTACTCTGGCCCCTGCATGGCCTATTCCAAACTGAACAGTTGAAATGGCCTTCTCTTTCATAAAGACCAGATTTGTGGATTGCACTACTAATTTTAATCAGTTGGATGGATGAAAAAAAGCCCAACATCACACCATACATTATTCCAGTATACCTTGCAAGGGTTTGCTGTAACCTTTGTAAATTATTATACATTTTTAATCAAATTCAAACTATCTGACAAACTCATCTAGTTCCTCATCTTTGATCTTCTTGGAAAAATCTATTTTGTCACAATTTCCACTAGTGATGCATAAAAAATAAAAATAAAAATGCATCAATTATATGCTTAGCTAGTTTAATGTTCACCATCTTGAATCTCTAGTTTGTTGACAAGTCTGTCCAAACTCTTGGCCAAATGATGCCTCAGCAATCAACAGGCCGAGAGGAGCCATCGCCTCGGAGCCATGCTGCCAACAGTAACAAACAGCTGTCATATTATTTGACGTGTGAGTTTGTGCTGTCACCTGGTCGCCATGTTGGCTGGTGACCATCAGTAAGACTTTAGCGACACCCGTTGGAGAATGGCCATCTAGGTGAGGCGTTTACAGTGTCAAAAATTCCACCATCAGCTCTGCTTTCTTATCCAGAAAGCATAAATTGTGCACAACTCTGTCCAAAACACAACTAAATAAAAACGACTGTTATAGAGAGCAAGTAGGATTCTTTGTTTTATCTTCTTCCACCTTGTTTTTCTATTTTTTTTTTTTTTTTTTTTACTTTGAAAAACAATCTGTTTTGAATATTGTAAGTATCGGGTGTAGGCTTGTTATCAACAAAGACAAAGCTACAATACTGCCTTCATCTTAAAGAGTTTTATTTTACAGGCTAATGCAGGACTACATTCCTGAGGATTTGAAATACAATTAAATGAGGGTTACTTCTGCAACTGGAGGCCGTGTTGTTTAGCATGTTTCCTATATCCCTTTCCCCTCTTGAATATCATTCACAAGCCAAACACCAGACTCCTTCTGAAACCCTTGCTCCGAGATGAAGTGGCTGCATCTGAGTCGATAGTAATGGTGCATTGTTCACTGTGAGACCTACAAAAAGCCTCACGGTAAACCCTTCAAGCTTTGTTTGAGAGACAACCTGAACGAGACAAAAGAAAACCCAAGTAGAGAAGGCTTAGAGTGGCACAGCTAGAACCAACAGCTGTATACAGAGTGATGGAAAGACTTTAGATGCTTCCCAGCTGTCTCTGCTGCCAGAAAGTCAGCAAAGGAAAAGAGACTTGTGGAGCCCACAGCAAGTGACAATGCAAGAGATGCGACACATTGCCTTTAGGGAATGAAGGCTTGGGTAAAAAAAAAAAAAAGAAACACATGTTTGAAGAGCCCTAAATGGGCTGATTAAATAAATCAGTAAAAAAAAAAAAAAAAAAAAAAAAAAAAAAAAAAAAAAAAAAAAAAAAAAAACAGTATTTAAAAGGTCATAGCTACTCAATCAGTTCATAGATTTTGTTTTTATTTATTTATTTAGTTTTTTTTCCTGTCGCTTTTGCTAGCAAACAGGTGATTTATTGTAGACTTTGGTATTAGTTTTTTTTTGTTGTTTTTTTTTTTGGGGGGGTTAACTTGTGCTTGTTATCAATAGCTAACAATCCTTGGAAAACAGAACTATTTACTTTTACATGCAATATTTAACTTAATGGTGATAAAACATGTCTCCTTCAGATGGGATCTAAGTGTATGAGATCGATTTTGAGATTTAGTTTATGCACGCAAGTGCTTATCAATGCTCCATTATACAGATTTATTTATGAACCACTGTAGAGTGTTTTCAATTCAGTTCAATTAAAAAATACTTAATTGATCCCAAATGGAAATTAAATGATGTTGTAACTCATATTAATTCAATTTTTCAAAGAGTTATTGTAGAGAGTGATGGCTGTGGGCAGGAAAGATGTCTTGTGGCGCTCTCTCTGTTACAGCAGATATAGAAAGTAAGCTATTTTCATTTTTCACCAACATGTACCATCTTAATGCTCAGGTATATTAAACTTAACCACATATTGAATAATAAAAAGCTAAAATATGACAAAACAATGCCTGGGAGCTGATTCACACAGTGTGAACTCACAGCTTTCTTGGTCAATGCACTGCAGACTTATATTGCACTATGGTGTCATCTTTGTTTACATGCTTGGTGTGAGTTACAGTTCAGCATGCTGGTCCAACAACAGACTTTAAATCCATCTCCAGGTCCAATGAGCGTTACCCTAATGACTCTATTAATCAGCCTATTTGTGTTGCAGATATTTTCATTGTTTTTAAACTGTTTAACAATTAAATACTCAAAGATCAATTTACTTGTACAACATTGGGTATTCTTAATTACATTTTTACTGGTACACAACATAGGAAAGACTATCTTCAGTGTTTATTTTAGCCACTGGTGATCTTGTTACTGAGTCATCAGTTAACAGAGGGGAGTTAGAAAGGTGAACCAGTTGTATCACATTTCTCCACGGGAGAGATGGGTCTGACTTCCAGGCATACAGCAGTCATTTGATCTGCAATCTCATCCAATATTCTGTTATATAATGTCTCAGAGACACACATGACATTTCAGCTCAGTAACTGGTTCCCTTACTCTCTAGTCTCTTGTCCATTTATTTCGCTGTCTCCGCTTTTCCAGCTGAGCCCACAGGGGCAGTGACCTCATCTAAGCCCAAAATCAGTGACCACTGGGTTTCCTGTGTGTCTGAGAGGAGATGAGAGTGCCAGACACCTTTCTTATTAAAGCTGTGTTTGGCCATCAAGCTGAGGAGAGATTCATTGGAAAAGTGGGTGGGTTGGACCAAGTGGCATCTCTTTTGTCAACTCCAGCATTACACTCTAATTGGCTCCCATAGGCTTTGGGTCTGCTGGAAAGATTGCTCCAACACATAAATAAAACCTACTTAAAAACACGCATAACATATCTATGCCTACGAGACTAATCTAACTTAGAACTAGCTAAGAACACATAAAAATGACAGGAATCAAAAGATTATGTTTTATATACATTTGGGGCAGTCATGTTTTCATGACAACAATGCCAACAAAGTTGGATGTCACAAAATACCCTTAAATTGCTTAGTCTTCCACAAAACAAAAGGTCAATTTCTCATTCAAATATCAACCAGCAAAACCACAAAAATGAAATGTTATTCTCATGTGAGAAAATCTTATGAACATTACTTATTGTAATTGAATCCTGGTTTTAACCCAATGTAAAATACATCAAGTTCAACTTCTCCTCCAATATACACACTGACTTTTTCTTAGGATACTTTACCTAACTGTGGATATAGACATGGTCCTCCTCTGTGTATCAAACAGCACCAACCAGGCCTAGGACTGAGGCAAGGGATTCACTTTAGGAGATGACACCACTAATCACTTAAGCCAAGGCTATACTGGTGTTACAGTTAATTAATACGGTGAGTTGTGAAAGAAAATTACCTTCCCAGGAAGCCAGTAATTTAAATTAAATGATCCCATGGACCCGTATGTGAAAACATAAATGCAGAGACTAACTCCCACTCTCAGGAGTGTTTTTTTTTTCTTCCCCTCCACCCCTTCCATCTTACCTTTTGACTTTCTGTATTCAGCTGTTCTTCCTGGGAATATCTTGGCTCCATCAAAATTGACAGTAAAATGAAAAAAAAATGAAAAAGTGTTGTCATTTAGGAACTCGGCAAATTATCCTGCATTTTTTGCTCACCACTTACTCAGTCCCTCCAGGTTTTTATGTGACCGGTATTGTCAACTAAATCATTCGCTCGCTGACTTGGCCTGTCATCAACCATATCCTGATAGCAGATTCACAGACTATAGATTAATTTACTTTCTCATATAACAATGTTTAATTACACAGCCTTCAGATCAGCACCATCAAAGACAGAGATTTGTGCGTTTCCTGCAGATGTGAAGTCTACATATTGTCAAATTCATCATCCCAATAGATGAAAATGGTTTATTTTTTTCCTGTGAGGGGATGTAATTACAGAGGTTTAGTGAGTTGGAGATGAATTCAGACAGAATCATACATGCACTCATCATTCCTTCTTGCAAGAGAATTTAGCTCCCTCAGCTTCTGCATGTAAGTGGGTACAGAGACGAGTCATCTTCCAGATCTCTCTGTCAGAGGTTGTGTTAGACTTTCTTGATGTCCATCATTTTGACTGACAGCATAAAAAAAATCCTGTCATAATCCATTTTCACTTGTCAATTTTTAAATAATAATGACATATTCAGTTGCATTTAATTTTTATTTGGTTGAATTAATATTTAACAAGATGAAGAGAGAATCTACATTGTGCCGTTACACATCAAGCAGATATATACATATTTTCCTCAGTCTGCAGTGACAAAAAGGTAAAGGTAATTTTATTTATATAGCACATTTTCAGAAACAAGGCAATACAAAGTGCTTTACAGGACTTTGTATTGCAAACACAAAGGAAAGAGCAAAAGAAGAAAAAGCTAATAATGTTGATCCATGGTATATAAACTAGATACTTCTATTCAGGGTTGGTAGATAAGTATAAGCAAGTATCCTCTGGTCTAATTGCTTTTCTGGTTTGGAAGAGTAAGAGTCTAAAAAAAATGAATAAAAAACCTCCCAAAAAAACTCACTTTGAACCTTGTCTGTCCTCACAAGACCTGAGGATGACTGTGTGTATCCTGCTGGACAGGCAGTGAACAAAATATGGATTTACTTCCATCGTTTTAGCAAATAGAAATATTTCAAAATTTAAATAAGTGGACAATAAAGCACTTTAGTTCTCTGTTTTAATATGGCTCATTAATAATTGATCTCATAATATGCTTGCTTTATGCTAGCTATTCATATGTGCACAAAGGTCGGTCTTCTGTTTGATGAACTAAACATTCAGGTCTCTCCTGTACAGCTGTTGGGTGATGTCAATTGAATCTAGATTTACTTGCCGTTTGTCCTGTGTAGGAGTCCGAGTTTGAGAGCCGATACAATCGAGGGCTGGTACAGAAAAAGAGGCTAAACGTGTATTTGCATTAGCAAAAATCCATTGCTCATTCCTCTCTCTGTGTGTGGGTGGATGTGAGAAAGAAATGGGTTGTGTGAATGGGTCAGCAGGGAAATGGGTGAAAAAACAGTCATGTTGCATTTCTGACATGTAGTCAGGTGACTTGCCATCCCACACCAACACACACAAACATGGAGAGAGAGTGAGTGAGAGGGCGAGACAGAATTTTCTTTCACCGCCAAGCTGTCAAAGACATCAGTGACATTTCCATGCCAATCACTGGCTCTACCCATGCCAATCAGTCTACCTTTGTGTCTAGATATCAGTCTCAGTGTGGCCCGAACCTTTATGTTCCTGTCTCCTTCCTTGTTAATCCTATCGTTTGACCACTGCATTGTTCTGACTCTGTTCTACATACAGAAGCACGAGCAAATAATCACAAGAGTAAAGTTTGTAGTAACCTTCAGTGGTTTCCCATTACATTGTTAAAAACTGCACTAATGGAACTTCATTTTGCGGTGAACAAGGTCAAAAAAAGTCTTTTCGATGGTATGTTTTCCAAAGAGGTGAAGATGAGCAACAGTGCTGCCTCAAAAATGTGTTAGTGCTTTAATTTGCTGCAACTCCCAACAGGACTGAATAAAGTAGATAAGCCCTTCTCAAAGATAATTCTGCAATGTTGTCTAACTTTAAGAGCATCAGGCGTTAGGAGCTAGAGGGCAATGCTCAGCAGAACCATAACATCCGTAGGAGCTCCTGAAGTTCCATATGAGGGGTGTGAAATTAGTCGAAACACTGTTGATGCAAGTGAGTTGCAGTAGTCCACTGAGCTTTGGAGATTTTCTTTTGCATATTCAGCAGCAACTGCACTGTGTGGGAGAAGTTTGCTCAAGTTTTTTTGAAAAACAACATACATTCTGAGAAAGAAAAAAAAAGAGATGAAGAATAGGTTGATCACTGAGCTATAATAGGGGCATGTCCCATAGGGTTGGATAAGGGCTCATTAATATGCAAATCAGCCATGCTTGCAGAGCAATGTCAGAAGGAGAAGACTTTGTATATGGAACTCTTTATCTGCTAATTGTTTGTAATTGCTGGCAAAAGTGATTGATTTAGATGGATGTGTCAGAGTGTGCATGTAAACACATGGAGATAGAAAGAGAGGCAGTTCAATAATAAAATTGCATTGGCATCCACTGGGGGAGTTGGAAAAATTAAATGGAGACAGTTTGCCTTCATTGCATTAAGTTTCTACAAAAAATATGCAGTAGGTTACATTGCTTACTTTTTCTTTGTGTGCAGTCCTCATATGTAGAACGCAAGGATTAGGAGTGAAATTAATGGACTATTGGTTGTTTGTGTGCAACTGTATATTGTGCTGTTTTTTTTATATTATTATAATCCCAGAAGGAATTTCTCTAGTACACTGGCATAAAAATAAGTCTAAATTCCTCTCCTAATGAGCCAGGTTGCCATCAGTGGGGTTCTGGCTAAGGCATGCTAAGGCATGAATCGAGGTTATGTTAATGGAAGGATAAACTGATGATGGATAAGATGAAGTCTGCATCTTCAGTTGGGCTGTGCAGAATGAATAGAAGTCAATACAATGCCATAAGAAGACTAAAAGGTCATATATAATCAGCAGTTATGTTTCCTCCAAGTAAAACCCAGAGATAATTAGAAGAACATGAAAGAAAAACACACAAGCCCCAGATAGCCGAGAACATAAAAAGATGCTTAAGACTTGTGACATTATGCTTGGTATGCATAACGGACATCAATGCATGACACAATGGCCACACAAGGAAAAGAAGTAATGATAAAATACCTCCAGCTCTAATTTGAGAAAACAAAGCATTGTTCACAACTACAAAGCCTTAATAGACAACATTGTTATCAGCATACAATATATTAGTCCTGATTTATGTGTGTTGTTTTTTAATCAGAAAAGGGTTGTAAAAACTACCAATATGCTTAAAACCAAGATAAATGCAAACTGTGATTTGTTTTAAATCTTAATGTATTTAAAATTTGGTGTAATCTGATCCGAAAAAGCTACGTGCTATAATTGTAATTGACTGAAAATTGTTTTTCCCCTTGCTATTCATTTCTAGCTTTATCATACATTACCAAATCAAGCTACTCACCGAAGAACCAATTGCATCTTCTGTGATGATCCAACTAGATCTGCTGTAGGCCTCAGACAGGAACTGGAGGTGGTCTGCATCCAGTTCCCACAGTAGAGCCAGCAGGCAGGAAGCTGCAACTATACAGGGAGGGGAGGGGGAACAAAAAAAAAAAAAAAAAAAAAAAGAGGACTTATAAGGCTATTGGATGTAACACCTAAAATCCTCTGTACCGTGGAGGATTTCCTAGTTCACAGCAGAGCTTTATGGGCTGGACACACAAAGAGTGATGAACGATAGAGAAAGGTGAAAGTTTTCCACAGCAAAAGTTGAAACTTTTTTACATTTTGTTGTGTTGCGAAATTTTGAGCCTGTATGAGCTCGAAATTTCACATGCATGAACTTCGCCAGTCACTTAGCTGTATGAGGACAAGCGACTGTCGCCTCATAGCACAAGTTCCATAAGAAATGAATTAAGAGGGATATTTCTATTTTTTTAAAAACAATTAAAGATTTATTTTACACCTTCATAAATATATAAATCTGCCCAAGGCACTATTCCTGACGAACCACAACAGCATGCATTTATATTTCAAGCTTACAAAGTTAAGCCTAGTGATTAATCAGTGCCACAGTGGGATTAATCTTATTCTGTATTTGAAATTAATTGAAAGCGCTACAAAATACACATATGTTATAAGTTAGGTACTTTTCAAACTTTTCCATGAATAGACTAAAAATTTGTAAAGAACCAATAAACAAATATGTGATGCACAGCATGAAAATTAGGAAAAGGTTGCTAGAGCAGAAAAGAAAAAAAAAAGATAAGCTCCATAAATTTTTGAGAATTTCAAATATTTGTTTATTTGAAAAAAAAATAGTTGGAGGTTTTAAAATTGTTATCTTTGTTTGAATTCTGCATGCTTAGAGTAAATATGATTTGTTTGAGGTGGTTGGAAACTCAGCTGATTAACATACAGGGCTTCATTGGCTATTCATACTTCTGTTATTGGTTTTGGCCTATAAGATGAAAGTCATGGCTACGTCACAGCATGGGAATGAGCCATTAGAAAAAGAAACCCCAATATTGTTATCAAAATTCAATACACTGCATGTTTTCGTGACAATATTTTTCAGGACAATTCGTTTGAAACTTTGGGTGCCGTTATTTTAGTTTTGAGAAATGTATTTTTTGTCTCGGTCAGTCACATACACATCTGAAATATGTAATAATTCAGTATGTATTCTAAGATCAGTGCTTCCCAGCTTGTCTGAATGATTATTAATTGCTCCCTCATTTGTCTTAAAGCTTAACCCTAAAGAATTGCAAATTACATTAATAAACAGAGCTTAAGATCAAGGGAGTTTCCATATGGCTATAACCTACTTAGCCTCAATAGCTTTTGATGTAGCCTCACAATATGACCGATCTCCTCGAGGAGAAAGTTGGCTTTAGAGGATTTCAGACACCACATCCAACTAAACCCCCTTTATACATGCAACACTAGTAAGCCGTGCACTGAATAATAGAAGAACAGCCCTTGGACGAAGTCAATTCAATACATGGCTTTTCTGTACTGGTCAATATTCCTCTGTCAAGGAAAGAA
Source organism: Poecilia formosa (assembly GCF_000485575.1). NCBI lineage: Eukaryota > Metazoa > Chordata > Actinopteri > Cyprinodontiformes > Poeciliidae > Poecilia > Poecilia formosa. The sequence continues at coordinate 4,463,439 of NW_006799942.1, read as the reverse complement.
ATTACAGTGGAGAGATGCAAAGAAACCACTACTTTCTTTCAAGGATGTTACCTTTAGCCTTTTGGAACCAGAAAGGAAAACACAAGTGATGGAAGGTGGTGGTAAGTGTGACTCAATATCAAGGAATATTAACTTAAAATACAGAAAACAAGAAATGAGTTCATTAAAAAAAAGGGGGATGTACCCACAGCTCTTTTCTAGTTTAGTTGCCCTTAAAGTCAATCACTGATTTGCAAGTGAATAAAGCACATTTGACAGAGAAAGCATTGGCTAACCTGGCAAAACAAATCCGTCGAAGCAGACATAAGTTAGGTCAGAGACAACAGAGGTCGGCCCTTTCAAGTGTTGTAAAAATAAGGTGTCCACACTGAAAGCTTTAATGTCAAGTTACCTAAATGACATCAAGTTAGCAGGATTTGTGCATGTGTCCATGAAAGTACATAATCGGTAGGTCTCCCTACCATCTGGGTAAAAGTCAACTCCATGCCCAGATTCAAAGGACCAAAGGGGATAGGGAGACACTCTCTTCATTTTTCTTGATGCAAGACCTGTAATCTGGGGAACCATCTGTAAGAGATAACCTTTACGGACATGGTTCAGACCCCCATGGCATATGATGGAGGAAAATAGATGGAAAATCTCAACAGTGTCTAATTGTAGCAATTCAGCCTAATGTGTGCTACCACCAGTGATGCATGCTAATCCCTTCGACATGTACTTCAAAATCAAAACACAATTTCACTATGAAGGATGCAATGACATATTTGAAAAGAAAAAAAATCCTTTTGACACACTTCTTTCAAGCATGAGGGAACTTCTGCAGTATGAGGAAAAACGTGTTATATTGAAGGGTAGCAAAGACAACGAGCCAAGGATGACATTGTCGGAAAACATAGGAGCCACACTTTCACAAATGATTTTAAATATTTGTGAAAGTAATTTTCAAATAGAAATTTGTTAATTGTTTTTCCAAGTTCAACTATGTTTCCTCACAAACCATTTCAGTGAAAAAACACACCTCATTGTATTTAATTTCTGGTTTACCATGATGCAATACACTTGAGCATTTGCTTTATTATTAACTTATATAACTGCTCAAGGATACCTGCGATCGATTGTCATGGTAAAACTATGCAGATCAAGGTTTGTAGAGAAGAATGAACCAATGAAAGAAGAAATGAGAAAGGAAAGAAATAGAGATAAAGGATATAAGGATAAAGATCACATATCAAATGACTTCCAGAATAGTCTTCGACATTAATAACTTTATAAGAGTCTGTCTCCAATGGAAACCATTTTCCAATGTACGAAGGCACATTTTTGTCTTCAGAAGTCTTGAATCACCTTCAACTGTCCCACATTCTAGTTTGAACTACCTACTTGCTCCAAACTTGCTAATGCACATTTGGAAAACTTCAAAAGCACAAATGACAAGAAAAATTTGGTCCTTTTGTGAGTATTAACATTTGGTAAGTCAAACATTAATTTATTCATATTCAGTTAAAATAAATTTTCTTCATGTAAAGGAAATTTGAAGACATTTTACAAAAAAAATTATGTTTCGCTTCAAGTGTCCAGTTAAAGGAATTGCTTTTTGCATCTTCTGTTCACCTCCAGGCATCTCCTTTGTAGAAGAGGACTTAAGCATGTAATCTTAAAGTCTACAACTTATCAGCAAATCTGCAGTTCAGATCTAAGTCAAAATAGCTGATGACCAGATAGATGCATCTAGAGCAGCAGCACCTTTCAGCTTTAGTAGTCCCAAATTAGTCATCGTTTCCCAGCTCGGGACTCCAACATTAATGAACACTACAAGTAAAAAATGAATAAATAAAAAGGATGGAAGATGTAAAAGAGTTAACGAAAGTGTTCATGTTCAATCATCTTGTTGGTTATATCGAGTAGCATAGTCAATGAGTCACTGACTTTCTGCCCCAGGCGGTGGAGCTAGCATGGGCGTTTTTGAGTAATGAGCTCAGGGGGACAGACCTCCTGAGCAATAAGCTGTGGCTAGCCAAGGGCTAATCACTGGTAGCCAGTAGGCCAGAGGGCTAGTCTCTCAACAGCCAGCTGAGATTCTACCACCTCTGACAAGCATAGCAAAAAGGAAAAACACAAACTCATGAACTCTGACATGCAACCTTATATTCATAATTTCTCCCAGCTAAAGGATTATACGTTTAGTGATAGTTCCATTTGGCTGATTAGCTCCCCCTAAAAAAGACTGTAGCACCACATAAACTGAAGTATACTGCTCAAAAAAATAAAGGGAACATTTCACTTTAATTTTTTGTGTGGCTCCAAATCCAGGCCTCCATTGGTTAATAAATTTGATTTCCACTGATGATTTTTGTGTGATTTTGTTGTCAGCACATTCAACTTTGTACAGAACAAAGTATTCAATGAGAATATTTCATTCATTCAGATCTAGGATGTGTTATTAGAGTGTTTCCTTTATTCTTTTGAGCAGTGTATATTGATGTGTGATTAAAATATCAAACATTTAATTCTGCTGTGGTTTTGCATCATGTTAGTCAATTTAGTTGGAACAAAACTACACCACTCAAAATAAAATTTTGTTTTATATTCCTAAGCCACATCATTACTTTCTAAAAACTAGAAAATTCTCATTAGAGGTGTAGCAATGGTAAGCTTTGTGTCATGACATGTAGTAGACCCAAATGCAAAGCAGCAGAGATGTGGAGTTGATCATGAGAATATTGAATGGAAATGAAGAACAAAAATAACTTACCAAATAAAAACTCTGGGAGCCAGGACAGACGACAAACCATAAATCCAAAGGAGCACCAACAAGGAAGCACAAGGAGTGAATGAAAGAGGTTTGATTAAGTACTGGGAGAGTGAATGCTGCAACTATAGACTTGGACTGACTGACCAACTATAGACTTGGACTGACTGACTAACCGATTGCAGGTGTGAGGGGAGAGAGATAGGTGGTACAGGGGGTGAGGGAGACTACTCACTAATTTAAAACAGTTCATTTACTTAGATTGAAAAATCACAGCTTTCTTGCCAATATTCTCCACTGTGCATTACTGTGACTACCAAAAACACATTTACTGCACTGTAAAGAGCAATTGCACATTGATTTATTTTTGCACAGTAGAGTTAAAACACTTTGGTGTTTATGTAGCCTGTTGGGGATAGTTTTGCTTGTAGAATCTGATAGCTTGAAGGAAAGTCCTGCAATAACAGTGTTTCACACATATAAGGAGCAAGCTTTGTCAAAAAGCTAACCCAGTAATGGCCAATCATTGTGAAATAGTAGTGGACTGGCATTAGTAAAAAAAAAAGAAGAAAAAAAAGGCAGGACATCGTCCATCATTTCCAACGTTTTAATGTATAAAACCTTGGACTATTCTAATCTTCACCAGCTTTTAAAGTGAATGAAATCAAACCTCAAGTCTCCAAAAGCACATCAGTGCACAAAATGTGTGCTGAAAATAAAGAAATCTGTAAAGCTAAAACACCTTGGCTGTTAAAAAACAGAGATAACTTTTAGATTACGATAAGTTACGTATGTATTTATTTTAAGACATATTGAATTACTTACATCACTCTGAAATATATATACATTTTATCTCTTATGATTATATTTGTATTCTTAATATTTAACATCTTAGAAGCAGTACCTTGTCAACAAATAAGCAACTTTGCCTTGAGGATCAATAAAATATATTCTCTTCTGTTCCATTAAGAAGACACGTTGTCACTGAGGCAATTCTTTAAAGTTGGCTATTATTAAGATTCCATAAGTTTGCATTTATGCAGGCTGGGGAGTTTCATACATGTTGTATTTAACGTTGGCAGCAGCAGGTTCTCATAAATATGTGTTACTTAGCACAGACAATTACACATTGGGATTTGTTTCTTTGTGGCCCCATAAAGCAAAGCACACAAGAGCAAAGAGTGCAAAACCATTTTTAAAAGAGCCTGAAAGCTGTGTTAAATATTTATCAGCCTCCTCTGACTCACCAGCATTAATTCTCAAACCTCAAAGAAGGTCCTCTGCTTCCCTAAACTGTACACTTTGACAGGTTTTAGAGGTGTGCTGTTGAGCAAATTTGTGTATTCTGTTTGTTGCCCAAGAAGCGTCCTCAGGGCTACATGCATGTTCATGAACGTTGATGCATGTGTTGGGAATCAGAAGTCTGGGAAACTAAAAATGTTGTTCTTCAGTAGGTTTAACTTATAACAAATTATTATAATTTTTTATGGCAATTGATCATAAATCTAATAATTTAGATTAAAGAAATGAAGTCGGGGCACCACTCTCAAAATAGAGAAAAATATGTAATATAGCTCAAAATAATCTGTCTCATTATTTATAATACCTGCCTAATAAGGCCTAAGATTTAAAACAATAATAACTGAAGACATAAATTCACACGTTTAAGGAGTAAACAAGACAACTTCTTTGAAATGTATGAGTTTATAGACAAAATTAAATTAACTGCACAGTTGAAATATTTCATTCAGTCAACTTGGTAAGCTAGCAACACACAACTAAAACTACTGAGGAAAACATAAAGTGATGAAACCAACACTATTAATAGTAAAAAATAGGTTTTAAAAAAATCATAAAAATGATGCAGTGATGAAGAGCTAAATTTACTTTTGCATCTGGTCAAATCCATGGAGGTATTGCTAGTAAAGGTACTGTTAGAGTGAGCATTTGATTATTTGCAATTCTTCTGCTTTTTTATTGACTGTCCACCCAAAAGCTACTTGTCTACTGCTCTTTTTCTGAATATGGCTCTAGAGTTTCTGCTGTTGGATGATTCGACTTATTTCCTTGTAAGCTGACCCAGTACTTCAGTGCTAATTGTGTTCTTCTTAATTCTAATGGCTTTTCTCCCATCTCCACTTTAACTGCTGCTGTTGGGTTGGTTTTGAATGCTTCTGTACATATTCTTAGTGCCTGACGCTGAATATTATAGTTTTTTAAATTGTGTTTTTGCTGCTGAACCACTGACAACACTTAAGTAGTCTATGTTTGATCTGATCAATCCTATAAATATTTCCAATGTGAAAATGTTAAATCAACCTGTGAAAATATTAAAAGTGCCTGGGGGCTTTGCCAAACTGTCCGAGTTGTCAGTTTGTGTGAGGAGTCTGATGGTTTGAGGAAAGAAACCGTCAAACCCGCTTTCACGGACAGAATATGAGGGCCTGAAAGGTTTGGTACCTCTTCCACATGACAAGAGGTGGAGGAGTTTATGTGAAAGGTGTGTGGGGTCATGCGCGAAGTTGATAGCTTTGCAGATGAAGCTATGGTGGAAATGTCTGTCTAAGAGGAGAAGAAAAAACTCAAAAGATATTCTCAGCTGTCTCAGTGCATGCAAGGTCTAACAACATGATACAGTACAATTTCCTCCACCAGATAGTGAGCAGCAGCACAGTGTGCTTTTGAAAGCCCCTCTGAAAAAAGAGTGAGGGGGGATAGGATTTAGCGTGGGCTTCTGTCAATTCCTATTGACCTTGTAGATCTATTTCTCTCTAATTCTGAAAGGAGTCATCAAAAGTTTCAAATGCAAGCCCTTTGTCTCTCTTTCATAGAAAGCAGTAATATGTTATAATACAATATATTACTTTGTATTATAATATAATACTATCAATCAGTGAAGTGGGATTAGAATTTGTGCAGAGTTGTGTAGGAAGGCATTGGCCAGGCTAACTAGTTGTGGTACTCTGGACAGCTTTTCAGATACTGCTGGTTATGCCAATAGCATTAAGCATAGAGTTAGTGTGAAAAAAGGAGAATGTGTTAACTTCTTTCCAAACTACTGAAGTGTGTGCATTTGTATAACAAACTTTAGATATGGAAATTGCATCTGTGCAACTCTTGATGAGTTTTCTACAAAAATAATCTGTCTTAATGCTAAAACAAATAACAATCCTTGGTCGGAGTGGGCAGGCCTTTAAGTAGTGTAGCCTTACAGGCCTGCCCAAGTGTTTTAGTCTATGGGGCAAACTTGAAGCTAAAATTGGCCACGTTCAAGGGTTTTATTTTTTCTCTCTGTCCTTGGCCCCAAACAAAACCCTCAATAGTTATCTGAAGGGAGAGAATACAGCATGTCAAAGAACTGAACTGTGATATTAACTGAATTGGTGGTGTTTTCTTTGTAGTCAGGGTCATAGTCAGTATGTCATCAACTTTTAAAGGATTTCTATTTCAATGTAATTGCTTCAGAGGATATCAAACATGGTGCAGAATTCAGGGTAATAACTGCAAGTGCAAAGTAGTTTAAATATGGCAAGGCACAGGTAACAAATCCTCTGTTGAGCCTGGTTTCAGCATTGAAGTAAACCAGAACTTTGTCAAGAGATGACAAAAGAACCAGTCTGAAAACATAAAGCTTTCATTTCCTCAGCATTTTTGACATAGCGGTGAAGATGGTCAACATGTCTGTCCTCTGTGAGGTAGGAGGTTGCATGTTGTTTTGGGGACGCAATATAGGAACCCATCCTAACAAAGAGGTCCTCTTCATCTATTGCACTATGAAAAGTCTACTCAACAGGTAGCTGAGAAACGATGTAATCAAACATTAACATCAACTGAGTCCATTGCATGGATGCAAGCTAAAATGAAAGCCCTTGATAGCCTCTCCGGAATGTAGCAGGTTGCCTTGATTTCCTGAGTTATTAGTAAAAGTGGACTGGGACAATTGTCTGCTTTATTTTGTGCTGGGCAAAAGATAAAACATAATGAAAAACACCTTAATTATGAACACACAAGCAAAAATAAAATGTTTTGAATAGGCTGAACATTTGTTTGTTAATGTTATTTGTCTTTTCATTCCCAAGTCACAATTACCCAGACCATTTTCAGAACTGCTAACATCTGATGGAATACTAAACCTCCTGTTTCATCTAGTGTTTGTTCTTTTAAACATGTGCAACCTGCTACATCTGTAGAAAACTGACCAGTGCACGTTGTTGGTGTGCGTCATACCTGGGCAGTTCTGTATGCCTCCCCATGACTCATCTGCATTTGTGAGGTGACTAGGCTATTATATGAAAACAATAGGAGCAGCAAATTACGCGTAGGTGGTCTGGTAAGGTCAGTACCCTGAACGATGAAGTATTTTAGCTTACAATATACAACAAAACTGTTCAAATTTTGGATTTCTCCATTACCATAACCTAGATATTTGCCTAAGTGACTTTTTAAAATTGATATAAAAAAAACAAAAAAAACATTTAATTTGTTCATAGGGTTCTATTTAATAAATTTCTTTATGTGACATCTCACTTCTATAAGTTTCTAACTAGGTCATGAACAAGTGTTCCTTGTCTTACCTGTTCAAGTACTTCATTTTTGTGATCATCATCTAATCTGACCAGGTTTTCTCAAGGATTCCATATAACTGCATCTGCTTCATCTAAGTCTAGAGAAGATTCAGCAGCTTCAGAGGAGATGTGTGGATTCAAAGGGAACTTATCACTAACTTCAGAACAGTGGTCAGGGTAATCATTACAAGGGTGCAGTTGATTCCAAGTGTTCTCGTTATCATCACTTGAATCAATGTCCTTTTGGATGAAACATTCTTTAATAGGGATTGGGCAGACTGCATGAAATTTGATTGTTCTGGACTTTCTGTGGTCTTTGGCTCATATACTGCTTTCCTAGTTACATTTAGGGTTTAGGAAAAGAAAAAAAAACAAATGGGAGTCAGTTATTGGTTTCAAGTGGCAGCCTTTTATGTTTTAACTACCCACAATAAAACTAAGGGATATTCCAATACAAAATATAAAAAGTTAATACCACAATGATATCACTTTATTAAAATAGAGCATTTTACCAGAAGCATGGAGCGTTGTTTTCCTCGTCTCCTAATATGTATTGAAACAAACCTGTTCAGTAATGTCACTGCCAGATGACTCCCCAAAGTCAGCTAGATCTGGTATTAAGTCATCCGACTGACGTGATTCATCGTGAACGTGTTTTTTCAGTTATGCTGACAAAAATATCCTCAGAAATGATTTTTTCCCTGCATTCATCCACTTCAGATGACAACAGAACTGTTGAAAGTGTTTCTTCCCTTGTGCAAAAACAGTAGATTCAATTTGTTTTCTTTATAAAGATGGTAGACAGTTTGATGTAAAGGAATCTGGTTTCTTTGAAAGTCACAGACCTCAAAGAAAATCTTCAATCCCCTCTTTCCATTTGAAAAAAAAGAAAAAAAAAAGAAAAAAAGTAAGAACATTTCCAAAGCTTCAGAAACAGCTGTAGTTTTATCTGTTGTTTTGTGTCTTGTTCCTCCACCATTTGTGGTTCTCACTTGACGGTATTAATTGATGTTTAAGTGACGTCATCCAATTAAAATTTTTCTGGAGGTCTTTGCTGCCGCTATCCTTCTGCCTGGTTTGTGGAACAAACCCGATGTACCACAAAGTCTTTGATCAAATATTTTTAGCTCCAGTTTTATCTTGCACGGTCTGCATTCTCTATTTACTTTACAGAAAGAACACGCAATTGTCACTATATGAAGTTAGATATTTTGCCATTTGTTTAACAATCATGTCAGACAGCACAGGTTTGTCCAATTGCAGACATAAACAACACATATTTTACCTGGCACTTGCAAATCCATTCAGTCAGTTATTCAATCACCCAAGCAGCAAGAGAAATTATGGCTAAAGCAAAAAAAACGAGAAAATCAATAGTGTCTAAAATATGATTTTAAAAAAAAATTAACATGATAAAATACATCATGCGCAGCTGGAAGAACATTTGAATAAAAGAAGAGCAAGTGTAGTAAAGAATAGAAAGATTAAAACAGCATAAATTATATGCAGTTATTGCAGCCAATCAACCTGCAAGTCAGCGCTTTTAACCATGTGAGCATGTTGAACTGCAACCAAAAATCTTATGGTTGTAGAATTTAATCAAAATTATTTTCCACTCACTGGGCTATATCATAGTGAAATTTGAGTGTCACCAAAAACTCATCAAAAATTAAAGAGCACTGTTGATTGATCAAACATGGAATAATTCAACCCACAGCTCAGAGAACAAAGCACAACAAGGTAATTGTAGACATGGGAAATGAGAGTTGAAATAAAAAATAATAAGGTTTGTTGATCAGACAAGTTATGTTAATCAAATTATAATAATATTTCTGTACCGGAAAATAACTCCTCATTCTTAGCTGCTGTTTAAAGATAGAAAATGTTTTAAACATTTTGAAATTTATACTGATTTAATCTATGTTTTATAGAAGACAGCTTTAAGTTAACAGATGAAACAATGGCTTTTAAAAGAAAAAAAATGTTTAATGGGTATGCATAGTAGAAAAATCTAAAAATAAAATGGTGCTATAGAAGAAAGCAGTAGAAAGGACAAGCCAACCAGCTAAAGGGTGATGAGGTGTCCTCTCTGCAGCTCCCGCTGAGCAGACAGCGTGTGGCAAGACAAACAGGCAAGGCTGTCAACTCCAATCTTCTCTAAAATCACTGAACTTCAAAAAGCTGAAGTGAGAACATGATTTTATATTTCTTCGCTTTAAGTATATATCAGCAGCTTTTTTGTCACACAAGGGATTTTTTTTCTTTTTTAATGCTTGCAACTTTTATTGCCCTTGACCACGTCTTGCTGCATGAATAATATCCCATTAAATCTGCAGTGACAGTTGAACTAAATCATGGCCAGAGATTTTAGAAAGCCATTGACAAGAAGAAAGCCAAGTCCTTACAATTTTCTGGGGCCAGACAAGAGCACATGGAGTGTGAAGTACTTAAGAAAGCTAAACACGGTCGACTTTTACCTTTTACAGAAATTCAGATTAGTCTGTTTGAGAGCCTTTCACACTTTCTCTGCACGTCTTTCATAGCAGAACATCTACAAAACATTTTAAATCAGAAATTTAAAGGTCATTTTAACAAAGTTACCTTATACCAGTGGTTCTCAATTATTTTCAGTCAGGCTGCCTTTGGGGAACATAATTTTTTTCATAAACCCCCTGAATATCATCAAAATTTTAGTTATTAAATAATTACACATTTGGTAATATTTAATTAGTACTGATATTTAATCATTAATTATTTTTTTTATCAATCATTGGACTTTGTGACTTGGTGGGCAACTTTGTATGTGGCTATCATGCTTTTTTATTTACTGGTGATCAAAAAATGACCAGACTGTTGGCAATACTAATTGAGTTTTTGTTGAAAAAAATCCAGGTGCTTATTGATATAGCTTCCCAATGTGCCATTTAGCTTGTTTGGTTTTATGCTGTCTGCTACCACAGATTTTAGGCAGAAAACACAAATGGCTCATTTTTCATTTCTGACCATACTCACACGAAACACAAGTAAGCTTCATCGCATTTGTTGGTCTTCAGTTCTTTTCATTGCAACAAACCTCTCCATTTCTCTTCTTCTGCCAGGTCTGTAGTCAGGCTACTTCTTCTACAGGGTTGAACAGGCAACCTCTTGATTAGTTTGAGCACTGCTGCCACCTAGTGACTGTAGGCCAGCTTATCGTCCAAGCATGAATAAAAACACTAATACCAAAAGGTCCTCTCCACTCCCTTCGGATATGGGTGTGTCTTACAGGAGCACTCGCTGTATGCTCATGAACAGGACACAGCAGGGCTGCAGCCACACTACATATCGTTGTCGCCATACAGCCCATAGCGTCTGAAAAGTCGCTAATTATAGTGACAAAGTTTATAAGTTAGCAACAGTGCTCCTTTCGTCCTGACCACTCATCCCCACACTTGGCCATGCCTTTCAGTGTTTCTTGGCTCTGTCCATTTTGCTGAATTTTTTCTAAATTTGTCAGGGGCGGAGTTATGCTTTCAGATGGCAGTTAGTTAAACATTAAACTTTCAGACAAAGCATCTAATAAAAGTCTGAAAAACATAAGCATTTCTGAGATTTTGGAACATGACTTGCCTGGAATAGGAGATTATTATTACTAAATTTCAGCAAAGTCATTTCAAGGGCAGCATTAGTATTAATGTGATAGTAGGTGAAAGTTCAAATGTAATGCATGCTGTGATGGCTTACTTTGCACACACACACAACACACAATTTACAGTTTAGTATGCTAAATTGCAAAATAAAAAATAAATAAAATAAACAGGAAGGAAAGGTAAATCGTACTTTCACATAATAAACAAACGTAATAAACAGTTTCCAGAGCTTAATATTTTTGATAGGTGCATGTTCTGTGGACTGTGGTTTAGCTCCCTCACATTATGAACCATATCCTTGGAGCAAAAACATGTTTTTGTTTTGCCCTGATTCCATTCGTTAACGCCGAAATTGTTGTGTCTGGTCAGCATTTTTAGATTCAGGCTTAATTAAACAACACCTCTGTTTTCAAAAACTGTCCCCAATCTTGAGGTCAGAATCCAGATAAACAGTCTTGCTTACCACCCTGGACCAGAGACTGGAGAAATATAGCTGCATAAATTCATTTAGTCTGTCATCTTGTTTATGCAAGTTGTATTAGTGTGTGCATGTGTGTGTCTTTAGTGAGATGAAAAGCAATAGGGACAGCTGGAGATGTTTGTTGAGACTGTGCTCCCACTCGATCACAGCAGGAGGTCTGAAAATTTAGCCTCACAGCAAGAAAACTTACAAATACGATCAGCATGCACAAGTTTATATATGTAGAATGTTATATTGCTGAACTTATTTATGCGGCATGAGCATATGTCTAAATTTATGATATGCTATGAATATGATGGTTATACAACAAATTAAGCTTCAGCTATGTTTATCGTTTAAATATCTTAAAACCTACATAAGTGTGACTTTTTACCATCATTAAAATACGTTTTTAACTAAAATTAATCCTCTTTTTTTTTTCTTTTACATTTTTATGTAATACAATTCAATTTCACCGGTGAACGTACTGATTAATAAAACCAGTGACAAAATGGAAAAATCTTTGTTACAAATTAAATGTTTAGTAAAGTTTTACTGTTAACTTGGTCAAAATGAGAAAATGGGCAGGGATAGAAGTAAGCACATGGAACAAGGAGTTTGAATGATCTAGACAGATTGTGTTAAGAACAATGATTCCTCACTCAGTATTCTCTAACCTTGTGAAATATCAGAGCAGAAGAACAAGGACCGTCGTATTGTGCATTATCAGTAAGGGTGTCAATACGTGTGATACTGGTGGTTTTGTATTGACTTCTCAATTTCTGATGTTCTAAACAGTAATATTATTTTTTTTCAGTATTTTGGAGTGAAGTGATTTTATCTTTAAAGGTGCATTTGGTAATGGTCACTATGTTATGACAGTATAATATGAGGCAGAAAAAATGTTATCTCCTCTGCCTTCCCCCTGTGGCCCTACTGTAATCTGCAGTTAAGCTGATCACACAAACTACTTCTCCGTCCAACTGTCCATTATTGTGATGATGTGCTGAAGGGGGAGTGTCAGAAACATTAGGCACTTCTTAACGTTCCCGCAGTCTTAGTGCGTCGCTCATGAGCAGCGCGGCAAATGTCACGGTCGCACAGTGGGGAATTGGGATCCCCACTGTGCCATCGGTTACCAAAACCAAACATAAAAAAACGTGTAAAAGTGTACATGGAGTCAAAGTTGGGTCCACATGCCCCTTTCTCTTAAGACCATGGGAATGTTAAAGAGACAGATGCCAATTTTAAGGTGTCAAATTGTGAAGCCAAATTACCGTTAAGCTGTGTTTAATATAGACAGGATGTCATATCAAGTGATAAAAACTGAAGGCAACAAAGTTACTTGGTCCAAAGTCAGCCTGGATGTTACGTAACCCTCCAAACCTTAATCTAAAGAGAAAATAAATGACACAGAGCCTAGACATATGAGTAGCCATATAAAGCTACTTGAAACACTTCCAACCTCTTGTTGAAAGACATATTGCTTTTTTTTCTAAACACTATCACAAGACAACGTATGTGAGAGAAGCAAACTAAACTTAGCTGAACCCTAATTTAATCTAATTCAATCCCTTTCCAAAAATGAACATTCAAGTAAGAAATGAAAATTTCTAATTTTTTTTTTTTTATTGAAACAAAATCATGATCTTGAAATATTTGTTAAGTCATGATGAGTTATAGACACACTGTAGAGGATTGAATCTGTATTCCATATTTAGCTGTAAAACTGGTTAAAAAAATGCACCCATCATGTGGAAAGTCTTTCGATTTGAGTAAATGAACAATAATTTAGCTTGTAATTGGGGTTAGACAAAGGTTTTGACAGAAATGGTCTTGTCACAGCCCTAATATCTTCATGTCATGGCTGATTATTAAATGGTGGTGGTAATTTAGATCCGGGCACATTTTCAGCAGATTGTTTTTCACTGCTTTGATACAGATCAAGGGATTTTGGCCTCCTTTTTATGTCTATAAATAAGGTTTTATGCTGTGCACATATTTTATTGCAATAAATCTCATATGCAGGTGTGCATGTTATATATATATATATATATTTATATATTTTTTTTACAATCATTTACCTTTATCTTAGTGTAGAATCTAAAGTTTTCCAACACCTTTCACTTTGTCACATTTTGTTATGCTACAACCATTAACTTCTATCTAATTTCTTAGGATTTAACATATCAATACATGTCAAACAAAACTCACAGTAGATCACAGTTGATGTATGTTATTCTGGTTTCTTCAGTTTTTGACGTAAACAACCGCATTTCTTGAATTTATTTGATTTCAATCTATTATGTGTTTCAAGACTGCAACTACAGATGGCAATTAGCATTTTGGCAAATCTGATGTATTTACAGCAACATTGTATGTTCATTAATATGCATTGTCACATTCAAATCAAATCACTTAATCAGTCAAAGTGGTCAGGCCTAGTTAAGAAAGCAAGCAATAAAGCTTTTTGATGCCATGCTCAGGGTTATTCTTTTATTGTCATATGTTTGGATGGGAAATGTCTAATTTTAGATGATGACACTTGACCTCAAATTCTGTTACAATATGAGAAATTTGGAGAAAAACAAAGCCAGCATGCATACAAAACTCCCAGACTAAAATTTATTATCATTTTCACCATTTTTCAATATGTATCATTTTCATTTTCAGTTTTCCTTAGCAGAGACAACTATACTGATGAGGGAAACATGGCTGGAGCTCCTTTAAATGCACCCAAAATGTGAAGCGACTGAGTTTGCAAAGAGAAATAGACCAAAATTTCAGTCTCACAATTATGTGCTACTTTGTGTTATTAAATCCTACATAAATACATTGAGGATTGTAGATATAATGTGACACAATGTGGCAAAGTTCCAAGCATATTAGCACTGTTTATTTCTTCTGTTGATTTATTTATGGTGCATAGAGTTAATAACCTGGTGGCCATATGGTAGCTTATGTCTTACAGTGTAACTGGACAGCATGTGTCTCTGGGAGATTCAGTGACTCTGCAAGAACATGTGAACATATCTGTTATTTCAACCTTGTTAAGAGACAACAACTGGCACCTAAAGTCCACATAGTCCTGTGACAACACAGCAAAGAAATGTGTGGGTGGTTGTGTGTGTTGCTGTGTTTGTGTGTTTTAGTCAAGCGTTGTCAGCAGAAGCCTACACTACCTGCCATTGGGGAGCTGATGCTATGCTTTTCTTCAGCTCTACTTCAACACGGTCCCTCATGAATATGAAATTTATGCATTCCTAACTTTTAAAGAAAGTTCCCCATCGTCAAGCAAGTCTGTGTGGGGGGTTTTAAGTGACATGAGGAATTTAGAAATAATAGAGAGCGAGCAGAATATTCACACTTTCAAGCTCATTTAAACCTAACCCTCTGATTTTTACATCTTTTGCCTTCTGTGTATTTTTTTTTTACTGGGTTTCTTTCTTAATAGCTTTGATGGACACTAACAACATCTAGAGAAATCGTGCTAAACTATTGCCTGAACATTGTTTTCTTCCAGATGTAATGAGACCAAGAGACTTTTTAACTTTGAAATGTTTGTAATTTATGGCAAAATTACAAAACATGGTTTAAGTATCTTAGCAGCACTTTAAAACCCTCTTTATGGCATGCAAAATGTAGATGGGAACTGAGCAACTGGCCCCTGTCAAGGCAGGTTCTCTCTGGAGCCTTCAGCACGAATTTTAACATTAGTATTTCAATATATATAGATATATGCTTTTTTTTTTTTTTTTTTTTTTGTTCTTCTGCATAAATGTATTGCAAATCCACAGGCTAAAATATTCCCATCATCCCAGATGTGTCTGAATAGAATATCTGTGCAACAGAATGCCAAGCAGAAAGCCAGTTGCTGCTAAGTGGCAGAACAGAGTTGGGCCACTTTCTTCCACTTGCATACACACCGCCACAGTAAGGGATGGTGCTGAATTAATGCAGAAGCCGTTACTCCCGAGCCCTATGATCACTCTTCTTTCACCTCTACCCCCATAGCACTGTCATATTAAATTCAGTTTTCACCTATTTCCTGAATCTGTTATGAGTTTAACTCTATTCATCTTCAACACACCCTGTGGTTGAGGGAAGAAGCTGCCGGTGCAAACTCTGGTTACTGCTCTGAGAGAATGGATCTTCCAGCTTCAAGGTAGACCCCCCATCTAAGCCAAACAAATCCTGAAATTTTAATCATTTCGGGTTCATGATGTGAGCGGTTGCACAACTATGTGAACGTGTGAGCACATGCGAGCTTCATACCTGGGTGTTTCTGGTTATTATCTTGTGTGCATGCGGCTATGTTTGGGTGATTTATTCTCTCATCTGTTTTCTGGTGTTTCAAACCATCTGTGGCCACGGCAGCACAGCAGATATTGGCAGTAAAAAGAGAAGAAAGGCTCTGATGTGCACATGTTACTACAGAAGTTTTTTTGGGGGGTTATCTTTTTACTGTGCAGATGGCAAGAGAAAACACATCATACCTCATTAAGTCGCCATCTAAGTACCATTTGATTAAAACAACAAGGTTTTCCAACTTTTTTTTTCCTGTTATTTAAACAGTATTGTGACAGCAGGAATCTCAAGAACTATTTTTAATACTAATTGCACAATTTGTATGCTTCAAACAGTTTTGTTAATAGCTGGAATGCACACTGTGCAATACAATCTTACTTTTTTTTTTTTTTTTTTTTTTTACTGTCTCCACTCTGATGATTTATACTTTGTGTAGAGGCTTGGATATATTTATTTTCAACATGACCAATAAAAATAAACTTTGACTTGGCTTTACTATTAAGGTTCCATTTAATTCTGGTCTCTACTTTTTGTAAAAGTTTGTTGAAACCTAGCTTCTCTGATTATGATTCCTTTTTGAGATCTATAATGTATGATTAAATATGACCTGACTGGTAATATTTTTAGCCAGTAGGGTTATAATTTATAACTAACTCAGGAATGTTGCATCAGCAATTAGCATGGTTCACGAAGCAGTCTGAGAATGCAGATGCCAACACATTTTTTATTCATTTTCTGCTGCCATATCATATAGCATAATTACATAACACTATAAAGCTTAAAAAAAAGACAATTTTACATGATACATCCCCCTTTGAACATGTCATAGAGAACAGTTTCCTCATCCTCTGTCTGACACAGTGACAGTAAACACAACCAGTAATCGTACAGTTTGCCCAAAAGATCAGGACATGTGAAAGAAAGAAAATAGTTTCCTTCAAAATGCTTTCTACATCTCTGTGTTTTCTTCTCTCAAAATCATCATCCATAAGGAAGATGAGTCTTCCTTATGGATGCACAACTTGGTAACTATTACTACGGTCCGTTCATTGACTGGAAAACTCTCAATAGCCATTTCTTTGTATCTCCTGAAGCTGATTGTGCTCTATTAATTTGAAATTTGTGTTTTTTGTTGTTTGTTTGTTGTTCCCTTCATTTTCTCTGCTTCTTCACAGCATTTGACTTGATTTCACCAAAAGAAATGAGGGACTTAAACTGTGGTTTAAGCCAATTCTCCTTGCGTGTTGCTTAACAGTGGTAAAACACACCATGTTTGTGCATTACACAAACACTTTGCATCTATTTAAATCAAATTTGTTGATCTGCATTAAATCTGTCTGATATAAATGATGGCAAATGGCCTGCCCTTGTGTAGCGCCTTCTCAAGTTCAGAGGACTATTCAGTCATTCACAAATTCACACATAATTCAAGTTTTAATTTATAACACTGAGCTTCTTTTAAGATGGATGATGTCACATATGTGATTCTAGTGAACCAACAACCAACTTAAGTAACTATAACTATTTTGAGGCAAAGTATCCTTATTGAAAGATTTAACCTGTCTCCTCTTGGTTAAAACTTATAATACAATGTGAAGAAAAGGATAAAAAAAAAAGATTGTTCATAGACTGAAGGAAGTTGTGGGTGGATGGGAATTTGATTCTGTGTTGTTACATATTCAAAAGGAAACATGAAGCAAAGCAGAAAAATTGGATTCTAATTGGTATTTACCAGGATTGATGGTGTGTGAGATGAACTCAGTGTTGTGATGACAAGAAGTGATGTAAAGAAGCGAGTTAGGGAGAGATTTTTCTTTTCATTAAATGTATTATCATGTTCCTAAAAAGAAAGGAACAAGTCTGGAGGAATCAGGGGAAATCAGGCAGTCAAACACATAAGAGGTTGTCGGTTAGGCTGAGAAACTTAAAACATAAGTAAGCTCTTAGGAATAAACAGAAAATAGTGTTTAGATTCAGAAAGGTGAAGCCTAACAGCAAGGGAGAGAATAAAAAGAAGGATGTCAGAGCTGATGTTGGCTTCTCTTTTTTCCCTGCCCCTCCTCCTCAACCCTGGGCCCATTAAATTCACTTTAACGTCAACTACATCTGTAATGTGGCATCTCAGCACCCTTTCCACCTTCCCCTATGACACTGGGATAATCTCTGCTAAGCTTTCAGGAAAGAGGGATTTTATCCCTCCGCTGACAGATAGACCCCGAAAAGGTGAGAGAGGAGAGAACTAGCTGGTGAAGGATAACACCATGAATAATGAAAAGCTGTCAAAAAAAACAAAAAAAACTGTCTTCTCATTCTTCTGCTCCTTAGCTTCCCTAACTAGTTCATTATTAAACTGTAGTTTGGCCTATAAGGTTTTTTTTAGGGCACCTTTATATATATATATATATATATATATAATTCATTTATTTTAAATTTTAGCTTGTGTAATATTTGGTTCCATTGACATATAAGAGTGTACCAACATCCAGCTCACAAGACAAAACGATTCACTACACAACAGGATGGGGCAAGACTTCTGCAATACTTTTGGGGCAACTAAAATAGGTTTTGATATAAATAGGCAAACTTATTCGCTTTGTCGCACAGCTTCTCTTACCCCCTCTCCGCTCATCCCCACACTTGGCCGTGTCTCTTTGCTGAAATTTTTCAAACTTTGCTAGGGGCGGAGTTTTGCTTTCATCTGAAGCGTCCAGTGCTTAAGTACTCTACATTATGAAGTAAAGTTATTAAATCCAATCTATCTGTATAGCAGTCCTTCAGATGGGTGCAAATAAGAGGTGTCAAAACAGATGTCAACCTCAGCACCATTAGCATCTAACATTTAAGGTGTATTTCAACAGTATACAATTTCTGTTTTACTTACTGACCAAAATAACTTCCATACAAATTATATAAAAGTGTTTTTTCTAACTAAAAATAACATGTCCAGATTTTTAGCCTGTCCTAAAATCCTAAACACCGAGGCTTTAAAAATCTCAACACTCATACATAAAAGCCAAAAAAATAATGGACACTACCTGCTCTGAATCGCTTTCACTATGCGGTCATCATATTTGATTTTACTTGTTGCCAATACCTGCATCAGAGCTCAGAGCAAAGTGTTTTCGTTTTTCTCTCCCCCGTAACTCGAAACCTCAGTCTGTGCTGTCTGTGTAGGACAGTCTTATCAATTTGAGCACAAATATTATACCTGTCTGTTGGGTTAGTGTCAGATCACTGCTCCAACTGTTTGGTGTTCAGTAGCTCAATAAACAGGTGACTGTTTCAAACTGTGAGCAAAAATTGTGGGGAACTCCGCTGAGACACCTTTAGCGTGGACAAGACAGACCCGATAGAACAAGAGCCCCAACGTCGACTGACACGAGCGACTGGACGACACCAACAGCAGCAGCGGTTGTCCGTACGACAGGTGGGAGCGTAAAAAAAAAAAGTCAAGTTAAAAGATGGTGTGAAAGAAGTAAGAGGAAGGAAGAACACACATTTTGCACACCCACTATCTCTGGCTCTAAGGGAATAGTTGTCAGATAAAGATCACAAGAGAACCTGAAAGATTTATACATAAAAAAAGGACTTTCAGAAATGTGCTTCAACCTGCATTTCTCCATCAGGTGTGGGAAAATATGTTCATTAAAAATGGGGGGAAAAACAGTTACATTGTTAAAGAAACAAATATTTGAGTAATACCGAATAAATTCTGCAAATGTTTGAATCCAAAACATTTAAAATAATTAGCCATGAGATGAAAAAACTCAGTTCACTGTATCTATCTGGGTGTTGGGCACCAGCAAGTCTAGTTTGGCTAAGAATAACATAAATAATTACTTAGGACAATTACTACTAAAATTAGTCATTTAGATCAATATTACCACATTTATGAGAAAAATAATAGCCAAATAGTTCAGCCTCAGTTACTGTCTATAAATGCCTCTCTGATAAGGCTTAGATTGTAAAATATAATAGGTGAAGATATAAGTCCAGCATTGGCATTCTTCAAACAGCAAGTCAATAAACAAAGACAACTTCTATTCAATATACAAAAGTATATTGACAAAGAGAATTCATCAGTTTAATACTTTAATCAACAAACTCACAAAGCTATAAACACTCAAGTACTGAGAAAGGATAAAAGATTGATAAAATTACTAAACTACTAAAAGTTAAAACAGTATAAATATAAGAGGAAAAATAGATCCATTAAAATGCTGCCATGATATCAGAATTCAGCATTAATTGTTTTAATTGAGAAACCATGTTTATTTAATGAGGAATTTGGAAATGAGGTCAAGTTAGTTCCGACTAATTCTGATTGGTTTGCACCAGAAAATGCTTTATACTCCTAACTCAACACTAGAAATATGTAATGAAAAAAAAAGCATGAAATAATCCATAGAACAATCTGTATGACGACAGATGATAAATGGTGATCCACTGCCTGCCCTACAGAGTAGAGCATTATGAGATTTTGTGAAACAAAATTTTGTTATACCCATGTAGACAAAATGATCCCTCTTTGTGTGATGCAGGTGTCTCGTGTCTGCACAACAAGCTGACAATGTAGAATCAGTTGTCTGATAATAGTATTGATAAACTGAGCAGCTTGTGCTGCATATGCTTGGCTGTTTGGATTCTTTTTCTGGTCCTGTGACGTCAATCCACCTTCAGTTCTCAATTCCCCCCTGCTTTCTTACAGACATGACATTGAACCGGATATGTGGACAAAACTGACCTAAACACCCGTTACTCAAATGTCACATTTATGCTGGAAGAACTTAATTCACAAGCTCATATATTTCTGAGAAAGGTGTGTGCTTATTGGCCAAAAAAAGTTGGTACCAAAATAACTCATGGCTGCAAAAGATTAAAAAGCAGCTTTATTAGAATTCACAACAACCAGAGAATGTGAGATAGAAATTCCTACGACCTCATTTAGAAGCAGGGTTTTCCATTAGTCAAGTACTGTTGACGCTTGCTTAACCAAGGGGAAAATGGGTTTTTAAAACTGCCACTCGTGAATATGTTCACTGTGTGTGTGTGTCTGTGTGTGTTCAGAGTGAGTGTGTGCTGTTATGTTTATACTTTTATGTATGTGTATACATTTATGTGTGTGGGCTTACGAAAAAAAAAGGTACATGCTGCACAACAGCTCAAAGAGCACAGAGGCCCCCCTCCTATAGAGTTGGTCTTTATACCATGCAGAGTGATTTAGCAAATAATAAGGAATGAGTTTTCACTTTGTGGTTCTCTTGGTTTAAACATAATTTGCACGCTATAAAAATAAAAACATGGTGTTTATAATTTACAAACATGTGAAATTCGCATTGAATCATATTGTTCAGCATTCATAGCAATGATAAATTTTACCACGAAGAGTCAGTGAAGTTTAGTCTCTGTGTTAGCTTAAGAAAATAAACAGCCTCTTGTTCAACAATTGACTTCATACACAGGGTCTGGATCCTCAGCTGTTGAGAAACAATTGCTTGCTGGACTCTGTCGGAGTTTTAACTTTTACCCAATCGCTAACGTTTTCCCGTGACGTATGTATTGAACCAATTCAGCGCTATGAAGCTTTGAGAAATCGCGTGGACAGCAAACATTCATCATACACTGCAAAAAGAGAAGTTAATTTTATTTAAGTTTTATTTCCAAATTTTACACTACAGAGAACAAACTCTCACTTGAAAGTGGAGTCCAAAATGTTCTCACATTAAAGAACGCAGGAGTGTGGCATGAATAAAAATGACAGTGACATTGCGATATGAACATTTACGACTAGAAAGCAGAATTTACCATTTTAACACATGCAGGTGAACTCTAAACATCGACCAAAGTGAGCGCACACCGTTTTGATCTGTACATTTCCTCCTACTGTGTAAGACAATGCAAATCTTCTGAGCAACAGATATCAACATGCACCAGTTGAATTTATGTACACACAGCTTGAACCCAGCTTCCAGCAGTGAGATTCTGCAGCTGTACTTTCTGATGAAAACAACCTTTATTGTGACATTGAAAAGCATGAGAAAAATTAAAAAGCAGATTAGGCAATCATTTAAACTCTTTCATTAGTGTGATAACATTAAAAATTATAATCAGGTAGTTGGGAATTTTGACATTTTTGTTCTACCAAAAATAATTAAATTGCCACAGTGCATTTTATGAGAGCATTTGGTTATAATCAGCAATTACTTTAAAATACCTGGTAATTTAATGGAATGAAATATCTGCTAATAAATTAACCAATATGCTTTTGTTTTGTTTTTGTTTGTTTTTTTTTTGTTTTTTTTTCTTAAAGTTCCTTCTTTAATCATTTAAAGGGATGTTGGTCTTTGCGTATAGCAATTACACAATAACAATAGCAACAAAGGAGTTGAGCACCATCAAGAAGCAATAGCTTCTGTTTATGAGGTCACACTGCTCACCTTAAAATGTTCTATACTAGCCTCAATCTGATGAAGCAATATCTCATTGTTGGCGAAACAACACCACAAATTTCACTTTATGCTACTGTAAATAGATTTTTTTTCGACCATGAATCTTTTACATGATTGTTTTTTTTAAGTTTGTGTTTTTAGAAAAGGAGACAATGACAAACAGGATGAGAAGGTGCAGTGCAAAACTACATAATCTGACCAAGTATTTTTTGTCCAGTTTCTAGTGCAAATTTCTACCTGAACAAACAAAAACAAAAAATAACTTAGAAGCAAAACATCATTTGTAAGTGTCTTGTTAAAAGTGAAATAGTCTGTGGTCATTGAATCAAAGAACACGATTGTGTGTGAAAGCACCCAAAATTAGGAATCAGCTATGGAAATATGGTGAGGAGATTGATCATCAGCTAATGCTAATCACATCCATTAACTAAAGGGGGTGTTATGTATTTTCCAAGCATATAGTACCATTTTATAGCAGAATCAAGTTTCACATAATGTAAGGTGCTTTATGCTTTCTTGTTGGAATCCCCAAGATGAAGGTAAGAGCTGGAGGAGTGCTGTTTGAACTCAATGATGTCTGGGTTTTACACTTGAACTTATGTTTGCAACTTCATCCCAGATAAGTGGAAGACAACTGATGGATCAATATAATGGCAAAGTATCATATTTTTAGATTGTAGTCATCGCTAATAATGTGTATCAAGAGGCTTTTTCAATTGGAGCTACAATGTGAGGTTCAATCTTCAGTTTTACTTCAAGCAGTTTGCTAAAAGTAAAACACTTGGCTCTTGGCATTTCACGCTGCAGTGCAACTGTTAAGGAAAATTCACTGTAACTCTATCATTAAATTTATTTTGCCTTTGACTTTTAGCTCCTCAAACTGCAAAACCAAGAACTTATTGCTTTAAGAATGACAGTTATGTGCGAGATAACATGATAAAAGTTTATTTACATGTGTGTCCTGGAAGCAGTCTGTCCCTTTACAGTGTTGGCACTCATAACCTTGTGGTTAGAACATCTTGTATTGACAGGAGTGTGTCACTAAAGTAAACTGTAACCCATGAGCCTACTAGGATGTTCTGGAAAAGCAGCTGGTGGCATTTTGTTGTGACTGGATAATGAGTGATTTTGGTTCCCTTCTCACCAGACACATGTAAAAGCATAAAAGATTGTGCCAGATTGTGTTCAGAGTGACACTCCAAGAGATTGCTTTGTACTCTGTATGACAATGTACTTCTGACCAGAATAAACTAAAGAAAGACACTTCTGATTGAAAGTCTGACTTCTTCACACTTTGACAAGAACAATTTTTAAAATACCTCAACAAAAGTTAAAAAAAGATCCCACCCAAGTCTTCAGATGTGCTCAGTGATGCTGTATTCTTATTTTGCAGTAAATACTTTCCAAAACATAAATATAAATTTACGGACACCCCTCCCCCCTTCCCCCCCACCAAAAAAACAAACAAACAAAAAAAAAAAACATTATTGATGTTGAAGCAATGAGAAAGTTTTGGAAAAAAGAAGATGACATCAGTTTTGTACCTAAAATAAGTTTTAGTAAATGTGACAATTAGTAATTTAAAGAAATCATCCACTATTTCCATGGAAAACAATATTTTTACCATTATCAAAGCAAGTACCTACAAAGACACTTGGCCCCTAAAAACAAAAGCATAAACTCCAGTTATTTGAACGTGTATAACATGTTATGAAGTGAAGTTTTCCATACTAAGCTGACCAACCAAGCAACACAAGCTCAGAGGTCATTCAGAGTGTTATATTTTGGAAAATAATTATTAGACTTTTTTAATGATAATGGTACAACTAGAGAGGTAACCAAATAACCTTGTTTTATTAAAAAAAACTGTTGTCATAACATTATGATTGAAATAAACTTCAAAACTGCACGAGTAATATGTTTTCAAAAATGTAGGTGTATTTTTCTTCTCCTTTTAAGTTAGTGTTTTTAATGTGACCACCTGAACTTCCTGTCTTTCAACAAATCAGGATTTTCTGAGACATACTAAAATCAGATATTGTTTCCTTAAAGAGTCTGTGACTCATTATAAAGATTAAGTATTGGACTTTCATTTTGTGCACTAAAAGTATTTAAAAATAAATATTTCTCACAGACTACTATAAGATCAATGGCAGTGCAGAATGTCGCAGTTTTCATCGTTTGTAATTGGGTCAAATGACAATGTAACAAGAGTAATCCAAAGTGTAGCAATTGTGACTGAATACACAGAAGAAAAGGAAATTGTGAGTGATTTTAGCAAAGCAATTTATTTGCTAAATTGAGTGATGAAGAAGAGGAAGCTGGCTCTAATGAAGGGCTGCAACCCTATTTATCTGAGCCGTAATGTTCAGGAAGCGACTATGACTCCAACCTGTCTACTGCATAAGTTTTCCTGTTTCCCAATGACAGCTGGAGCCCAGAAAAATGTATGTCTGATCACTTACTTCACCTGTACTCCCACTGCGCGTTTTAAATATTCATTAGGCAGTTTTTGTTCCCAGCATCAAGTATAAGATCTGCTGCTGCTTCTCCAAATCAGCATCACCTAAGATCTTGCATCCATCCCAGAAGCACTACAGGAAGCGAATAACGATGGCTTGGCTCCCCTACCATGTTTGAAAGATATAGATATTATCCTTATGTCTTTTTGACCCCTTGTCATATGAAACAAATGCAGGCAAATAATGAATGTGACAAACCCCAGTTGGTTCTGCCAAAAACTATTGACCTTTCAACAGCAATTAGTTCAGGACATTAGGGAGGAGTGCAAGGGAATGACTTATGGATGAAAAGATTTTTTTCACCCCTGGTGTTTCTCTTGGAAAAGAATAGACAATACCTACTTTGACATGAGTTCGGGAGAACTTTTCCCACAAAAGTGTAGAAGAAGGGGAAAAACTATATATATTTTCAAACATGGAAAAAGTTGAAGGTGAACTGTGTTGATTATCTCACTGATAACCTTCAGTGAATACTTGTTTCAATACATGCAGCTTGCAGCAATTCATGAATTTTATATCACTTTGGAACAACTGCACATGTTTCAAAGAACTTCCACTGTACAAATGAACCGGTATTTGATTCTGTTCACCCAAAGAAAGGAAAAGAAAAAAAAATGTTCTATGTACTTTTTGGTATATCCTCATGTGACAAGTTCACTGGCTTTAGCTTATGAAGTGAAGTTTTTCTTTTTTTTTTGTTTTGCTTTCAGCACTTAGAAAAGTTGGCTCAACATATTTCAACAAACTTACTTGGTATCAAAGGTAAAATGGAGAGCTGACTTTCATTTTTTCATAATATCTTGGGACTGTGTGTGCAGTTCTTTTGTGCTCTGCTCTAAAACCTCACTGTGGCTTTTGTTTGAAGCAAATATACATGTTCACATCCATGTCTATGCTACAGCTACTTTTCAAGGGGCACACATCTAACATTTCATGTGCATCAGATGTAAAAATACATTTGAGGAAAATGAAATATCATTTACTTTAAACAAATGATATGTTTCACATCTCTTGAAAAGAACCTTGTATTCTGGCAGAAGAACATCTTTACCCTCCTGTTATGTTCGTTTCTGAAGTACACCAATAATGTTCCTGGGTCAATTCGGCTCATGCAGTAGTGTCAGAAACCAAAAGAATCCTCCAAAACATTTTTGTATCTGATTATTAACTTCAATACTAACCATTTAAATCAATATTTGTGCAATGATGTTTTTTTTATTTTTTATTTCTCACAAAAAAAGGATCAATGACGACAACTTACTCATTTGGAGTAAATGAGTAAAACACAAAAAGACAATACTTATCCTTGAAATTAATCTTTTGTAATTTTTTAAATATTGCATTTAGATTTTCTTTGTTATGGGTCAAATTGAACCGCTGATTAAAATCAAGACAAATGAGTCATGCAGAGAGTATTTATGTTTCTCACACTTCTGCTGAGTGTCCACTCAGTGAGGATGGAGTTTGCCCACGGGAACAGAAAAGGTTCCCTTCAAAAGTTGTATGAACACCTGCTTTCTGGCAGTTCATAGTGAAGTAAAGAGAATAATGAGAAAGCGGGCTTGTATGCATGTTTATGTATGTGTGTGTAGGTGTGTGTGCATGTGTGTGCATGTGTGTGTGTGTGCGGTGAAATGTCTCATAGTTGCAAGGAAACGTAGAATCGGTCTTTTTTTTTTTTACCCTTTTTGCCCTTCAACGTGACTGCTGGATCAAATTGACCCAGACAGTATCTATGTAATATGTAGACCCATGGGGGTGTTACAAATGTGTAAAATGAACCATTTTCAATTTACATGTTGAGTGTACTTATTAAGACAAATAGAAAAAAAAAAGTTTAATGCAGAAAAAATACTTCCAACTATTTTAAAAACAATTTTAAACTTTAAAACAGGTCAATTTGACCTGCAACATAACAGGAGGGTTAATATAGATTTAAAATACGTTGATGTGGATAATAGTTTGTTGCCTATTTTCCAACACAATGAAGGTAAAGAGAAATGAAGAGCTTTTGGCTTCCCTATTTTCTATTTAAGGTGAGTCACATTTCTCATTGGAACAGTATATTTTCCCAATTTTGTTTGGAATTTTATTTATTTATTTTTTTATGTAGTTGTTCATTATTCAAGTATAATTTTGTTCATTTTTCCCCCACTCTAGCGTAATAGAGTTTACTAAATTTAGGTTCAGAAAAGACTGGCAGATGGAGACCTATTTCTTGAAGACAAGTTGAGTGGATTCCTGTAATAATTAAATTTCTCATCTACATTTCAGGGTAGTTTAATGGCAGAACTAGATTTTTTAAGCAATGCCCATTATTAATGTTGTGAAATAAGAACAGATCTCCACACCAGGGTTAGATTGTATTACCTCAAGGTTCACAGACCACATTGTATGTACCACTTCATAGATTAAAAATATTTAAATAACCATTCATCAAAAAAGCGAAGCAAGTTGTTGAATTTAATAACTTACTTATAAGAATTCATTAACTTAATAATGTGATTTTCGCTTCAATGATTCAGATTTGTTTTTTCAATGCACCAAAAATAATGTTGATCCAGTTGAGTACCAATCTCAAGCTGTAAAAGCTGTGCAAAACCTTGTCTTTTCTATGGAACAAAAAAACTCAGTCAACTAAATCTAAAAGGTTCTTTACAGTACCCTTTTCCCCCCCCCCAAGTAATAAAAGAAAGACACGTCATTGTTTCTGTTTCTTCTCTTTTCCTTTGTGTAAGATTATAGCCATCACTTAAAACCAGCACTGAAAAAATAATTTTCGTCACAGGAACATCCCACATACTATTTCCAAGAGTTCTGTTTGACTTCCCTTTTCTGTGAATCTTGGCTGATGCAGTATGCTTCCGTTTTGGTTCTTTGGGCATTTTAAAGAGTTTTTCTAGTGAAGGCTAAAAGCAGATTTTAATACTTAAAGAGCTACACTTAGCAGTTTTGTGTTTTTTGTAACAAAGTTAACCCTAATAACATTTCATCTCCTCCACAATCAGAACACACTAAATATACAAGTGTGGATGTACACAGTGTAGACTTAAGCTGTGCACAGCCGCGGTCTGTCTATATGCATGTGTTGTTTTGATGGATGTCATTCTCAATAAAATGGAATTGACTTTGAAATCACATAAATCAGTTTACAAACTGCATGTATTGCAGAAACAGTAGGTTAATATCCTACTCCTCATGTCAGTAGGTTACTGACATGAGGAGAAAAGGGAGATTTGAGTTGCACATTGTTGGTTGATATGGATATACTGTACATTAAACATGATTGGGATAAAAACACATATTGATCAGGCATGATTCTGCTCAGAATGAAAACGTGTAACTCATTAAAACAATAGTTGGTACAGAGGTATAAATAATTATAAATCCATAGTCAGCATACAATTAGAAGTAAATGTAGACAACTGTGGTGTGGATGATGAATTAATATGCATATTGTATATTTATAGATAATGCAGATTGCAGTGAAATTCAAAAAGCATTCACTATATGCATTTACAATATATAGTCTTAGGCATTAATCTTGACTGACACTATTCCTTATTCATTTTACAGTTTTATCCTATAGTTTTGTGTTTTATTATAAATTATTACACAAGAGATTAAAACAGGGATTGAATGATTTAGCTTGCGGCTTTGAAAGGAAAGTTTAAATGTTTGCTTTAAAGTCTGCCAGTCTGAAAAAAATGTCAGTTGTAAGACGCTGGAGTTGAATGTCGAAGCATTTAGACTGGAACACTTAAATCTTATATAAACCATGAAAATGGCCTTGTGTCATTGAACAGACAAATACAAAATGTTTCATGTGGGTGGCTTTGCTTTTTGCTGAAATAACTATTGACATATACAACATACACAACAAAAATTAGATACATTGTGCTATTGTAAAATGTGAAAAATCAATTTCAGTCTGGGAATACTTAAAAAGTAATGCTATGCATGACAATGTGTGTATGTTATCATTTCTCTGTCAATCTGGTCCAAAAGCAGGAAACCAAAAATAATTGCTCGGTCCATAAGCTTTTGTGGGAACAGCAATTGCTTGTTCAATTTAAGTGTTTTTTTTTCTTCTTTTTTTTTAGGTGAAAAGTTGACTTTAAAGTAAAGTTGAATGCAGATAATGGTTAGAGTTTGTGAGTGGGTCTAGTAAGTACAATATGTCAATGGTGGTACACTGAATGGTTTATCTGGTGCACTTGTTATATTGCTTGTTAACACAAACAGAAGATAAGCCAATTATATTTTTCGGAAACTCAGTGCATTTAGGCATATGGACATGATGAAAATTTCTTGCTGAAGTTGCCTGGTCGATGCATAATGATTTTAGCTGCAGCATTCAGTTGCTACGGTCAGAATTTGTCATAAACAAAATGAAAAGAAATTCATCACACCTTGTATCAACAAGTCAGGCTTCCGGTGATGCTATAGTAATGGTGTGGGAGACATTTCACTGGTATACTTTTACTGGATGCTGGTTTCGCAGTATCCTTAGAATTATTGAAACAACACAGCCTGCTTAAATATGTTCATCCCCTTTATTACCACAATGTACCCAATTTCTCAGAGGATGAAAGTAAACCATGTCACATACAAAAAATGTCACATTTAAAGATAACCCTACTATGTTGTCTTCCACAGTCACTAAAGCTTAATCCAATGGCTATCCTTTTTGAGGAGGTGGAGCAACAGATTCATCACTGATGTGCAGTAAATAAACATGGAGTAACAGTGTGATGTTATCATGCCCGCTGTCATGTCAATATGGACCAAAAAAATTCAGAAGGTTCCAGACATCTAGCGAAATCAGTGTCGTGAAGAATAAAGGCAGTTCTGAAGGCATACAGGAGTACATCCAAGATCTAGCAAGATGCACCTCAGTCTCTGCTCAAGCACATTTCTATTGCTGTGATTGTTGGCAGCTGTTGCAGACATGTCTTGACTGAAGGAACAATGAACTCTGAAATAGCATCGGCTCTCTTTCTAATGGACCTTCTCTTTTAATATTTAATAGACATAGTCAATGCCTTTCTTTGTGACTTGGCTTCTATTCCAAGGACAGAGAAATATGTTTCTTGAAGTGTGCAAAATAAAAAAGAAAAAAAAAAGGTTGGAGTGATTCACGAAGTGACTGACAGTCAGATACACACACTGCTTCAGCTCACTGTTTATGTGTGTATTTTTGTGTATGCACATCTGTGGGTTTAGTACCTGGTGTTGTCAGGTTTGTGCCCCAGGCGACTTATAAAGCAGCAATCGCTGTGCCCGAGGCCACAGTAAGGCCTTTACGGTCTCCTAATGGAGCCATGGGACTGTTTGTGTGCACGGAAGATGGTGTGTGCATAAGAACAGAGGCAACCGTTTGTCATTTCATTTGTGTATGTCTTCAGTAGGACAGCTCCCTATATGCCGGGGCAAAAGAGAGAAGAGAAAGGAAACTGCATATAAAAGAAAAAAAAATCTGGTCGTGGTTGCACAAAATATTCTCTGGCATGTCACATCTTTGGTCTCAGGGTGTATTTGTCCTTATCAGGAGGGGCAAAACTTTTTTTTTTTTTATCGCACCTCACCTCAGAGCTTGCTTAGATTTGTGAAATATTTTAGGGAAGCGGTGATAACTCCCCTTTATCTAAGTTTGTCTGCAATGCGGTCATTGTGTGCCAGAATGCTGCTGGCACATCAAGCGCTTTCTGGGAGCCTAAAGCTTTGTTAACAAGTTTGCAGCACAAAAAACTAGTGAAGGCTTGAGGATGGATGTGAACCTCCACTGAGGAGCTAAGAAATGTATATGTGTGCCTGATTGTGTGTGTGTCTAGCTAAATGTGAATGAGTTCTGTCCATTGCTCTAAAATTGTCCAGGTCAAAGATATTTATTGAGCTGCCTTAGATGTGTACGTGTGTGTGCAGATCCTCCACACAATGTACTATAGCTAAATGTTATTGCTGAAGTTTAAACTTACAGACTTTATTTCCCCATTACCAGCTGCTTCCACTTTCCCTGCCTATTCCTCTACCTCATATTCATTTTCATCTGCTCATGCACCATTTGGATTCATATGCAATCCCCCTTCAGAACACATCTCCTGTAATTCTCTGCTTCTCTTGGGAAGCACCAGTCAGGAAACCACTTAAACATCAGGCTACATAGGGTGTTATTGCATTTTGACATGCTTCATATTATTTCACCTTCAATTTTGCTGCTTTGGCTAGGGACGCCAGATTTTTCTTTCTCCATGAATTTCCTCGTCTCACCCTTTGTCCTTATCTTCCTGTCATAATGTTTTCAAGGTTGGAGGGCATAGCAGCAGGACATATTGCGTTGCACTTTCCAATTTCCATGCTTTATTCATTTATTGACTGTCCCAGGTACAATAAAATTGAGCTGCAACAGCAGAAAGGGACAAGGGCAAAAAAGTGGAAAGACAGTGGGAGATTACTCACGACACACTTATGTTGCACGTCATGGCCAAAGCAAGAAAAGAGTCAAGTGATCTAATTTTGCAAGCTAAACTTTACCTCACCCCTGCTTTGCCCTCATCTTCAAATGAATTTACAGGGTATTGATTGCGTTTTGCCCAGAGTGGAGGCACATTTAAAGTTGGTGTTTTAAGAAGAGCTAAAAAGAAATAAAATAAAATAAAATAAATAAACCCTACTAAAGTAAACCCAGACAGAACAAATTGTCCTGAATTCTGTCTAGTTTGCTTTGACTGGCATTTGTTTTAATATAGTTGTTTCAGGAGATGAAGCCTTTTAAAACGGTCTACAAAGAAGGAAACCAAAGTGGTTGAGAAATTCAATCTTAAGTGTAGGGTGCAAATATCAAATTGTTTTCCATAAAATAAAGAAAAGAAAACATCATCCATGCTCTGGGTTTATCTCTGGAGATGGAGCTGAGACTTTTTTGTGAAATTCGTTGCAAACAACTATGTGACAAACTCTATTGCAAACTGAAGTCAAACTGTAATCAAAGTATTTGCTGGTGACTGGATTAATTATCATAATTATCACTATCCTGTTTTCAAAATGTTATTCACAAAAGTATCAATATGACAAAACTGGAAAGCTGCTTAGTGACAACCCCTTTGGCAAGTGATCCTCGCTTGTAAGTATTTTTAGTTCTGTAGCCAGTAATTTATGTGCATATATATTACCTAAAAAAAAAATGCTATTTGTGAAATTATCAGAAATTGTTTGTATTGTTTTGTTTCCTGATAGATTTTGTGTGTTTTTGATGTAAGGGCTGATGAGACTTCTTGAGCATTATGAGCTTGCAGATCCTAATGAAGTGTACCTTCGACACAAGAAACACAAAATAACTGAAAGTGCTTTGCAAAAAAGAAAAAAAAAAGGGAACAGGAAGAAGATTAAAAACTCTGAGACATCAAAAAGATGAATGAACACAACATAAAAGACAACAAAAAATTCAAAATGACTCAATTTAAGCTAATAAGTCAGTAAGACATGATAGAAGTAAATAACTGAGCCAATCTTGAGCTTTTAAGGGTAAGCTTAAGCTTCAGTAAATGGATTTAACAGTCAACAGTTTTTGCACGTCTCACATTTTCATACATTTGGTTTCAGAGCTCCAGAGTAAAGAAACGCCACCATTTTTCTATCATTAAATATATAATTTTAAAGAATGTAGATGTAAAAGGAAAGACATGCAAACATTTGTGTATGCTCCTTGCTCAGTGCAGGAACTGCTGATCAAACTTTTTACCTTCATAAAAAAATAAACAGACTTAATTCATTATCTAAGGTATCTCCGCCTTTTTCTTGTAAAGTGACAGTAACAATCATACTTGATGATTGCGCTTGAAATACCTGACAGGCAGCAGTCAAATGGCCGGTGTTTGAATCAGTTTCTGACCACTCTGGCATTCCCTGCCAGCTATTCTGCTTCTGCTGCTCAGTCTGCCCATCTCCCCTGACTCTCTGACGGGCAGATGTTTGGGCTGCAAGGTGAGTAGGTGAGTCCACTGGGAGTCCTCTCCCCAGTAATTGGCTGTCACACACAGCTTCCCAAAGTTGGCAAATCGGATTTCTTGGCATCCATGAGCATTGAGGGCAAGGCCGGGGATATTATGGCAGGATGAAGGCTTTAACTGCAGGTATAAGTGTGTGTGCTTAACCTCTTACCAGAACTCGCTGTTCCGCTCCCACTTATCTGCGTCTTTACCTGTCTTTTTTCATTTGAAACCCTTTACTGATCGACTACTTGGAAATATCTTACTTTGGTTATCTCTCTGTATTTTTGTTTTTCTTCCTGTGACGCGGTTGATATTTGCTAAATATCAGCATTTAAATTTGCCAATATTTTCAGCTCTGTTTTAGTTTTCATTTCAATCAGTATTATTCAGTTTTTTTCATCTTTAAGTTTGGGGGAATTTAAAGATCTCCATATGCAAAGATGCTCAGTATTTTGCAGTTGTTTGTGCTGACCTAACTCAACAGAAAAGTGTATACACTTGAAATAGTGAGTTGAAATGCCATAGCAGCATAACTGTCATGGTTATATTAAGCTTCTTAACTCACATGAAGGAACACCATCAGCTGACAAGTGAAAATTGTAAGACTCATTTTACAAGGATAAATAACAATTGATTTCTGGCCCTAAGTTTGCTGGAGAAAGAGGCGAGTAGGATCCTGTGACCTTGGACTAGGCAGATCATTGAGATCAGATAGAGCCATTTTCATCACTGGAATACTTTGTACCATCACTGTCCCTGGTTATCTTTACATATTTTATATTACACCGTGTATTGTTGCTTTATAGGTTCAGTATGTATTTTCTTTATTGTTTTGTGTAAAGAAACAAGGTTTATTTGTTGAGCCATGGAAAGCAATTAAGCGGGTCAAGTTTAGGTCAACATTTCTTATGTGCCTATTATGATTTGCTGTCATTAATCAAAGAAAAATAGGTTAGGGTTAAGCATAAAACACAATTTCCTTTGCTTATTTATACATAGAGCATTCAATCCAACTGAAGTATAAAAGGACAAGAATATGTTTAGCTATGAATAACGTGGTTTATATGTCAGCTTGTCTTTTAACCCAATTAATGTAAAATATCCTTGTGACAGCTAGTAATTCTAATTAAAAAGAGTCATTGGCACCATTATAAATATAAAGAAATAATACTGATGAAGTGATCTGAAATAGGTCCTCCTTGTTATTGTTATGCACTTTTTTGTTGTTGCACTGCACAACATGAAATGCTACCATTTCTGCATGAAACTAAAGCTAGATATTTTTTTTTTAAAGAAAAGTTGTTCTTTTTTGTATGTGAGTCACAGATTTTAAAACAACATTCACCTGTGATAATAAACATTAGATCTTCTCTAAATTAAAAGAGCATTTCGCAACTGATTTCCCACCAGTCAAATTCTGGTGCTCAGAGATCACTTCCAGATCCGACAGAGTTCTGCGACTTTCACAGACAACAAGATGCCAGCTGCTACTACTTTTGATTGGATTTCACGCAGCTCTGCTCATTCTGTTGTGTTGGATTTTGTTGTGGTAAAAAGAAAAGCTTCCGCTTTTGTCACACCTTTGTATCCACACAGGATGAGGACAAAATCACTTTTCCACACAGCTTAGGTGTCCGTTCTGAGAGGTTATCTTCCGCTTCAGGGCATTAAAAAATAAGGTTTCACTGCTGAAGTCAAAAGGTGATTAATGATTGTTCCAAAGTCATTAATCTGGAGAAAAATCTGGGAGAAAAATCTACAATAACGGGAGGAAAATCTGCAATAACGGGAGGAAAATCTGCAATAACGTATGATTTGGCCCACAACGTTCCAGAAATACTCGACAAAAACAAGTCTGTAGGGTGCCAGATTTTTAATACTTAAGCTTTTTAGTAATAACAGCCATTGCAGTTAGTGAAATGACCAAATAACAGCAATTGTAGCATAAACAATTTCTAAATGATACAGGTTATTCTTTTTAAGTATTTTACCTAGTAACAAAATATGAAGCAATGAATAATAATCTGTTAGTTTATCGTTCAAGAAGTAGTTTGTGATTCATGTTTACTTTCTGAGGTTCCATTGAGGATCTTATCAGCATAGAAACTTTAATTCAGAACCAGCAGTCGCTCTTTCTGTCGTTGAGTGTTACTGCTTCCCATTCTAGGAATGGGCACCGAGCGTGGACTGCAAGTTAAAGAAGCCAGGAGAAGACACTAAAAGATGCTGATAAGGGAACTAGCGGCAGAATAAGTAAAAAAAAAGTTTGTCCAAAGTCCGACCTCCATCCTATTTTTGATTGGCCAGTAGGCCTGTCCAGTGAGACTGGTAGTGAAAGCTGCGCCTTTGTCGGATTCAGAGGAATGTCTGATAAATCTCTGGTTGCACCAGATATTTTTTTTCACAGGTATCCGGCAATGCTATCAGCCTTGTATGTTCTATTTAGATGTTTAATACTTAGTCTATAAGCAGTAAATTCTGTTGAATGAATGTTGTAATTCTTTTAAGTTACAACACACACACACGCACACCTACACACACACCAATGTTCACGCAGTCATGATTAGATAGAAAGTTACTGTCTCATTCGTTCATTTTATCTGGTCCACATAAACAAAAAAAAAAAAAACTAGGTTTGACACAAATTAAATTTTCACCAAGGTTTTATAAATTCTTTAGGACAGAGTGTTAAAATTTAAGTTTTCTCCTAAAGTCAGAACATAAGGTTCTAAAACTTTATCCGCTAAATAAATCAGGCTGTTCCAGGGAGAATAAACTGGCAGTGTTCCCAATTTACTCTCTGCTGAGGAGCCTTTTGATGTGAAATCTTGATAACATCCTGATAAATTCACTTTTATTTTTGTCAAAGGTGACTGTGAAAGCGGTTACAAAGACCATCTGGGGCAATATTTTCTTGTCAGCCAAACAAACAAAGAAATGAACTAAAAAGTTAAATCTGGAAGATAAATCTGCTGCAACTAGATGGTACTACATCAAGATAAAGTGAAGACTATGCTTCGGGTTTTTGTGTTTTGTTTTTTTTCAGTGTGACTTACTACTATAATGTCAATTTTCACACTTTCATCCATTTTCTCTAATTATAGCTTTAGCCAAGCTGTTATATTAGCTGCCTTATTTTTTTTTATTAATTCAATTGCATTTGTCTTCGACGTTGAGCTACATTCTGTTCTTAACACCACAGCAAGAGCACATTCCTTTCTGTGATCAAGCAAAGACCCTTTATATGGCTAGATGAAAGCGAGGAACTTGAACTGGTTTGATAACACCCGACGAGCCAGCAGTAGACCTGTCAATATGGGAATCCTTCAGCCTGAGGCACTTTGGAAACATGAATGCACCCAGATGCACAGAGTAGCACAGTGTTCGGAGCACAAGGCAGCCTGATGCAAGTCCTCTGCAGTAAGTTATCTGCTGCAGATGGCCGTGTGTCTTCACAACCGCCAGTTTCACTTTCCCTACAAATTAGCACAGGGCATTGTGTTGGTAAGCATGCAAATCATATTTACCATTTGCAAAAAGGAAGATGCTCAGAGGCACAGGTGTACCCAGAGAGAAAGAAGGAGTGAATAGAGAAGGGATGAAAGAGGGGAAAAAAATCCAACTGAGGGATGGGGAATTAGAGAAATGAAGGGGTAAGAGTGAGGGACGGAGCAGAAAAAAAAATGACTTGGAAGGTTTGCTCTGGTACTGTGAGTGTCTGTGATCCAGAGATGATCTCTTTGTGTAATTGGATGTGAATACACAGAATAATCTTATATAATGTTCAAATGAATACACAATGGCACACACACACGCGCACACACTATACAAAGACAGGCGAATGCTGAAAAATTTGCATCTACATCGAAGGCAGACTATTTTTTTCAACAAACTAAGTGCTGCATTTGTGTGCAAATTGGTTCGGCAAGGAGATTAAACAATGAAGGAAAACTCAGAAATAAATAAGGCTCACAGGTTAGTAATTAATAGGAGGTATGCGAAGGTGTTGGCTTTAGAGGATCATTCTGTGGGTGAGCGTGAGAGTGTCAGGAGACCTCACCTAAGCAGAGCAGCTAATATACAGCTGTGAGCTCACAAGCACCACGGCTCCAAGGAATTTTGCCTCCCTCATGGATGAGCATAAATTCATCTTCTTCTCTCATCTTCCAGCAGGAACATCCTCTACAGCACTCGCCCTGGGTGCACGTCGAGGGGGTTAGGGACAGCTGCTCACCTACCCAAGTGAAAATTAAATGGAACAATATTCTTAACGGAACAGCAAAGAAATACTTGAGAATACAATGAATGAATGTTAAAAAAATCTTGATCACAAATTCCTATTTTGTGATTTGAACAGTACTTTTTTTATTCCACTTTTTCTTTTTCCTGTCCATTTTTGTCTTTGTCTCCTGTGATGTAAAAAGATAAACATGAGATCTCTATCAGGATATAATGCGTTTAAAAAAAAAAGCGGAAAAAGACTTGAGAAAAGGATCAGAGGAAAACAGGCACAAGTTCTCCTTATGACGAGGTAACAGCTATTAAGAAAGCATTTCTATCCATGCAATATAGTTTGACCGCATGAGGCCCTGCGGGAGACACAAATCTTCAGTAGATCATGCATCGAACTGCACCATTGATTTTATGAACTAATAAATCAGCATACGCCCTTATTTTATTCATGCTGCTATGCATTTATTTTATGTATTTTAAACTGTATGTGAAGAGATTTTACTTAGTGGTGAGAGGGTTCTGGAAATTAAAAAAACTGAATCTAAACGCACATACTGTGTGGATTAAAACTAATTACTATTCTATGACAAAGTTCCAATAAGACAAAAAAAAATAAAACAAAACTGCGTTTTATCATGGGTAAGCTCCTTGTTCTTCAGTTCTTTGGGGTTTTGGAGCCTAACAAGCCTCATATTCTAACTTAACTTGGCAAATTTGAATGATTGTACGTTAACAAATAATTTAGCTTTTAGGGGTTTTATGACAAGTCTGATACTTTTCTAATTGTACTTATTTCTTCTGTCATGTAAGCAGACATTCTAACTTTTGTGTAATATTTTAAACTTTTAAGTTGTAATTAATACAAAAGCAAATGAATGAAACACTGGCATTAGATGTGTCAGCTAATGTCAAAATTCTTCCCAAGGACTTTATACGTTTTATTGTATCACACAATGATCTTAGTCTGTATGGTGTCAAATCATCATACTTGAAGTTGTCAGTATGAAACCAGTATTTGCCACAGAAGGAAATAACAGTTTCCCTGATTTAAGTCTCTTCTTTTTGATTAACTAAGGTTTATCTTGGCAAACTGTTTCTTCTTCCATGACTGACACAAACTAGCTGATGCTCAAGTCATTTGTAAAACCGTTGCATTTATTGAGCTCATCAGGTTGCTCCCTCAAGACCTTCAGTACCTGAGGGTAAAACCATCCTGTTGCACCATCGGAAGTTGCAGCAACAGCTTAACATCTCTCATGGGGGTCAAGAATTTGGGCCTGCCTGAAGGAATGATGTAAATTATTAAATGTTTTGAAAAATATCAAAAGGCAGAATGTTCCAAGTTGTTTTAAAATTTGATGTGTGCTGTTCCCATCAAATAAATAAAAGGAAGCATGAAATCTCATCTGTCGACCCAACCGATCGTGATTTGTCTTTGTTAATGGTTGCAAGAAGAATAAAACTGAAGGAATCTGCAGTTAAGAAAGTAGGTCATTTCATCAAGTATTTTATGCTATGTAGATTAAAACAGAATGAATTGTGATTAGTTTTAATATATAAATTTAGAGAAGCTTCATGTTTTAATGTCCTTTTCTCTTTGCTGAACAGTCAATGGACTTTTACAATTGATGGTGTTAAAATGAAATACCGTTCTTCTTGTTTTGACAATGTTTTTCATTTTCCACTCTGAAATACTCAGATCACTGCTGTGAGATATTTTTCAACTTTTTTCTTTTGGAGGTTTTTTTTTTTAATTGAAATAAATATGCTCAGGATTGAAGTGGTTAATTTAGATGGTGAATCTATATTGCACAATAAACCCGTCCAGTGAGGCTAATATTTTTCAAAAAAGTACCTAAAAGATGTCAAGAGTAAAAATGTTTAGTTACTGTAAAATTAAATTGTGGCTTCGGCTGACTAAACACTGGTGAATTTGATATATTAGTTTAGTCTCCCTTGTTTTCAGGAAGGTATTATTATTATTATTATTATTATTATTATTATTATTATTATACTGAATTTAGAAGCCCTTCTGGCTCCTTTTGATGCTTCAGCTATTGTGGTTTTTCTTGGTCATGCATCGGGCTTCTTGATACAGCAAACAAACAAAAAAAAAAGTATCGAAAGAGAAATTGGCCATAAAAATGATGAAAGGCTTACACTTGAAGTTTATCAGAGATAACCAGAAGACATCACAAAACTCAACTCAGTTGTACGACTGAGCACTTGATCTAAGGAAGACACAACATACACCGACATCCTCTTGTTCTTTGAGTGGAAAGTCGCTTATCAAGATGGCAACAGAGCACCAGGATGTAAGAGTTGTGATGTCATGTGGAAACTATCTGTAATGGCTTTCGAAAGTAAAAGCCAGATCTATTATACACCCATAGCAAAGTAATGGGACTTACACTTCAACTCCAAACTACAAGTACAGGGGGGCAAAGGTTGCCAGTGGGCTGGATTTGGTCTGCAGGTCTTAAACTCCAAATGTGCTTTGAATTTTGTCATGATTTGGTTTGAGGGTGGTGAGGTAGAACGCAGGCAGAACCCAGGATGAAAGTGAAAATTATGGGTTTTTTTAATGACAATCCACGGACACAGAATGACGGGAAAACAGATGCGACGGCACAGGGAACAGGCTGGTACACATGACCAGGATCCGACAAGAGACAAAGACAACAGGTGGGTTTAAATACACAGGGAGGGTAATCAGGAATGAGACACAGCTGGGATCAATGAACAGGGAGGACGGAACATCACAGAGACTCACAGGGAACCGGATCACAATAAACACAGAAAAAACCCAAAAATAAACACAGAAAACTACGGATCACAACATATTTGTTGTGTGTTGAGGCTGGATAGATAAACTGAAGGGAAATGAATTAAAAAATCATCCACACCATGTTGACAAGTGACCATAGTTTAGTAATGCAATACATTTTAAATTTGAAACATACACTCAGGAAGTGTGTGTCGGTGCTTTCAAGACTTTGATAAATAAGTTAATTTGTAGTTAAAAGAATAGGTCTCACCTGGCAATGAGAGTGCCATTTGTGTTTCTTTGT
Source organism: Poecilia formosa (assembly GCF_000485575.1). NCBI lineage: Eukaryota > Metazoa > Chordata > Actinopteri > Cyprinodontiformes > Poeciliidae > Poecilia > Poecilia formosa. The sequence continues at coordinate 4,423,462 of NW_006799942.1, read as the reverse complement.
CCGGTCACTGGTCCTTTTCAATACTTCACCCAGCCTATTAGAGGCATTCACCTCAGTGTTAGCTAGAAACTCAGGGAAACATGCTGAGGGAACATAGTGACTGTCACTTCAAATTATAAAGTGAACAGAAAAAAATGCCATTTCTTTTATTGTAAAAGCCTTGGGAAAGAAATGATGAATCATCTTCATGCTGCTTGCAAAATTCTTTAGCACTTTCCAGCTAGGACAAATTCACTGAGCTAATGTTCAAAGGCACCAGACAAGACCACCAGTGTCTAATACTTACATTAACAGCTAGCAACATTCAAAATGACTTAATGGAGGGAGCAAATAACAAAGTGATTGTTAGAGAATTTTCGGTATTATCATTTTGTTATTACTTTAGTTCACATTCAGTCTATAGATTATTGTGATTTTCTGTTTAAAGTGTTCTCTCCCTTATGTGTGTATGAACTGACCTGGAGGTCAGGACTGTCTGTTTCATCTTCATGTGAAACAGTTAACCCTGTGTTTCTCAGACCTTAATTCTTATCAACCAGAATACCTCCTAACTGCCTGTGAGCAGTCGTATTTTGTCTCTTGTATAGTTTGACCTAGAGCTGAACTGGGCTCAGATCGTAGATCAGATATCACACCTGGAACTGAGTTGCTGGTTTGTTTAGGTTAAATGTTTTACGACCTCTGTTGTTTTTTTCTGGCTGTTCTGCTTTGACAATAAAACAGGGGCTCACGCGGAGGCAGACCAGAACTCTCTGTGAACGGCCTGCAGAGGCGGTTGTCAGAGATTTCTCCTTTTGCAAAAGCTTTGCCTTAAAATTCATATATGTTGTCTGTGGTTCTTTAATATAGGTTCGAGAAAAAGTACCTATCAGTGATGATCCAGGATGTTCCATTCACAGCTTAGAAAAACAGATGCATGTAGATAAATGCATTCTCGAAAAGTTGTATTGCATTTCCTGACAGAAGAAACACTTGCTGAATCTCTCTGGTTTTCTTTCCTGATCAAGCCAGAATACCAGAACACATTCTTGCACATCTTGTTTGCTGCAAAAAATAAAAAATAATAATAATCTTCTACTTTTTTTCTTAAGAGGAGCTGTTGGTTTAAGACATTCAAGATATTCTAAGATATCTTTATGTTGACCAGAGGGAAGAAGTGCTCTATTTCTTGACCAAGTCCTAATATGTTAACACTGCAGTCAACTCCAACAGTCTGGGAACATCTCCAAGCCATTTTCTGTCCAACATTTGGTTGAGTTAAGTGCATGGTGGTCTTTATTTGAACCAAGCAAAGGAGAGAAAAGTTAAGTTTTGTGTTTTGTTCAGTGGTATTAACACTTTGCAGTCACATATTCAATTGCATGATGCTTCTCAAAGAACAGCAATGCCACAGTAGTGTCTATAACATACTTAACTATTTCAAGTTCACAAATTTTCTTTGTTTGAATGAAACGTGACTACAACTGCTCTCAGCTCCATGACTCCACTCCATCAGAGTTTTTGATATGTCAGCCACAGAGGCTCAAAATAATTCACCACGAAAACTGGACAGTTCTTCCTGACTGTATCTGTGCCTATGTCCCTTTCAATGGAATATATAGTCTATAAACTCCATGCATCCACTCCCACCATCAATTCCTGCAGCCTGTTGCGATAAGCAGTTAATCAATTAGTTGTGTGATAAATTAAAATGAGCTTAACTTCAGTATTTATTTGTACAATGATAATCCTCCCATTTCCACAGTCTTTTTATAACTAAAATAACATTGCACCACTATTCTGGTTTGATTTGTTTCAATGAACATAACTACAAAACATTGTTTTCGCAGTTCAACAAGTTTCTGCAACCTCTTGACTACACTTCTACTCTGCCGGTAGCTGTAATTGCATAATGCTGTTCTTCAATGAGAAAATCCACAAAAATTACCAATGTTTTTCTCCTACCTCTAAATTTCTGTCAACATCTGTAACTTTTCTCTTTAGTCAGCCACTTTATAATTTTTGACTTTCAAGCCTCAGCCTGTGGGAACATGAAGTCTTTTTTTTTTTTTTTTTTTCAAGAGAAGATCCATCTCTGAGGCTCTCCAACATGAAATCATGCCAGACAAGATTTAACAAATAGGTCTCACTTGCTTTCAGGCACAAAGCCTGGAGGGGAAGCAGCAGACATAGTGTTGCCACAGGTTTTACTGTAAATTCCACACATTTCGGACAATTTGTACCATATTCAATATGACTGATCATAATCAATTCCCCAACAGAGATGCAGTCCAATATTTGGTGGGCGTAGCCTAATTCCTCTACTAGAATCAATTAAAAACATCAGCCCCAAGCCATGCTTTTACCAAGAGTCTTGGAATTTGAAACAAATATGTAACTTCTCAGAACCTTCATTAAAACTCTCCTGGAGCTATTGTTCAAACCCACAATAAGTCATTAATTTTAGATCAAACTTGCCATTTTTTTTTCTCTTTTACAAATGTTGTATATCAACAAACTCTTCCTTCAGCTTTTAATATGTAGACTTCAGAATGTCTTAGTTTTAATGTGTCATCAATGTCTTAAGACTACCAAAGACAAAATGTCAATCTTGGTCACCTGGTTTGTCAAGAATGAGTCAGCTCATTTTTTCTGCTGAGGCTCAGCTGCACCCCCTCAAATGTCCAGACAACAGTACGAATGTCCTTTTAATTCTTTCTATTATGTGTTCAAAGAAATCCTTGCTACATTTTGGCTGTACTGCTCTCTATCGCTAGCTTTTCGCAGAAAGCAATTATTTTTCCATGTTTCCTCCCGGTACACTTCCCCTCACTGGCAACATTAAGTGAATGCTTGGCCATTTCTGCTCGTCTTTTATTTTCCCTCAAACCCTGTGTGCCAACATCACATTCTTAGGTCAGATATAAATAAAACATTGAATAAAAAGTCGTGAGATAAGTCCTACAAACATGTGTGACAGCCTAGCTACAATAGAGTTGTCGATTGGAAAACACAGGCACCGAGTAGAAATAAAAATATTCATCTGGGAATTTAAACATTGGAGTATCTGTAAACCGGTGTTTCTGGTTTGTTGGATATGAAAAAAAAACATTGGAGACAGCAGCTGAGCACTTACATTCTCCGTTTCAGCTTAACAGAACTGAAAAAGAAAAATGCAGCTGCACTGTAAGCAGACCACAAATTCAACTTTCCGGCTGCTGTGTTTGTATGACAGACAGAAATTAATACTTTATGGCCTTGAAGATTGGATCAAACTATTCATCTGGGAACCTGCACCTTGAAGGAATCTCGTTCATTTGCTGGAGGTGTAAACAAATGCGGCAAAGCAGAGCAATTGATCAGTTATGTTCCTTGCGTAAGCTTAATAAAACAAAACAAAACAAAGAATCCACACTTCCTATTCAAACTTTCAGCATTTTTTAACCTTTTAGTGTTAGAAAATGCTGAAAGTTTGTGCATTTGTGCAAGTTTAGTGCATCATAAAAGACAGCCGTTGGTCTGTCGTTTATGCTTTCTATAGTTTAGTCGTCGCAAATTTCATGTCGTTTTTCATTCTAACCACAAAAATTTTACTTAGACTTCATTTTACTTTATATGTTCCATAAAGCAAACTTCAGCTCTGATTTAAAATATTCTGAGTCCGTCTACAATTTTACATTCTTGCTCAATTCTCACCAGATTGACTGATGACGTTGTTCAGACAACATAAAACTGTTGTAGGTATGAAAGACGTGTTCACAGATAAACAAAACAAACTTACATTTTTGCTATGTTGTGCATGGTAATTTGTACTTGTTTACTGAGGCTGTTCTATTTCTTTTTTTCCATAATGGTTTAAAAAACCTGACCTTCGTCTACTTTGCTCTACAAAATGTTGAGTCATACATTCTGAGAGTCTAAAACAAATATGAAACTTTTCCTTTGAAATATCTGAAAAATAAGAAGGAACTTTTATTTTTCTTATGGATGTTATGTTGCTGGCCATGGACATGTAGAATTCAGACTCTCTCTTGCTCTTCCTGCAGAGAGTGAATCAGACATTACTAAGAAATTAAAAATGATTTATTTAGAGCATTGATGACTCAGACACAGCAAAGAGTTCAGGCATAAAAGGCTGGACATGTTTAGAAAACAATATCAAGGGTTTTGAACATCACTGCTCAATCCATCATTCAAAAACTGAAGAAAATGGTGCACAATTGAACTTAATCAAGAAATGGGCATCCACTTTAACTGACAGGCCAGTCAAAGAGAGCATTGTTGAAAGAACCAGCAACTCTGGAAGGGCTACAGAGATCCAAAGCTCAGGTTAGAGGATCTGCTGACAGAATATATACATATATACAGAGTGTGTTTGTGGTACAAACAAACTCTGAACTCATTGCTACGGTGAAACATGATGGTTGCAGCTTATTGCCCTAAAATGCTGCTTTTCAAAAGGCATGGAAGTTGGCGAGAGATTCTCAAGGATGAAAAGTCTTGAGATTGCAGTTGAGGTACTTCTTTCAGTGAGACAAAAAGCTCAAACTTGCAGCAGCTACAATGAAAGGATCTAGATAAAAGCATATTTAATGCCAAAATCTTGTCCAGTGAGAATCAATGGGCATAAAACCAGGGGTTTTCGGTTATTTTCTACATATAGAGGGGCTAGTTAAAATGCTAGCCCCTCTGCTTAAAGTTTTTTACTTTGGAAACAGGGCAGTGTACTGTTGGCAACAAAGGTTTTAAAGTGAGGCAGATAAACAATACAAAGACAAGTCAAGATTTGTAAATATTAGTGAGAAGAGCTACTACAGCGTGAATGTGAAGTTTCTGTTACTTGAAACTAGTCAGTCCTGTAAACTGAAGTCCAATTTTTGCGGAGCAATATTGTAAACATATTGAAGGTGGATTTATATCAAGCAGTTAAGAAAAAAACAAAAAACAAAAAAACATTTTCAATACTGTGGTTACAGTGAACTTCTCATTGGAAGTTCACTGTATATAATAGAAATATTATGTATTTCCCCCCAAACCTTTCTCATAATTACTAACCAATATTTTGCTTGTTTCCACTGATATTTTTGACATTTCATGTTTAGCGTTGAGCTCCAACAGTCTTTGAGAACTTTGGGAGGCCTTGCCATAATTTTTCCACAGATTCTATATCAAGTCATAATGCCAGCTGAGCCACTTAAAATGTCAGTATTATATCCAGATGTGGGACTCATATAATCTTCAATGGATATTTTGGACTCCATTGTCTTTTTAAAACAGGTATATTAGCTATAACTCCTGTATAGATATTAGTTACTAAATGATATTGCATAACTGGCCGTGTGCTTGTAACTGTGTCAGACACAATAGGAGAGTTAAAAAAATTGTGATTTTATTTCTTTAAGGTCACTACTCCAACTTGCCTCCTTAATTGGGACTGACAAATGTTACCCAAAGAAGACACTTAGTTAGTGCAAAGGAATTAAAATTAATTGTGTAAATAATGTAAATGAAAAGTGTAATGAATAAATTATCCTTTTCTTTTTATGCTTGGAAGAAAAAAAATACTTTTGTATCTCACCTCAATCTGACCTTAGTAATTTGGTTTGCACAATACTGAGCTGTTGTTTTAGCTTGTGGGCTGTGAGATAACTCATAAACCAAGTGAGACATATATAAAATCTGGATCAGCTGCAAGACATGAAGACCTCTATGGTACACCACTGGTTTCGTTTTCACTCAAATCATCTTAACACGTTGCTTCTCATATTTGCTTGTGCAGTGGACTCTGACCTCTTTGTGCTTTATACAAGATCAATAAGGGTTCACCTTGTCTTCACATTGAATTGAATATGGACAATTTTTGGGTGCCAGCAGGCGGGAGCAGTACATGAAAGACAAGGGGTAGTTTTTGATCAGATACGGAGTAGAAGAGAGAATCGGGAGGGTCGAATCAAGCATAAAACACTGAAACAGAGCAGGGAAGAGACATGGATTTGAAGCAGGAGTTATGCATAGTGCAGTCAAGTTTCTCGTAAGGTTAGATGGAGGACACCAGTTAAAAAAAATTGCCTAGAGAGACAGCAGTGAGAGAAGCGTAATCTGTGAAGTTACACAAAGTTTGTGGAAGAGTGAGGGAGGATGATAGTGGTACAAGTGTGTTGGATTACAAAAAAAAAAACAAACAAAAAAAAAACTTTCCTCAATACAGCTGACAAAATACTTTTCTGAATAGACAAATACAGTTAGTTCAGGTTCAAGTTAAGAATAGAGCACTTTTACAATTCAAGTGTTATCCAAATTAAAAAAATAAAAAATCATTGAATACCATGTGTCAGCAATAAGCCTTTTGGGGTCTCAGTGGAAATTAAAAGCGGCTGAAAAAAAAAATTCTTCTAGCACACAACAGAACAAAAGTGGATTTGATGTCTCAGTTTAATTGCTATCATTCCATCTGGGTTATTGTGGAAAGCACTGTGATGGTAAGTGTATAATCCCTAATACTTTAAAACATAATTGCTTTAAAGGTAAAAAAAATAAAAAAAAAGTTTACATGAGGTTATATTCTAATGCCATGGGTAATATGAAGAATATTTGGATGTGTTCTTAAAAATATATATGCTACATTATTTGCTTATCCACTAGGTAATCCAGAGATGAGTACTATTTCTGATCATTTCAGACAATGTAGTCTGAAATGTTTTGATTTCAGACTACATTGAAAAATGTAGCTTTTAAAATCCGCTGTGACAGCTTTGCTTTCATTTTTTGACTCTTAAATATGATGCTCAGAAGTTCATGGACTGTCCTGAGGGGGCTTCTGACAGTAGGGGTGGAATGTAGGCACTCTGTTTGTATGGCGGTTTATAGCAGAATGGCCTGACACCCGGGGCTGATAGCTGGACTAAAACCACTGACTTTCTACCTGAGACACACACACACACAAAGAAGTTGAAATAAGGACAAAGCCTGAGGCTCCCAGTAGGGAATCTATCATTTGAGAGATGGATTTCAAAGTGGAATCACCTTTCTCTCTCTTTTTTTTATCTTTCTTAACTCTTCTTTTTCTTTTCTCTTTTCATTATTTTTGTGTGGATAAAAAAAATCACCTGCTTCAATTTACAATTAGAAAAATACAAGCAGCAATTACTTTCTCTAACCTCTCGGGCACTGATCTGTTGTTCATGGCGATCATTAAGAAGACCAGTCTGATCCAGGTAAAACTCACACTGGTAGCTGTTGCCATGGCAAAGAAAATGGATCTGGCAAAAAAGGGACAGAAAACCAGCTGAGAACAGAGGTGACAGACAAACACACTCATTTGAAACTGACAAATGTTTTGACACACGGAGGTTTAATGGACAAAGACCAAGAGACATTCACACACCCAGCCACACACATAATACGAGAGAATTTTAATTATGTCTTAAACAATAATTTTGGCAGCTCTTAAATTGGCAATTATCTCAGAGTTGCTGTAGTTATCCTTTAATCAAGTTGCTTTGCTTTCAACATCTGATGTTTGAAGTTCATCTGCAATAGCTCTCTCATCCCCTCTTTCTTGCAGACAAAAAAAAAACCCTCAAGTACTTAATTTGTTGTTTAGTAATTTTGCAAAACCAATGAACATGACAATAACAAAATAGTTCTCATTTAGAGTTGCCACTGGAGAACTGTTTACGCTGGCTGGTCTGCACTCTGCTCTGCTGCCACCAAACCATCTTAACCCTCTTCCAAGAACAAACACACACAGCATCCCATTATGAGCAGACATGTGCACTCATAGGGTAAGCCACTAAATCACAGAAAATAAATGTGACAATATACCTAATCTAACTGTAAACACATTTGCTGTTAATCCTGAGAAAATGCCCTTGGAAAAACGTGATGATAAAAAGGAAAAACAAACAGGGTTAGAGAAGATTGTTTTTTATTTATTCAGCTCATAAAACCAAGCATTTCATTTATTTTAGTTTCTGTATTTGAAGTCCATTGTGATTATAGTTAAATTAAAACGCAGTGAGTTCAATTTAGCAGATACAGCCCCAATTAAAATACAAATTGGTACCACAAGATCTAACCAGGGGAGACCTATGATTTGAGTTTAATTCTTCAAGCATGCAAAGAGTATGACAAAAAAAAGAAATAAATAAATAAAACTACACTTATGAAGGGCAGCCATCATGTCAAGCACAAAACTGACAATTCCACATATTTATGTCAAGGTACGTCACTCAGTAGTCCACACCTGTAGCAACTCAACTAAATGGACAGCTCAGTATGACCCAGTACGTTTTTTTTTTTAAAAAAGGAAAAATTCTAGAGAATTGGAAAAGCCAAATATATACTCTCTACCCTTAATACGGCACATCTTTGGTTGATGTGAGCGCAGCAATCACGCAATCACATTACAGAACATCAATGCAACCATGCTTCTGGATATGGTGACAATTTGCTGCTGTTTAAGCTGAGCATCAAGAAAGAAGAGTTAAATCACTTAGAACATCATGTGGTTTTTGGTGCCAAAAGAGCTCGTCTGAGTATTTCGTTAATGGCTGATACTTGGATTGTCACATGTAGCAACCGTAATGCACCAGGATAATGAACCATGTCACAAAACATACATCAACTCAAATTGATTTCTTAAAGATGACAATGATATTTCACTGTACTCCAGTTATTTCCACATCCACTAAATCCCAATCCAAAATAGGAAATCTGAATTGTGTCAAAATGGACCACAATGTAGGAGGAATTCTTTAAACATCTAGGTGAACCTATGGAACAAATGTTGTCACACCTGGTATTTGCAAGGCATACTTCTCAAAATTGTTGGCGAGTATATAAAAAAAATGTTATCCTATAACATTATAGTAAAGGAAAGGTGAACCAGAATGTTGTTTAGTCTCTAGAGTTTGAACATGTACCGCACAGAATAAATCATTCTGTTTTAAAAATCCATATGTCTGTAATATACACAACCTTGATAAAAGTCAGGTTAATAATTTACTTGGATTCAGGTGTCTTAATCACTCCCGTGGCCGGAGATGTTTAAAATTTACCACCTGGGGGAATGCAGCCTGCTTATGCTGGTCTGAAAGAAGGGGTTGCTCTCAGAAGCTCACCAAATTCCAGTATGATAGAATATCTCTGTATGTATTCAATTTCTTCACAGCTAATTTCTCCAGTCAACTGCTAGTAGCATCATAATGAAAGCAAAAATAAACAACAATTAAACCATTAACATGGTAGGACCTCAAGACTTAATGACGTCTTCAGATTAGTTGGGTAGAGAGCTTCATGAAATTGGTTTCATCGGCCCAGCAGCTGCTTCCAAGCCTTATATCAACCAAGTGCAATGCAAAGCATCTTATTCAGTGATGTAAAGCATCCCACCACTGAACTGTACAGCAGCAGACTTGTTCTCTTGACTGATAAATAATGCCCCACTCTTTGGCCAGTCAATGGACAAGTCTGGGTTTTGCAGTTGCCTTCAGAACACCACTTGTCTGGCTGCACTGTGGCAGGTGCAGAATTTATTTTACTGTTCAGTGAAGGGAACGTTCACTTCTTCAGCATTTCATGCTCTCAACTTTGTAGGAACAGTTTGGAAATGGATCCTTCTTGTTCCAATATCACTGTGCACCAGTGTACTGAGCAACACCATAAAAACATGGGTGAGGGAAACTGTTGAAAACTTTTACTCACCTGGCCCTGATTCAATATGAATAAGGTGGGACCATCAGTTCCAACATCTGACTCTGACCTTCTTCTGGAAGAATGGCCAACAAGTCTTGTAAAAAGAAAAGTGCAGTAAAAGTCCAAGACATTCCTCGTAAGCTGAAGATGTTCATGCTGCAATGAGAAGGCCAACATAATATAATATATATATAATGTGTTTATAAAGGGAAGTGACCCAATGCTTTTGGAAATATATTGTATTTCAAACTCACCACTATTACTTTATATTGATAAAGTATTCTGAGATGAAGATGACATACAGTTAAAATAGGAATTTACTACTTTTACTACTCTGTTTACCAGTCTGCAATTAAATCCCACTTTTGTTTGACATTCTTGGTTTATACAAAAGGTATAGAGGAGAATGAACCACATAACTACTAAGAAATATGCAGCGATGTTTGTGTCATGTTTCTCCTGATCCATTTGATACCAGTGTCAAAGATGAAAAGAGATTATGATGAGAGGTTATTGATAGAGTTTTAACAGAAAGTGTCCATCAATATATTTAACTCCAATTATGAACCAAAAGATTTGATGAATCAATAAAAACAATTCCCAAACAACATCTTAAAATGAAGTGATGTTTCGATGTTAGGATTTTCACAATCTGATGTGCTGTGAGTCTTACCTCTGAAACTGTACTAATTCGTGGAAACCTGCTAAAATGTAAGGAGAAAGTTTAAACACACATAAAGATGAGTCAAATTTACAACCCAATGAACAATTCCAAACTTTTTGCATAGTACTAAAATAAATAAATTAATAAGAATAAGAATAAGAATAATAGTAATTTAAGTCATAATTAAAGTGAACAACATTCTCTAAAGCAGAATATTTTTGGATATGTTGGGAAAAAAAAGTTATTTTTGAGTGCTAAGTGTTGAAAGTGAGTTCTTTGTATAAAAATAAAAGTTCCTGAGAAAAGGCAGAATAGGCAGCCGATGGGAGAAATGGAAAAATTTAGAGTGACTGCAAAGGTAAAGTGAAGAATATGCCAAATTAAACCAGACAGTGAAACAAAAAGAGTGAAATTAGGATTGAATTCATGATAAAATGTTGTTGCACACAGAAACAATGAATAAACAGCCCTGTCTGTGTTCATTTTCCTCAGCCTGTTCCTGTTTAAATGGACAGGCAAATGGTATTTTCCTTTGATAAAAAAAAAATCATTTAATAGAGATAGGAAAGGTTAAAGGGATCAGTGATTCCACAGCTCATGTCTTGTCCCCAAATGCATTGCTTGTATTCACTATCAACATGATGAGATGAATCAAGCAGGATTTAAAAGCTGTAATGAGAAAGTTTATAAGACCTCCAGAGTGGATTGTGTCAAAGTAATATTTCCGGATCACTAAAACTGCTTTAGTTATTCGCTGTGATTTGCCTTTCTGTTTCTGACATAGAGTGAATTAAAACAAAAGGTCAAACGTTGCGTTTGAGCATTTGTGTATCTATTCAAGTAGAGAAGAAGCCTCTGCAGACAGAAAACAAGGTATTAAACTCTGTCCATGTCCTTCCTGAAAAGACAACACTTTTAAAAGGTTATCTCAGATAATAAATTCAAGTAAACCTGTTAATTTTAAAACCCATTTAAGTTTTAAGAGAATTTGTACAACCAAATAACCAAACTAAACTTAACAAAAAAAAAAGAAAAAAGGAAAGAAATATACATGTATGAAAATGTCCCAGATAAATTTAAATCCACAATTTGTCTAACTTATTGCTGTGATGTTAATTTATGGATTTGTGTTCCGATGAGTAACAGTTTGCAAGAGATTGCTCTCAGGAAATCTTGAAGGTCAGCAATTCAAAGCAGGCCATGTCATTTTTTAAGGTTTTTGCATACACAGAGCTTAGCATCTTTTTCAACTTTCTCAAAATGTTCCTACATTCATTTTTTTCTTCACGCACAGATCTGACTAGAAGCCAAGCTCCTTTTTATGTTTCTCTTGTAATTTATTTGAAGAAGTGCACGATGACACATATAAAAGTAGACTAATGAGAAAATACTCTTGATGCATTCCAAACAGCCATTCCAAACACCTCTTCCCCACACATTAAATTCATAGTTTACAGTTTGTTACTAAATGCACACTGTGTCCACATTTTCAAAGAAAAGGACTTAACAAAAAGTCAGAAAATTAGCCATTGGATCAAACAAGTTCATCTTATCAGATTCCCAATTGGATACCCACTGAGGCACTGTTTTGGATCTTTAAACTGTTCTTCCACTGCAGCAGACCTTTGTCATAACAAGCAGTGATCTACAACAACTATATTGTTTCACACTGCAAAATATATTTGGTACGCAGCTTAGGTTGTAAAGCTGTTTAACAGCTATCTTTTGTCCAGCTTTACGTTTCCTGTGCCTGGCAAGTTTATATATCAGCTATTATATGGGGAAATAAAGTAACTTGTGTTTTTGCGTTTCAAACAATTTGAGGGTTAATGTCTTCATTACGTTTATACAGAATGCTTATCCCACTAATGTTCCTCTTTAGTTTTCTATTTAGATCATGGATTCCTCAACAAAGCTATATATAGCTATATATATATATATATATATATCTATATAGATATATATATAGATATAGATATATCTATATATATATCTATATACATATAGATATATATATAGATATAGATATATCTATATATATATCTATATACATATAGATATATATATAGATATATCTATATCTATATATATATATAGATAGATAGATAGAAATCTAATCCCCATCACACTAGCTGTGTCAGGATCTTGGGTTGTTTGAGTTTAATTTACATTTTGTTATTTTTTGTGTCCCTTCTTAGAGATTGTAGTTATGTTTATTTTTGTGTTTAGTCCTTTTTTTACTTACTCTAGTTTTTATTATGTTTATTATCAGTGGCGGAACAAGTCGCCGTTGGGTCAGGGGGCGGGGCTAATGACCGGGCCCTTTATACCCAAAATAACAAAGCTCATGAAAACATAATTTTATAAAATACTAATAAAAGCCATTCATATTTGTCGTAAAAAATGCTCCAATCTACCTAGTTTACAATCCGTTCCTAAGTATCTGGCTGATAATTACATTATGGATGATTGGTGACGTGTTTTACCCAGAATACACTTGGAGACAATGTTGGCGATCAACTTGTAAATTTGTATGTCATAAAGTTAAATGTAAGAATGACAATAAAGCCAGTCAGCACAATAAAATGTAGCACAGCATTTTATTCAATATTTTACACCCACTATGTCATTAAAATCAGTCGGTCTTGTAAAGTTTTTAGCAACCATGAGTCAACAGTGACTGGGGCAGCCTGCTGTATCATCAACTTGGGGACTTATTACAGTAATCTAAATACAACATACTCAACAGGAGTGGGCCACACCTTCTTATTATGTCTTGTGTTAGATTCATTTCCCAGTCCTCAGTGTATTCTCCCTGTCCCCCCATGTCATTTCCTCTTTCTCTCTCTCTTCTGCAGCCCACTACCCAGGTTTTTTGTTCAGCATTCAGCCTCCCAGTACATAAGCGCCTCATTCTCAGTTCAGGGTGTTTTCCAACCCAGGTCTTCAAGACACTGGCCTGCATGTTTTAGATGCATCTCTGTTTTAACAAACGTGATTCAGATAGTTGCAGTTCAATTAAAGCCTATTAATTAGGCATTGATTGAAATCAGGTGTGCTGAAGCAGGGAATTGGCAAAAAATACAGGGCAGTGTTCCTTTAGGACCAGTTTTAGGAGATACCGTCACTCAGATTTAGCTGGATGTGTAAAAAACAAAACAAAACAAAACAAAAAAATATATATACAATAACATGGTTGTTCTGAAGTAGAGATGAGATGTATAGCCAGAGCCCGACGTGAAATTTGGGCTGGTTCGTCCCAAAATTATATGGTGCTTGGTTGGTCAGGCTTCTATGGCACATTTTTAATAAGCTTACAATACACAGCAAAAAGGAAAATAAATGAAAATGCACATGCACAATACTGTGGTAAGAAATAAAGAAAATAAGGTGTAAAAGTTGAAACTGTAACAAGTACAGCTCCCTGCATACACACAGCTCTGCCCTGCTCTGCTCAAATCAGTCACACATTCCAGAAGATTTGCACTTCAATGTGTCCGCATATAGTTCATAATGTACATAGTTGCACCTCTGCTAGTACCATGGCTTGGAGCATGACTGTAAGTAATATATATTTTCTTAAGGAAACACCTGTCTTGTTTTACAGTAGTGCAGCCTCTACTGGAAAAGTATCACACAATTTACAATGTGGAGTTATGTATAAAGCCAAGACAGTAGTAGCTACAGCTTGGTCTTTATAGCATTTAATGGCTTTTTTGTGAAACAAATTCTGTTCTACTGTCTTGATAGAGTAGATTATTCTCTGTTTTATGAGTTTTTATGATTTATTAATCCCTTTAAGATTGAAAACAGTTGTCATGAACCTATGCAACTTTGCCTCAATTAGAATTCAAGGATTTGTGAAAATTCATATAACTGTCACGTTTCCTTACTGCCATATCTGCCTGCTGCTCCTCACCTGTGTCATTGTACATGAGAGGACCTGTTGTGAGCTGCACTTATAGTTTATTTGGTCAGTGACTCAGACACACACAAACAAAGAGGACAGGATAAAAACTGTTATACAGAGTTCAAAAACTAAGCCAACCTGAAACAAGTTTGAAGCAAAAATGTAGAGGCACATAGATAAAAATAACCTTCCACAAGACAACTAAGCCTATAATGTATTGCTAACTGCTGTTCTTATGTAACCTCATTCCAAATCTACAGACTCGAAATATAATCTGCATCCAGTGAGTAAACAGGATTATTTTTTTTTTCTTTAGGAATAAAATCCTGTCAGTCTAGCATGTAACTTATGCAAATGCAATGTGAATATTTGTGTGGTAAAACAGGTCTTTTTTTTTAAAAGGTCAGTTTCTAAATGCTAGGTAAACATAAGTCGGTTATGTTATTTTAGTAGGTTGTAGTGCACTTAGACATTTTACTTACAAGTGCAAAAATAAAGTCCTGATCTGGTTTGTCATGTAATAAAACTCAACAGCATCATTCAAAACTAATACAGGGTTAATTTTGTGGAGTCTTGACTGGAATGTTGGAGTTATGTCTCAGAATGATTTACCTAACCTCAGTATAACTTGAAAAAAACTCATCTCAGCTCCACTCAATGGTACATATAAATGTTCCATGGTGACAAAGTTTTGAACAAAGTACAGACAAAAAATAAAAATAAAAACAAAATGTTAATGGACCAATACAAAAAAAAAAAAAAAAAACTGCATAAAAAAATATTTGTGGTGGTGGGCGATTGTTACCTGAAATGCTCTTTCCTAGTTCAGTTTCATAATGTTTAAATAAAAATAAAACAATCCAGTGATGTCGTATTTTCAAGATGAATTGTCTGTGTAATTTAGACATTTTCTCAATACACGGTTGAGCAAATGTTGCTTTTTTCAATGTAATATTGCTTTTGTACACCTTCCAACAAAGATACTAAGTTAAAAAATAGGTTTGAAGAGTGGTTCTGATCTGAAAAAAAAAACCAAAAACAAAAAAAAACTGCTGCTCATTTCAGCTCTAGCTCCTGGTTTACCTGGCTTTATCAGTAACAGCACAGACTGTAACACAGACACACTGCAAATTAAAGTTTCAACATTTCTTTATGAGTCTTTGATATTAGAAATTTATGTTGGACATAGTGTGCTGAAATACAGTACATTTACTGTTATGTTCAGAAAAGTCGTTAACAACAGCTCTAGTGAGTTTAATCCTATGTTTAAGAATTTTGAGGTCAACTTGTTTTTCAGCCCCAGTAAGTACACTGCCTCTTAAAAATCTAAATCTTAAATTATTCATCATCTAATAAGCTAGAAAACTAGCAGCAGCAAATTAACATCAAACTCCAAAAACTAGCCTGACTGGTAACATGTAAATGAAATAGTAACTCATTTAGATATGCAAATGCTTGTGCAAATGTGGTCCCTGAAACCTACAGACCACAAACAATAGTCTGCGAATAATGGAAATGTGTTCAAAGCCTTGTCGATATTTGTTCATAGATTTAATTTGCTATTCCAGTTCTGATTTATTAATTGCTGCATTTGTTGCGCACAGAGGCTTTGTTATTGTTGTTGTCCTTTGGTTGTTTGTCTGGACCAATTACGGATGATCCTCCAGGGAGTGGATCGGACTCTTCAGATGTCTGCTGTAATGTATTGATTCCTTTCATCTCTGGTTGCTGGTCTGTGCGCAAGTGCACACGCGTGTGCGTTCAAATGTGTTTGCGTGTGCACGAGGGCACGTTTGTCAAAGACAGATGGGAGTGGGTGCTTGTGTCTGTGTGGGAAATGAGTCGATCTCATTTACACTAGTCTCTTCACCCGACAAGGGAGGGCAGACACCTCGCTCGTGTGTTTGTTGCTTCTCTATTTCCTTCCTCTCCCTTTGTTGGTTTCCTCACATATGCTCATTGGATCCTGTCATTATATTTCCTTGACACATTTGAGTCATACTGCAGCTTTATATCCCACTGGCTGCTATATTTAGTATGTGAACCTTCTAGCTTTGTCTGCTGATCTTTGCCGGTCTACTCGTTCATTTATTATTTCCATTTTTGTCCATTTTTATTTACCATCATCCATTTAGAATCTTTAACTTTCATAATCATTTTTTATCTATACAGCGCTGCACTTTATATTTCTTTCACTGTCTGTTTCATAGTGTTAATTATGAATGCCAAATACAAAAATAGTTGGCTGTGAGAGAAAAAGATAGATGAAAATAGAAACTATTTGGTGCATCATGAGATGGA
Organism: Poecilia formosa; assembly: GCF_000485575.1. Taxonomy (NCBI): domain Eukaryota; kingdom Metazoa; phylum Chordata; class Actinopteri; order Cyprinodontiformes; family Poeciliidae; genus Poecilia; species Poecilia formosa. Next base: position 4,406,912 of record NW_006799942.1, on the reverse strand, counting down.
AACTAACTTTCAGTTGGCATTGATTAAAGGTTTTGGGCTTGTAAAAGAATCCACTATAATTCCTTATTATGTGGTCTCTCATACACAGCCTGATGAAAAATCCTCAAAGCTGGCAATAATGCAATGAGAACACTGTGTATTTATAATTTTCTTCATGGAGAAAGAAAATCTGCATTTCTTTGCATCAAAGAATTTCAAAGCAAAGTTCTTAAGGGATGGGTTGGGGGCTGTACAGCGCAGTACAGTTACTCTGCAGTAAGGCAGTCCTGGGTTTGAATCCAGGCCTGGGGTCTTTCAACATATGTTTGCATGTTCTGCCTCTGCATGAGTAAGTTGTCTCCAAATACTTTGGTTTTGTCCCACAGTCCAAAAACATGACTGCTTGGTTGACTGGTTTCCCAAAATTGTCCGTAAGGTATGAATGTGTTTATGGTCACAGATCTGTCTGCCTGAGACTGCCTGAGACTGCCTTTCTGCGTTTGACCCTTGCCTATTTCACAGATCTACATCTCATCTCAATGAGGTCCAACGCTGATATAAAAGTTGTCCTTTTCATGCAAGGCTTTGCCTCCTGTGACATCATCACCGAGCTCTGAGTTTAAATCTACCTACTTCAGTCAAGACTTTGCTTGTTGTGACACCAAACTCTTATCTACTTTATCTAAGAACCAAAAGCTGTTGCTTATTATTCCAAGCCCACTCCTGGTCTCTGAAAAAGTTAGTGACTTAGTTTCTGAGTTTTCTGCTTGTCATTGGATTCTCAGTAGCCACTAATCAGTTTCCTTTTACCATTTGACCTCAAAGTGTCTCCAGCAGTTCCCTGTTCTTAATCTTAGAGCTTTATAATAACTCTCTTAACCCTTGTGCGTGCAAGGACTGAGGCAAACGTAGAGGACTGTGGCAAATGATACAAGTTTTATGTGTGTGGGGTCGGTTGGACCCCATTTCTAAATACAAGGGTTAAACTACACTCTGTCTGGCTGAAGTTTTGGGTACTCAGAATGATCTGTTACATCTGTGCCAAATGATCAGAAGGCAAATGAGGTGGATTAGTTCTGCTTGGCAACAACTGGCGGTATCATCCAGGACATGTCGCTGTGGAATATTGTCTCTGATGCCTGGAAATTTAACTTTTACCATGTCATGACAGTCATGAAGCTGTCATAATCATAATCATAATCATAATCATAAGCTGTCCTCTTCAGTCAGAGGACTCTTCAGATTTGCTGCAAGACTGACTGCTTCGGAGATCTTTCCTTCCCACAGTTTCACCATCCAGAGTGACTTTTTAAATATATTGGATGGATGATATGAGATACAACATTGATGTTCCCTTTGGGAAAAATAAAGTAAATTTGGATTGAATTCAAACCCACCTCTTGCCAGATAACCGTTTGAGTCGGGCATTAGTTCTCCTGTGAGCCTGCAGGAATAAGTGGATGTAGACAATGGATGGGCATTCTTAGAGGGAAACTTGATTTTTATTTTTATTTTTTTTTTTTATCCAGATTACAAAGGGTTGTCTCATTTTCAAACCATGGTACTTTTATTTTAGAATACATTTTATCAATGCATCTTGTGTAGTTTATTACATTTTGCTAGGATTTTGTCAGATTAGGCACTGAAAAATTACCCCGAGGCAACATTTATCTATGCTTGTAATTGGCAGTGCCCTCAGCTCTTTCAGAAGACAGCAGAAATTGCGCAATACAAAGCAAGCACTAATTATACATGGGTGAATAGACAATAATGTTTTCATCTTCTAGCTTGCCTAAAATTCAGATTAACTGTTACACAATAATAATTGACTTTTGTTGTTGTTTGTTTTGTATGTAGCAATTGTGTAAAAGCAATTTTGACTATTGATCAAAAAATGTTAGTAAAAATCAATATCTGACAACTTCTATCTTTTAAAAACTTTATGAATTCATTAAAACAGACTGGTGAAAGACTTCAGCTGATATTGATTACGAATATATTGTTTTGAACACATTACATATTACTAATTACATTCACAATTCATTATATGTACATATCTCATGTCTCCTTGTCAGTCATGAGTGAAAAATGAAGGTTGAGATGCCTATTTTGACTTATCAACCAGTTTTAAACAGTCATTTGGATCATTAAGCTCTTTGTAACACTATTGTGGTAGCTTCAGTAATAGAACCTCAGAACTTCAGAAAGGGAATTCTGCTTGTCAGACATTTTTGCACTACACTGTTGGATTTGTTTTATATGGAAGAGTGAGGAACGATTCTTTGCATGGCCTGCATATGAAGCATCAGTTGAGAGTCTGAGCACAGATGCATTTAACTACTGTATGTGCAGTGCCTTCATAGGGGATTGACACCTCATTGCTAAGTGAGTGCACAAAGGATGTTCCTCCTCAGCATCCTGATAGTCAAAGCCCAAAGGATAACATTTCAGTAATGATCACCTAGCAGGAGATGCAGGTCAATGACCTGTAAATTCCTGTTTATAAATTACGTAACCTCCTTTTTCGTTTTATGCTCTGATGAAGACCACAAGACCAAAACCTTAGTATGTTTGCTTACAAGGGTGATTTAATCTGCTGAAACTGATATCAGTCAAGCTTGTCCAGAAGCACTGCACCATTTACAGATTCTATTTTCAACATAGAAAACTGCTATGTTGTAATACACAATTTATTCATTTTATATGCAATAAGAAAGAAGGGGAAAAATGATACATTAGTTGTTTTTTTTAGCTTGACTTATAGTAGATGCAGTCACTGTTTTGTCAAAAAATGTGTAATATTACATGTGTAATCTTTTAGATTTCTGCAAATTAAGACTTGTGTTTGATAAGGTCTCACTACTTTGTTGTTTACAGTTTTGTTAAAATTGTAACAGTATGGAGTTGCCTTAAATATAGTCTCTTTGCAAAAGAAATGCTTGTTTTATAGCTGGAAAAAAAGCAATCAAACACCTTGAGGCACAACTGGCTTCTTCAGCAATAACAATGAAAAGGAGTTCTCAGCAAAATAAGCACTATTATTAGAGCGCAATTAGGGAGGCCTTAATCGCATACAACTGCTCACAAAGTTTCCATTTTCACGTGTATGCTTGGATCATTAAACTCCTCCTTTTTTTCAAAAAAATAAGACCAAACAGCCTTTTATTCTGCCATGTCTGATTTTCACATTGTGTGGTAGCATGCAAACATACATAAGTCTAATTCAATAAAGATTTGTGGACAGTAGTGAAAAGAACCTGAACACTTAAGACAAAGAAGGTGACTATAGAAAGGACAAAATTATTAATTAAACCAAACAATCCAAACCTCAAATTTGGATTTATAAGACAGGTTACCTGATAAAATGGTAGAACAATTAAACAACAACCAAGGGGATCAAATACATAGCATTATGAACAAAAGACCTACAGAAAACCTGATATTATACATATACATTAAAGGGAGTTATATCTGAACCACCAGGTGTTGCTATTGGTAAACTAGGACAGGAAGCGTGTGGAGAGGCAGCATGCCAAGTTTGCAGAGTCTACACCGTATAATCAGTCTATGACAGGGTGGATAAGCTGAACGTCCTAGTCAGCACCAGCAGGAAAAGCAGGTTATATCCCCACTTTCAACTCGTGTTGGAACAATAAGGCATTCTTAAATGGAATAAGGCATTCTTAAATGCCTTCCTAAATGCAGAAGGTCATATTATGACCTTCTGCATTTAGGAACCTCAGTAAAATGTGAAAGGAACTGCAGTAAAACAGTGCCGCATACATTCCCCATGGTGGGATGAAAAAGCCTTTAGAAGACCATCTTTCACAGCAGTAGCAAAATCTGACTCTAAAGAGTTTTTTGAAAAATATATGTGTTTTGGGGTGGTAAAAATTCTCATAGTGAGAAATAGTTGTGTCTAACAGAACCACTCAATAGATTTCCTAATAATGCTGGTAGGATAGAAGTCACAGATGCATGATGAATGGTATGTATAATCTATAATTATTACGTCAATGCCACAACATTATTCTTGTCATTCTGCACAGCTAGCTTCATTTGTGAAAGCTCAAAGTTGTCATGAATATTCCCATCTTCAGCCTTTTATTCTGGCTGGAGATTTATGAGGTACATGTAAAAGCTGTGGGCTTGTTTCTTCACTAAAAACCATGAAAAACTTGATAATTAACTGTTTTAGGTACCAGGACATTTTATATTCAATTCTAGTAGAGGAAACTGAAACAGTTCAACTGTTCCTTTAACCATTTCAATCTGTGGACATAAATTTTACAAAAAAACCTATATGAGGAGAGACAAATGTATACAACAGCAGCAAACACAGCAAAGTTCATATACCAACAGACTAAATAGTGTTTTATATTTCATTCTCATCGGTTTTAGATTATGTGTAATTCTAATGGAGTAGTTGGAGCTTTTCTGCCAAGTGATGATAGGAAAAAAAGCCACACATCACACAACAGGTTTTCGTGACTCTTGTAGGCAATACTGTGTCCAGTTTTCTATCTTGTCTAATGCCTTTCCTAACAACAAGCTCACTTTTCCTCAGAGCTATAATGGAAGAATATATGGGGCAAAATAAGAGAGCTGGAAAAATGCCACCCCACACAGCTAAAGAACTAGCAGATATATCAAGCTATTATAGATTTTGGCACTCCGATATCTTCGGAGAGTCTCTGGAATGCACTGTTCAATAGGGCCAGGTTCTTTTTAGATTAAAATCTCCTCCCGGGCCATTTTGTTGATACCTACATCAGCACAGAGACACACAGTGATGGCAAAGCACCTATCGGCCAAAGTTACTGAGAAGTTTCCACCAGCAGAAGACGGAGCGTACATGATCCAGAGCTTAGTTAGCGAACCTAAATAATTATTTCATTTGATGGATTTACTACCATTTCTTGTAGTAAGAGTGAAAAGAATGCCGACTGGTCATGGTGGCAATAAAAACAACTTAAAAGCAATGAGAGCACTTCATTTGTACTAATTCAAAGTTGTTGCCCATTTCATTCTTTGTAACAGCTTATTTTTTAATGTTTGTTGTAAGAACACAACTACTGTGAGAGACTAGAGGGTAATTTATATCTATGAATCCTTTCCTAGCCCACTAAATGGTATTTTTCTTGTATTTACCCTGAATGATCAAGGATGTCTAGTAATTTCTCTTAGTCATTTAAACCCCAATCCTCCCATTAGCTCATTAAAACAGTTATAGTCCCTTGATTATGTATTTATACTTCCAAGAACCACTCAAAATTGTTGCTTTTAAGCTTAATTAAATAAAAGTGAACTATAAGTTGCTATTCTGGAAACTTGAGTGCAGTTGTTCGCAATGACTTGTGAAGTGGCAAAGTGGTTTAAGAGGATGCATTCAAATTTATGCTACACTTTTCAGATTTTCATTTGCTTTTGAAAATCTCTATTTGCATTTCACTTCACAGTATGCAAAATAAATAAATGAATAAATAATGCATATCTTACTTATAGATACTTTCATATCAATCATGAAAAATCAAGTCTCTGGCTCTGAAACTACTTCCTACTGATAAGGCTTTGGCCAAGAGAAGCAGAGGTGGTGACACTGTCCCAACAACTGACCACTGTGTTTTTACATGTCCATCTGTGTTGTGCTGACAGCAAACACAAAATGTTAGTAGTACAAAAAAAAGAAATAAATGGGCTTAGGAAATATAGGAGAATATATATCAGTGTTTAAGAAATAAAAAGACAATAAAATCACTTGAAATAATATATTCTTAGAGGAAACAATATGTTTTACATATATGCAGGTGGTAATAAACCTGGAAAAGAAAAAGGGCTTATAGAACAGAAAAAAAAATAAACAGAAAAAAACATAGCATTCAAGAAAAAAAAACTGTTGGTTTAAATAAACAATATGCACTAAAACACAAACCTAAATTACAAAACTTCAAAACTGAAATGTACATTTAAACCTTAAGTAACAGATGATTTATTAAATAAATCTGTTCTTTTCATCACCTTGTTGCATTTAATGGCATAGAAATTTGTCAGACTGCTTTTAGGCCCTGTAATTATTTTTAATGAGTAATTCATTTATTTTTGTATTCTTAATTATAGCAGGGTTGGTCCTTTTTGTGCTAACTTAAGTATATTACCTATGCAAAATAAATTTAACTATTATTATTTTACAACCATGAAAAATAACTTTACCAATTAACTATGTGAAAAAGCATGACAAATAAGCTGTCATTGCAAAACAAAACAAAAAACATTATAAACAAACATCTAAACAATATGATTCACAGGCAGGCCAGCTCATAGCCATAAACTTGTATAATTCCATTGCAATGCCTTGTTTAACAGAAGCTCACTATGTAACTAGGTATTAAAATTGTCATTACATCTTACACACTTGGGGGCATTTTTTAAATTCCTTCCCATTGTCATGTCTCTGTTTCCTCCCCTGTTTTCGGTCCTCTTTATTTTTTTACCCTCAACATTAAATTTGATTTTTTTTTTTTTCCTGCAATTCTGCTGCTCACTCTATCCTTCCTACATCTAATGATTGCTTGGGCTGAGAACTCTGCTGTGGGACAGATTCATTACAAAGTAACTGGGGAAATTGAGAGAAGTTGAAAGAGATAACAGAGCGGAAACAGCAAGATGAGGGAGATAAGTAGTAATGTTGTTATGAACCTCTTATCCTTTCATGCCTTCATCTTTGTACTTGTCTTTCACTAACATAGATACAGACAGGCATAAATTTAAGAGACACCTTCTCTAGAGTACTTCAACAAAGAAAGTCTTTGTTCTGCTTAATGGATATTGCAGATATGTTGTGGTAATAGTACACTAATGTGCCATCATCCTATTTTAAATCATTCTTTTTATGATGACTGATTAGTGGCATATGCAGCTACGTTCTTACACACCAAACTGATGTCAAAAAATTTCAGTGATGACACGGCTCCCTTGCTATGCCCGTTCACATTCCAAGTGTCTAGCACAAAAAAAAATATAGCATTCAATAGCTGTTTGTGAAGAAGGTTAGTTTTTATTTTGAAATAAAATTGTTACTATGCACTAGGGCCCCGTTTCAGAAAGTCGAGTTAACAAGTCCTAAGTAGAAGGCAGATAATCTGATTTGGAGGCTTTGGAGTGATTTGTGACCACTATGGATCACAGAAAACTACTAAAAAACTAAAAAAAAAAAAACTAAAACTGCTTGTTCTGAAAAACCATATGCTACAAGATTTCCTCACATTTAAGCGAGGGCTTTCGAGATCAGAGAAAACTTAGTTCAGAGAGTCTTTCCAACTTCTAATCACTTCCATTAGAGAAATGTTCCCTGATTTCAAAACTGCAGCGTGGTACCAGAGCACGGATTCATCCTCCATATCGACATCAAAACAGCTATGAGATGCCAACTGTTTGAAGCAAAAGTCCAAAATCTCATGACAATAGCGTGTGCAATATAAAGAAAATAAGATGATGGCATCAGGTCGAAAGTCAGACCAATCTTGACTTAGGTGCACACTATGAATTTAACATATTTCATTCTTAAACACATGCACTGTAAAAAATGGGAATGCATCACAAGCAAGATATTCTTCTTAGATTGGGTCATGTACTTTTACCCATATTTAGAGCCACATAACACCTCTTAACAACACACTCTTATATTAGACAAAAATGTGACAGACTTTCATATGGAACAGGGTTTATTCAATATGCCAACTGGCCAATGAGATTTTTTTTCCCACTGACTGACCTGACAACTGTTCAACAAGTAAAATGAGCTGAAAAACATTGACAGGGGTCTGACGGAACCAAATGGTGCGTTGTGCATCAAAAAGACAAGAGTGACAGATGCGCACCAACCGTCCAGATGTCCCTGACAGACAATTGGCCCTAACATCTGAGGGGACAGCACGGGTACTTTACAAGCCAACCACAGCTACGTTCGAGGCAAAAGTTTTCCTACATAAAACTAGTTTATTAAAACCTGGAGGTCCAAGTACCTAAACTCAGCCACCATTATTTGGAAATGAAAATAATTGAAATATGAATCAACAAAATAACTGGAAAATTTTAAACGAGTGCAATTGTGTATATGATGTTTCAATGTGTATGGACTTTTGCTATCCTCAATTTAGTAGGAAGAAAACACATCACTCCAAGGAAACAATTTGATACTGTAGATGGGAGACTCAAGTAAGGGGTAATGTAATATTTATATGTAATATTCTTTTATTTTCTTAAATATTGCTGTTCAGTTGGTTTGTGGAACCATTTTCTGCTCAATGCTTTCATCCCTTGTATGCTTAAACCAACCAAAGCCCCGCTGTCTCAAGTCAACTTGTTATTAATGAAATATAATAGAGAAGAGGAGGACATATGTAAAGCTAAGCCCATTAGGCCATGCTGTTTTCATCTCAATATGATTTAAGTTTCACTAATTGAATCCCAACAGGCAGAAACTGCTCTGTGAAGTCAGCGTGTGGTCTGTGTTAGTACATGTGTGGAGTGAGGGCATACTGTTTTGGGGCAACCCCAAGACTGTTTGTCTTGTAGTCCGTATCACATCCTTCCCATGATGATTTTTTTTTTTTTTTTTTTTTACTGAAAACAAAAGTTTTGAAAACAAGGGACTTGAAGACACTTTGTCCCCAAGGCAGTAAAGCTGTCATCACACTCACTTACCCAGATTCTTATCTTTTGGGGTTTATGGCTTTGCAACCAAAGGTAAAAGAGGTTGAATGGTGATGTAAAGTAGAATCAGGCCAACTAAAAAAATGGTGTACTTTGTCCAGGGTACTATTTTTTTAATAACACTCTCTCCCAGGTTCACATTTATATTATAACTGAGTATTTTTTATCTTCAAAGTAGCAGCTGGTGTAAACTATTAACTGGAATTAAACTGTTTATATGAAACTTAGATCTTAAGAGTTAGTTTGAAATTGGATTCCTTTCCACAAATCACAGAGAGCAAGCTCTGAAATGTTTACTGATCATGAAAAAAAATGTTTTGCTCAATATTTCCTAAAATATTTACACTTAAACATTCTGGTATGGACAGATTTTCTTGTGTATGCATTTCATCTCATAAATATCCTACATTTGGTCATTTTCAACAGGACAACTTTTTTTCAGGTCAGACATACGATTTTGGAACGTTACAGATAACCAAGACATTAAGCCAGTGAAAGTCTCCCAGGCTGAGCCTTTCATAGTAGTCATTGCATGAAAAAAGAAAAAAGAAAACTCAGTAGTTCTTAAGCTGCTGTGTTGTAGTGACATGACACATGAATGCTGATGTTTTGAAAAACACCTGTTACATGGGATTAAGCATGAAGAAGTGAAAGGGATGAGACCTTGTGAAGTGTAAGCATGCCAATATCTTTCACAAATAAAAACACGTCGTTTGTCAGAAAACCGTGAAAACAAAGAACTTTTCAAATCAATGAATAAAATCCCAAAGTCTGTACTCCTTATGAGTCCATGTAAACTTCTGACTCCCCCCCCCCACACACACACATACACACACACACACACACACGTAGCTAGAGTCTGATCTAGCACAGATTTCTTGCAACAGTTTATTTCAAATGGAAATTTCAAATTGCCTGCATTTTACGAGATATGGATGCTAACTGAATAATGGAAAGATGATTGAGTAACAGCAGAAAACCTGCAGAGGGAGAACATGCAAATGCCACAAAGTAAGAACCCAGCTGAGATTTAAACATACAACCTTCTTACAAACCACTCCTCATGAGACATGTAACGGATTTCCTATTCAATACATGCTTTACTTTTTCTTCATATTATACTCTATGAAGGTTTTGTTTGAATAACTATAAATCATTATTGTTATATTAGGTAAGCCATCTGCAATAGTGATGATATTAATCAGTAATAATCAAAAGCTTAGTTTCATCCTTTGATAAATATGATCCAAGTTATATGGTCAAATAAATATCACTTTCTAACATGCTGACCTTCTCGCCACCTCACCACATCAATCCATTTTCAATCTCCATTTTCCAGACTACTGATGTGACACATCCTAACAGCAAATTACACAAGACTTGTCGCAGCGAATCAACCTCCAAAGAGTACACATTACTTTGAAAGTTGTGCTGGATTTGCACTACACATACCTTTTTTTGTGGATGTTAAATATACTTGTAGCTTTTTTAATTGGTTAGCAGAGTTAGAAGACATTTAAATACAAAAGGGACATAAATGAAGGGAAAATCTCACACAACTCTGGACCTAAGCCATGGGTTGAAAAAATTAGGCATAAATATAAAATGAATATGAATGTTTGCATGTGACTTTTGACCTTGTCTCACACCAATTTACCTATGAAAAATGTTTTCATGCAACAAATTTGACACATTTCACAGAACAAATGAACTTACCTTTTTATCTTTAAACATTTTCTGTAGCTTTACTGTACAGAGCATGATGTAGCAAAATAGGCAGTAACTGACCGTAAGTGTTAATAGATCACTGAGATCACTGTACGTCAGAGAATTCGTAGTTATGAAGTCAACAATGTATAAAGAAATGATGAAAAATTCTGCACTCAGCTTTAGCCCACAAATATCACAGTAAATTTCAGTCAGTATAGTTTGACAGCTGTTTATTGCAGAACAAACTCACAGTTTTGCGTCAAAGGAATCTGATATTCTTATATTTTTCAAGATTGTTTTAGTTTTCTAGGCCTTTTGAAAATATTTCAGTTTTCTTTCACTGAGGATTTTTCTTTGTCACTCATTTAAGCTATATTCTTTGTTTCTAATTTTCTAAGCACCTAATTCAAGGGATAAAGCATACACCATGCACACAAAGATTTGGCTTGTAGCACCGTAGCACTCAACTTGGGGCAGAACAACTATTTTATGTCTGTCAAACTCTGTTATTTTGTGAATTTTTCATTGACGTAGCTAAAGAAAAAAAACAAAAAACTGGGAACAAATGGTGTTTTTGCAATAGCCTGCCAGAGATAAAAATCTAAAATCCCCCCAAAAATGACCTTAAGACACACTGCACTGAAAATAAGAGACAAGTGAAGAGACAAAGAAACAGCTAGTGGCCAAATGAAAAATTAAAGACTGAAATAGCTTGGGGAAACATGGCACGATAAAGTAAAGACAATAAAGATTTTCTTTGCGAGAAGCCACAAGATTTACTCTGGTGCTTTTAAAGCAAAAATATAAATTAATAAGGAATGTAAGGTATTCTAAGAAATCCACACATAAAAACTGAAGTCTTACTTTTCAGTTAGAGAGGCGTCTCCTGTGAGCTGTATCTTAAAACAACACATTCTCTTATAATAATGGCATCACCTGTAATTTCAGAAAAAAAAATAGTAATCTGTTTCAAAAAAGTTTAGTACTAAAATATTCCTTATGTACTTTTTTTTTGTTTTGTCACAATTTAAAGAAAAAAAAAGGACAAAGTAAAATATGTGCCTAAAGCGTAAAGGCAAAATTATTACATTGTACACATCTAAAAGAATGAAATATTAATAAATCATAGCATTTTCATTTCTGCTCAAGCAAATATGCATTTTTAAAACAAATTTGTGATAAAAAGCCCTTTGAGTCATTAACTTAAGATCAGATCAATATTTGAAAGCGTGGACAAGATGAGCTGAATGGCTTCATTCATTGCCAAACCACAAACATAGGCAGACTACAATTCTAAAACAGTGCAGAAAATGACATCAGTCATTCACAATGCCTTCCTCTGTTCACTGATTGACCCTGTTGAAACTCAACTGGAGAAATCCAACTCAATGGGAGAAAACGCAGACAGAGCACTGAAGGGAGTTTAGAATCAAGTGGAATTTCATATGAAGGCAATTGCCAGTGCACAGGAAACCCAATGGCCTTTGAGCTAGGTCACAGATTTTTTTAAAAAGTTTTTCGAATAAAACAAATGTAAGTTTTTTGGACCTACAAACATCCACACCACGCAAGAAGTAAATGCTGAGAAAGACCACATTAATTCTCCAACAGTCTTGGGGAGGTAAAATGTTTGAAGTACTTTTCACACATTGGAAGTGGATATATTAAGTGCTGATTGTAAAACAAGATTAAGCTTTGCACTAAAGTCCTGTTTACTTGCTTCAAACTACCACATTAAACCACTGGAAATATTTCTAGGAAAACTGCATATTTGTACGTTTATTAACATTTCCTTTAAGATATGGTTTGCTTTTATTTATGTCTAAAAAAAATAAAAAATACACTATTGTGCTGCATTAAAAATCTCATTCTAAAATTCTAGCTTAAGGGGATTTAAGTGCCGTCGTCCTCCTGTGTCATTAAGATGTGGCTGAAAGGGTACTACCACTTGAAAACAGACACAGTCATTAAGGTGCTTTCATCGTCTCCACAACTATTATGTGCCCAACAGAGTTGACTAGGCTAATTCTCTTAAGATATTTTGTCAAAACAGGTTTCTTGTGTCATTTCATTTATCCCTAGACTTCTGAAACACTTGCCTTCTCTTCTCTATCCCCCCTCCCCCCCTTTTTTTTTATTTGGCGCAACTCTCTAGAGTAACAATTAGGCCAGTGATCCATTGAACAACACAGACAGCATCTGCCCCCACTACTTCCAACCTCTTCACTAGAGGAAATTTATGTTTTAAATGCCTTTTAAGCAACTCCAGAAAATACAAACCAAGTTGCCATGAAGATAAAAGATACACAAGCTGCATCCATGGCAACCAGATGTCATATTCTGACAGTGTGATGCAGTATACCATGCGACATTTCTGTCTTAGTTAAAAACACCTTGTTATATAGCCAGATATATTTTTCTACCTTCTACTCTTTAGTCAGTCTGTTTCTGGACTAATTCTGCCCCCTACTGGGGCTCCTCATCTTCTTTTTTTTTCTAATGCTATTCTTTTTTTCCCCCCACTTTACAGCACAAAAAGCATCTGTTGAGTACAGCTTTAAATATGCAACCTTGTCTATGACAAGATCTTGTGTCCTCATTCAGTAGGACGTATATGCAGAAAGTACTACTCCTCTTCACATTGTCCTTTCTGGTGTCATATTTAGTGAAGACGTAGCAGCAGTAGCCATCTGTTGTGTCTTCGCATATAATGCTATTTCATAGTCCCTCCCTTTTATTGCCTGAAACCATCCTGGCCTCCTTAGTCTGTCTTTATGAGGCACAGGAAGGACAACTAGGTAGTAAAGCATGCTTGTGAATATGTGTGTGCGCAGGTTTAAGTGAGCAAGTAAAGCAAAGAGAGAAAGAAAGAAAGAAAGAAAGAAAGAGAAGTTCCCATTCCTTGGAACCTCAGCTGCTCCTGTTAAATCATCTGGCTGAACACTTATAAACACTTAAGAGTTCGTCAGACATTGGCAGAGTCATGCTGCCTTTACTTGGCTTCTGCATTTTGATTGAATTTTTTCAAACATTTGCCCTTTTAATAAACTTTACAGGATTATATCCTATGCCTCATAAACTCTGTTTTAAAATCGTCTGTGCTTTCCACATGACACCCTGTTGTTATTATTGTGTTAAATTCATTAACCTGAACACACCTTGCATGATGAAAACCTTCTGCTTCCTTGCACAAGTAAGGATGTGAGCAATATAAAACATGTTAATTACTTTTTTTCCCCCCAACAAAATCATTCTCAAGTAATTAGATTTCACCAGCTTGGTCTTGCTTATTTTGAACTCTATTTTGAACTATTTTAGGACCTCTTGTCATTTTAGGGTGTTTTCACACCTGATGGTCCAGTAGACACGGTTCGATTGGAGGCTGAAATGGCAATGGAAAAAATCTTTAAATTATATGACTATTACTATTTTTAACTGAATTTGTCTTTTGATACTATAATATATCCAGATGCACCTCTCAAACAGGATATTCATTAAAAGGTTTTCTTAAGATTTTGTGTATTTTTACCCAAAGTATGGAAGAATTAAATATGCGGATAAAATTATTGATAGAGGTCTGTCAGCACTGTGGAATTCTGAGGCATATTACATCGAAAAATCTCATTAAGAGCCAAACTGTATAGAGTTGGAGGAATATGCCACAAGACTCTTTGCTGACATCTCCCCACCGATGTTAATACCGCATTCATGTCATATTGAATTTGCCACAAATACGAGCAGCCAGCTGGGAGAAAAATGGGCATGTCAGCCTCCTGGTGCTAATTACAAGTAGGATGTGTGGGAATTTTTGTTGGTTAGGATGTCTCCCGTGTGGCCTGACAAATTGGGCATAGCTTGTCAGCTGGCAAACAGCATCAAAAAGCCTTTTGAGTTCACACCAGTCCATAACATAGTGAAGTTATTTTATGTTATTTATAACTCTCGAAAACAAAAAACAAAACAAAAAAAATGATTATTTACTTACAGTGCTATGTAATCTTATTTGGAAAACAAAATGTTGGCAGGAACTTAATAAGTAGCTTTGGGGTTTCTGTAAAAAGTTTTTTCCCTAATTCTCTCTTTGTCAGTGGTGAACAGAGGATTGACTCAAAATGTGGGTTACTGCAAAATGAAGCAGATTTTATTTTTTTTTTAAATGTTTGTCCGTTTGTTTAAATGAACACACCAGCTGAAACGTGCCAGTTAAGTCCTTTAGTACTGCAAATAATGGCCCGTTTACCTAGGCATAAAGAGCGGTAAAATCAGAAAAGTATAAGCTTATATTCAGCAACAAAAGGGACCAGTGAGTAAGCTATGGGAATAGTTGGTTCACTGCATGCACTCTGCATTTTGTAGAGCTCCATATTTACTAAAAAACAAAACTTTTCGGATATTCGCTTTCAGATGAATTATTTATTAACATTTTTATTTGTTTTATCTGACTTCAGACTTTAACAGCAGGGCTGAGTGTTTTTGATGATGGAATAACACAACATGATACAAAACATAAAAAGTAGACTTTTACAAAACATAAATATCACATTGTTAATTTGAAATGACGAGCTCAATTTGTACACTAATCACATGCATATTTTATTGGGGTTTTTTTTTCTTTGTTTTATTTTATTTATACATTTGATTTACCACATAATTTTTAGAATCGGTGATATAAGTGCTTAGCCAGAGAAATATAGCCACTCGCTTGGCTTAACTCTGTTTCTGCAGTGGTGTTGATTTTAATGTTTCTACATGGAAGCAGATACTAGAGGGACTAACAAGTCTTCAACTCCTCAAGCTGATTCAACTTGTCACAAACTCTCCAGGGAGCAGAAGACTCCATTAGCTTTATGGACAAGTCAGAGTGTGCAAGTCTTTTTATGTCTGAAGTTCATTTGGTGAATATTTATTTGTGTGTTTCTGTGTGTGACTAATGCTTTTTAATATAGCTGAGTGACTGTGAGTGAAACAGGTTTCTTTGATATACTGACAATACTGAAGTTTCCTTTCACTTTTAGACATGCAACTTTTAGTGTCTCCCACGTTCTTTTATTGCTCCCCTTAAATATGTTTTTTACTGACTTTACTTTTTAATACAGTTATAGTCAACAAAAATGGAACACTAACCTGTGAACATTTTTGCAAGATTTTCCACCCATTTTTTCTCTTTGCAATGAATAAAATAAGCACATAAAGAACACACAAACATATAACCAATAAAAGTGACTAAGACAGAAAGACCTCAGAAAGACTTGAGGTGTTATGAACAACAGAAATGGCAGGTTTACTGTTTGTGAAGGGCAGATTATTATTATTTAAAAGGTATTTAAATATTTCAAGATATGTCTAGAATAATGATTAGTATTTACGCAAACCAACCCTAGAGTGGAATTCTAGCTAGAGACAGGTTTAAATAGAGGCTAGAAAAACTTCAACAAGCTAGACTTTCCACAGGCAGACAGCCGGCTTCATTTAAAACAGAGTTTTTAAAAGTCAGTGTTTATAGCTGCTTCCTACAGTCCTAAAGTGGCTGCACTCTTAGCAGCAGTTCAAAAGACAGTTTAAGTAACGTGTCCTGTCAAGTATTTAAGACGTACCATAGAGAGATGCAGGTTGTCTATGGAGGTAAATACGTTTCACAACACTCACACTTATATTCGAGATCAAAAGATTTGTGGATGACGATGTGAGAAGTTGCAGACCACAAAATCCAAACTTGTACCAATAGTCACATGCATGTGAGTAAAAGTGTCACCTGCCGAACAATTCCACACAAACAAGCTATGGATGTGAAGTTGTAGGAAATTACAAATGGCATTTTCATTTACATGTGTCAGTTTTCCCACTATATCTAAGACATTCTTCACAAATTTAGCAGGATTTGATCCTCTACAAAATCCCATTAATTTGGACTCATGTTACACGAGTTTTCCAATATCCCAGCAAACATGGGAAGATAGGAAACGATGTAAAAGGAGTTTAAGAAGAGTCACTTTTAAATCAGTGGCCAATGTCGCTGTTTTAATACACAGCTCTAGATTGTAAAATCTGGTGGAATTTTTCACTTCTTTATTCACTTGAGGATAAAGAACACTCAGTTATTCAACGCAGTTCCTGCTCTCACTCCTTGCTTGATCTTCCTGTTACTTTCCTGTTTTACCCAAATCTTATGGCTTGCCATGTTATGAGCATTAAAAGTCAGTTGTGCCCCTGAGCATTAAATCTTTTAGTTTTGGTGCAGAATACTTCCTGGGAGTATTAGTTCAGCTTTAGAAATATTTATTGCCATGTTTAAATAAGGAATCCCATTTTTCATTTGTTTTAAATGAATAACAGAAAATTTTCAGTTTTGACTCCATTGACTTCAGTGTGAGCAGAAGGTTTGGGAGGCCAACTTACTGGAAATGTGACAAAGCCAATGTTGCTGCATTAATGTAGCAGTCCTGAGTTTCCCAAGCTGTCAGGTTGATTTCCCCAAACTGCTCTTACAGTTATGCAGAAAGTTTTAAAACCAAAGTGTTAGGTTAACAAAATCCACATTTTTACAAGAAGTGAGGCCCATATTTAAACTTTTGCAAGTAAGTTTGAATCCAATCACACAGACTAAGAAAATGTGTTAAAGATAAAACAGTTCAGTGAGTGAGTGAATACCTGGGTCTCATTTGAGGTCAGATGTCTGTGCCTGCTGAAGCCATTTATACATATAGAACGTTAACTGGGTGTAGAACAAATTCTGAAGAATGTTACCTACTGTTTAAACCAGATATTTAAATGTTTTGCATAAAAGAAGACACAAACACCATTTTTTACTCACTGTCTGAAGTTAAATCACATCAAACTTTTCTTGTTTTAGCTTAGTTAGAATTACCTAAATTATTTGTTTGCTAAATGCCAGAAAACTTGGTGAAAACATTTTTTAGAAATAGTTTGGTAAGGTTTCTCAAATTTAAAAATGTTCATATATTTGGTTGACATCAGAGATAACTGTCTTTTAATATGTATAAAACCTTTTGGGCTTCCTTCCACAAACTCCTGATAGTTAATTGGAGACACACCTGTGGATGTATTTTAAAGCCACAACTTATATCCACTTGTTTCTTTTTTGACATGATGGGAAGGTCAAAAGAAATCAACCAAGTTATCAGGACGAGAACCATGCAGCTGTGCAAATCTGTTTAATCCTTAGAAACTATTTACAGATGCTTGAAGATGCCATGTTCATCTAATCAAGCACTTATTTGCAAGTGTAGACATGATTGGGAAGTCCAGCCATCATGATGCTCAATAAGGAGATGAGTTCTGTGTCCCAAATGGTCCAAAAAATGCGCATTGACCACAGAACAATACCCAACAACCTAATATAGATGCTGTCTGAAGCTGGGAGTAAAGTATCTTTATCCACAGTGAAACAAGTACTGTACTGATATGGGCTGAAGAGCCACTTAGCAAGGAAGAAACCTTTACTTCAAAAGAAATATAAGAAGCCAGTTCAGGCCAATTCCTCCTGACAGAACTGGTGTTTCTGAGTCCATTTTGCTTGGGTCTTTTTTTATGTGATTTCTTGTTTTTTTTTTTTTTTTAATACATCTACAAAACAGTCAAACATTTTTCCATAATATTACCATGGAGTATTTGTGTGTAGAATTTTGAGGAATGATATTAATTCAAAACCATTTGGAATAAAGCTATAACATAAAATGTAGAAAAAGTGAATACTTTCTCGGTGCACTGTATGTTATTATGCATTCGTTAAATTACATACAGGTGTCAAATAGTGAGAGGGTACATAATTCCTTAAAATCATAAACAAGAGGAAGAAATACGTGGAAAAAATATATTATCTGTAAATGGTACTTTAAATTTTGACATTTAAAATCATGTTCTGGAGCGTGTTTGTTTTATGTTTATACTTTTTTTTATCTCATTATTTCTTAACCTGTATCTTAAGCCTGTCGTCCACACGTCCAGAAGCACGTGTATCAAAGACCTCTTGTGTCATTCAGACCAATTTGTTTCTGAGGACACAGTTACTACTACAAGCTTTCCTTTTTACACAATGCCCCTGCATTTTACTTTTGCTTAAATAGAAATTATATTGTGTCATACCTGTTTTCCTGTGTGGTTTTATTTACCTAAACGAATACACTTTAACAGATAACTTGATATAAGGAAGACATACACTCAACAGTATTTTGTTTATTGTCTGAATTTAATCGAGTCATTTCTGGCATATTTGTCCTCTCTTCAATCATATTTTTTTCCCACTTTCATACTGTACAACACACAAATGCACACAGGAATTCACATAGTCATGTATACAACTCTCTAGAGACCAATTTGCTCTTGCAGCTGGCATACTGAGGGTGGTACAGGCCATGGGGCATTTACCCATTTACTCAAGTAATGAGGCTTCACACTATTCATAGGTATTTTCCTACTTTGCTTTAAAGAAAGTTAACTGTCCCTCCTTTAAGCCAGTAGAATTCCCATGCAGTCATAGACTGAGCTGCAATCTAATATCTCTCTGTAGCACATTTGTCTTGTCGAATAAGGCATAAAACAAAACTGTCAAGAGCAACTCCACTACAGTCTTGGTCCCTGTGCACTCACATCTGTATTTAAAAAAATATCTTCCTGAAATCTGCAATAAAACAGATGCATTTCAGTAAGTAACAAAAATCCGCTAAGCAGAAAAGGTAGACAAATAAAATATTTAAAGAGTTAGCTAATTCTGCTGTCATTACTGGACAACAGATCAGAACTGATTTGTGTACTTTTCTAAAAGGAAAAGTAAAGCAATGAAACAGTTCTCTCTCTATTGTACTAGAAGCTGACAGTAAACATATTTTTCCCCCTTATTGCAACTGACAACAGGAACTGAATCCAATCGGAGTCCTCCTCCCATGGAACCATTAATGGGCCCTTCACATAAGCGGAGGTGGTGAAATAGAGGGTTGTAATGCACTGCTGTGACAGCAAAGACACTCTGGTATTTAAACTAAGGCAAGTGCCTCTCAACTACAAGGCATCCTGGTAAAAAGGAAAAAAAAAAGAATTTGACTAGATGTCAATTAAGACGTGTAAAAGGCATGATGAGGATATTAGAGGAAATTATCTGATGTACAAATGAAAGTAAAAACAATGGCACTTAACTTGTCTCAGAAGAAAAAAAAAACTCTTGTAATATTTCATTTTCTTCAACAGGATAACATTGATTGTATTAAATGACTGCAACTTGTGAAAAGCAATTCATGAAGTTCACATTTCCCCTTGTGATTGTGTGTGGAGAGATGTGTTTACATGGTAAAACATGTGGTCAGACGTCCAAACAGCTGAAAGCAAAGAAGAAGATAATTACATCAAACGTGTAAATTGAAAAGCATGTTTTGTTTTGTTTTCCTGTCGGAATATTTCCACATCTCAAGCATATGTAGGAGAAGATTTTATACTTGGAAAACATCTCCAAATTTCCTTGCATGTTACTATAAAATCAAAGTTGAAATGCAAGTTGGAAAATGTTTGCATGTCCTAGAAAAAGAACCATAAGTTTCACTCTAAGTTAGTTGAGTGCTGAAACTAAGTATATTAAGACAGCAGAGAAAAAAAATGTTAATTTTAAGTTGAGAAATAAAAAACAGAGTTTTAGCAAAAACAAAAGATCTTAATTTGAATTACAATCCAACAGTTTGTGGTTTATATCATCTACTATGCTGTGGGAGAAGTAGTAGAAAGGTGGTTCTTTTGCTATTATTGTTTTGGAGTAGCTGATGATTCCAGAGCCCCAAATTGCTTCTGAGTCCCCGTTTACACGAAGCCACTCTTCAGTTAAAACGTAGTATTTCTGATGCAATCCAGCTGCTCATTTACACAACATCAGTGAGCGGAGACTCTGAAACTGGCCCTTTTTAAAACCAGGTTTTTAGACTGAAACTTTTCTGTAATACCCCCCCACAGGGGTGTGGCGCACTCTGCACAGAATGCAGGGTTTATTTTACACATATGCAGGCAGACAACAAGAGCAATGGCTGATAGCAATTTTTGATAAAGAATATATGTGTTATATGAGAACTTCATTCATGGAAGACAGAGATTGGTTACTGTTTACCATGAGGTGGAAGCTACTGAGGTAGAAGCTAAGGGTCAAAAGCGCATGCACGTTCGACAGCACGTTAAAATCACAGTGTCATATTGTGGCACAGCCAAAGCAACTACAGTGTCTTGGTGGTATGATCTAAACATAGAATTTTCCCCCAATCAACGTCTGAAAATATTGTCAGTTTCCAGCCAGCAATTTTGTGTAAACGTAGCCTGAGAGAGAATCTATGAAGGGAGCTGAAGATTTGAGTAATGTTGAGGAAGCTTTCCAATCTGAAAGACTTGAAGCTCATTCCCAAAGATAAACGATCAATTAATGTTTAATTGATAATAAAGTTTTTTGTTGATTAGCATAAATGCACCATTCCTGGCATAAATATTAATTCAAACTGATTTTTTAGTTCAATTGTCTTTCCCCAAGTACCTTTGCAGTTTTGTAGCTAATAAGATACACAGCGCTAAAATAAAATGTTACTTGATGTCAATGAGTTTACGCGATAAATGCAAAGTTAACAACATTTGCATAAGTTAGCATCACTTTCATGTTAGCTAAACATAAATATTCAAGCGGTATTATTTTATTTGGCCTTTTTTAGGATTTTCTTTTAATTTTGTATAATGTGTACAGTGATTGATAAATGGAGCTACAAACAAACGTATCCTTTGAAAAATGTTCTGTACCCTATAATCATAAATGATCAATGCAAACATCATCTTCGTGTGACAGCATACATTAAAATACGAAAAACAGAAAGCCATAATTGCAAGAAGTATGGCTAATAAAAGGCACCCTGCTGCAACTGTCTGCTTGGAAGAATCATTTCTTGTAATTGTTTGCTTTGAGTGGCAGCTCAGATTTGTGCTGCACTCACAAGACATTTTTCTCTATCTATTGTGGGAAGAGAAGGAAAAAATGGATGATTTAGAAAAAAAAGTCAAACAGACTTAGCAGAGAGGATTT
Organism: Poecilia formosa; assembly: GCF_000485575.1. NCBI lineage: Eukaryota > Metazoa > Chordata > Actinopteri > Cyprinodontiformes > Poeciliidae > Poecilia > Poecilia formosa. The sequence goes on along the minus strand of NW_006799942.1, from coordinate 4,385,458 downwards.
CACATCACCTGTGCTTTTAGGGTGCAATAAAGTATATATGTTTTAAATCTAAAAAATCGTTAACAAGAGCACTGATCACTTTCAGCTAATTTTATCATTGTATACTCCATTTATACTTTATCTGTGTTTGTGAGTAAAAAAACAACTTTCAAAAGCTTAACACACTCACCTTGCCAACACAGTGAGCTTTACACACTCACAGTATTCTCTCACTCTGTACCAACACTAAAATTTAGTTAAAGTAAACTGAAAACTTTACCCACCATAAACGTCTTTGACAAATCAAAGTTCAGTAGAGACCACTGGAACTTAGAGGGTTCTTTTTTCACCCAGAAACACATTTTAAACAATTGCCACTTACATAGGGTAGCAATAGTTTAATTATAATTTGCCATTTTTTGTGTGTTTTTCCCCTGAGATAGTGTGAACACCATCCCAACCCAGTGACAGCTGCAACAGCCTCAGGCAATTATGAATCTGACCAAAATAAAACTGAAACCTAAATGTTATATCAGGAAGCAGAATGTTGGTGTTACATTTACCATTATACTAATTTTAAATATCTCAGTTACTTGAGAGCCATATTGCTAAATACAATAAGGCTCTCATCTTGAAACCAGTGGTGGTTTCAGGGTGGCATGGGCAGGTTTTGTGGGGGGGGTGACACATATCTCTTACAAAACATATTGGTAACACAGCACAGAATTTAGAGTCATCAATTAACCTGATAGTATAAAACTGATTACGTTAATCTTTTAAAACAGGGTTTCTATTCAAAAACATTTTCTTTTTGAACTTTCAGGGTGTGACTTTCCCCTTGAAGTCTATCATGTGTGAAAGTCTGAAGTTCCTCAGCATCGTAAACTCACTCATAATCCGCAGATCAGTATTTACAACATATAAATATCACCCATCCAATGGGGTCGGCAGCCCCCCTCTGGTGCCTATCTCCGCCTGTCAACAGGCGAGAGGAGGGGTACACCCTGGACAGGTCGCCAGTCCATCGCAGGGCAACACAGAGACAGACAGGACAAACAACCAAGCACACACACACACTCAGAGCTAAGGAGAATTTAGAGAGACCAATTAAACTAACAGTGATGTTTTTGGACTCCGGAGTGCTCCACTGCTCTGTTTAA
>NW_006799942.1:4382377-4383038 GCF_000485575.1 Poecilia formosa | reverse complement strand
AATAAATAAGGGTTCAAAAAAATTAATACAAAAATAAAATCAACACTTTACAATAAATAAGGGTTCAAAAATAAAATCAACACTTTACAATAAATAAGGGTTCAAAAATAAAATCAACACTTTACAATAAATAAGGGTTCAAAAATAAAATCAACACTTCAAAATTAAAAATGGTTCATTTATGTTTTCGCATCCACCTGAATATTATGTAGTTGCGCCCCTGGTTGTGTTAATCCATTTGAGGAGCCGCTAGTTTATCTTGAGGAAATAAATGACGATGAAAAAGTTTAGACTGTAACATGCGCAGTCCGCTGCTCAACCACTGCAGACGCGGTTCCGCCGCCGCGAAGACTTAGAAACCGCTGGAAGTAACTCATCCAGCGGTTTTAACAAATGGAAACTTCTGGTTTCATGTTACCCAGGAGAGCGGCGTTCTGGAGGAGCTGCAGACGTAACATCTGTCCGTTTCGGAGAAGCGAAACCACGCAAATAAATAAATAAATAAATAAATAAATAAATCCTGGTAAAAGCGCACACCGGACCGCACAGGGTAAAACACTCAGAGTTCAGTTGATCTGTTTGGATCAGACAGATCCAACTGACTGATGAATTAGCGCAGATTTTTCTGCAGATGGGGACCAGGAGGAAGTTGTTCAGACCC
>NW_006799942.1:4380376-4382131 GCF_000485575.1 Poecilia formosa | reverse complement strand
CCCTTGAAGTCTATCATGTGTGAAAGTCTGAAGTTCCTCAGCATCGTCAACTCACTCATAATCCACAGATCAGTATTTACAACATATAAATATCACCCATCCAATGGGGTCGGCAGCACCCCTCTGGTGCCTATCTCTGGCTGTCAACAGGTGAGAGGCGGGGTACACCCTGGACAGGTCGCCAGTCCATCGCAGGGCAACACAGAGACAGACAGGACAAACAATCAAGCACACACACACTCAGAGCTAAGGAGAATTTAGAGCAGGGGTGTCAAACTCAATTTCACCGAGGGCCACTGCAGCATATTGGCCCCCCTCAACGGGCCACATTAACGGTACAGATCAGGAGTGCATCCCTGCTAAAACACCCCAGACAAAAAGTTGACTTCCCTCATTCAGGTCTGAAGAGGCTTATAATGAGTCAATGGTCCAGGTGTGTTAGAGAAGGAATGCATCTAAAGTTGCAGAATGGTAGCTCTGGAAAACTAGACTTGGGCACCCCTAGCATCAATGTATAAAAAATACAATGTTAAAAATAAATTAAACACCTCATATTTTTAAATAACTGATTTTATGTATTGAAGTTTTAAATATTATTGTCTCACTGCACCCCAAAAGATGTAAAGCAAACATGATAACCACTACACTACAGGAACTGAACTTCTCTGCTCTGTTTCAGTTTGAGGTTTCAAAGTTGATGATGTGAGATGCAACGCATGAAAATTTTAACTTAGGCTTGCACTCGGATACCTGGATTCAGAGTACAGACCATGACACCACAAAACCCTTGTTGACCTTTAGTAAACACCTGTGATGAATAGAACATACTAAATCTGTTTCTGTCTGGTTTCGAACCAGAGACCTTTTGCGTGTAAAGCAAACGTGATAACCACTACACTACAGAAACTCATGCTCCTTGCAGTGTTCCTGGTAGATGATCCAAATTTTGTTAGAGACTGATGTCAACGATGGGCATGGAACAAAGTCAAATACTTCTACCACAGATCCTCTCAGAGAGCACAGTAACTTGGTGAACAAACTGTCAGACTTATAATTGTGCCTAATTTCACATTACAGTCCATAAACTAAGCCTGGGATCAAAAAATGTATAGAAAATGTCATTAGCAGAGACAAATGGTTCTACAGAGACTTGGCTAAATGGCTATAAAATAAAATCAATCGTTGCAAATAAAAGATGGTTCAAAAATAAAATTAACACATTAAAATAAAATAAAAAATATCTCTGAAATACAATCAACACTTGAAAATTAAAAATGGTTCAAAAATAATATCAACACTTCAAAATACAAAATCTCTGGAAAATAAAAAAAATTATGTATGTTGTTTTGAAAAACATTAGAATATAAGCACTTTTATCAAATTTTCATTGTGGTAAGATCATTTAAGTTCTTCTTAAATCCATGGAAACCCAACAGTTTGTGAGGTAGGTGAGTTAGCTCAGCAGGTTAGAGCACGGTGCTGGTAATGCTGAGGTCATCGGTTCAAACCCCATGTGGGGCAATTCATGTCTAAGGTCTTTCAGACAATCAACACTTCACAATAAATAAGGGTTCAAACAAAAATAAAATCAACACTAAAATAAATAAGGGTTCAAAAATAAAATCAATACAAAATTAATATCAACACTTCACAATAAATAAGGGTTCAAAAATAAAATCAATACAAAATTAATATCAACACTTCACAATAAATAAGGGTTCAAAAATAAAATCAATACAAAATTAATATCAACAC
>NW_006799942.1:4303736-4379164 GCF_000485575.1 Poecilia formosa | reverse complement strand
GGCCACATGTGGCCCGCGGGCCTTGAGTTTGACACATGTGATTTAGAGAGACCAATTAAACTAACAGTGATGTTTTTGGACTCCAGACTACTCCACTGCTCTGTTTAAATGTAGTCAGAAGAAATTGTGTCACATCACTTTCCCTCTGCTTTTCATTTGTGTCAAATAAGATTGCTTTACTACTTTATTTCTGGGTACTACAATCAGCTAATATTTATACAGAGCAGAGTGTGGGCTTCAAAATCATCAAACACCTCCACCCAAAAAAGCTAGGATTTTGATTGTAATCAGCTGTGTAAAGAGAGGGAGGATGATTAAGAGAAAAAAAGAAAAATGACCTGTATTTTAAATCTTCTCTTATCTGGCTTATGCTTTCTTATTGTGTATGCAGTCATGAAGAATAACGTCAAGCAATAGTATTCATAGTATTATTCAAAAACTCTTCCAGAATTGCATTTTTTAGAAGTCACCTCTGCTTAAACAGTATGACGTTTCCCTCTCCTTTTCTCTTCCTCCTGTCTTCACTCCCTCCGTCTCCTTTCTGGCTCTAAGCTGCCTGTGGCCCAGCAGCAGTTTGTGTTGCCACAAACAGAGAGTGGGGAGGAGAAACCCACCATGACAGGCACATAACAATGCTGCTACACCACTCTAATTGGCCTGGGGCTTATAGGGAGACTCTGCTGTTCAGCAGACTGGTATTTTGGGATTTGAGAGCAAGAGGAGGGTGCGTGAGAAGGGAGCGGGGGTGAAAGAGGGGAGGAAGAGGCAAGGAGTGTCATATTTGATTATGGATGAGTTGCAAGATAAGTTGAGTTAGGACATGTTTTTGTGAGGCAAACTGAATTGTGTGGATCCAAATAAGTGTGTGTGTGTGTGTGAGTGCTAATATGCTGAGATTTTTTGGGGGGTACACGCATGTCATCCATGCATGTCTCCCCCACATAAGCTCTATTAAGTGGGGAAGATGATGTTTAAGAGCAAGTTCTTTTGAATAATTAAATGAATATTCATAAATTAATGCAGCAATTGCCAAATTTTTACTTACCGATACTTGATTTGATATTTGCTGATTTCTGTCATCTACTAAGCAAACATAGATATTTTACAAAACACTTTAAATTGCTCACATTGACACAAATGGTATACGTCAACAAACCGCTATCAGTGCTTGTTGTCATTGACAGCTTTAATATACTCCTAAAACTAATGTTTTCTTCTCTTTGTTGTTTAATCTTGTTCTTATTTCAACAACATTTTACCCAACAACCTCAGCTCTTCTTTTCTGTTTTGGTAGTCGCCCAGAAAAAGCACTCGACCATTAATCATAGGCCACAGGCTACGCTGACCTATCTGATTCAGCAACTCAGAAACTGAGTTGTATCAAAAAATTGTTAATTTAGTCCTATGCTGCAGAGCAATGAAAAACAAGAGCAGGAACTCATGTTCTTCAAGATAAATGTACCTAACGTATCTTCTGCGGTTATATAATTTGTCTAGGAGTAGATAAGAAGCTTGGCATGTGAAGTGCATGAAAACTCTGACTCTCTGGCCTCTATTTTGCTTAACCCTCTTGCAGGTTTTGAAAAGTACCTATATGATAGATATGATGAATATGCAACTGAGAAGCTAATGTCATTTTTGATAAAATTCTAAAAAAAAAAAAATTATACAGTTGCTTTTTAGATGTGCATGTTGGCGCAGTTGTTAGCCCATGCTTTGCATCAAGAACATCTGGGGTTTGAATCCTGGCCTGGTGTCTTTCTACATGGAGTTCACATGTAGAATCCACACACGCAGTTTTCCCTCTGCGTGCGTGGATTCTCTGCAGGAATGATAAATGATCTGCACTTGTATCATCCCTTATGACAGAGAACCTCAAAGTGCTACACACCACATTCAGTCATTGACTAAGTCACGCACACGTTCACATGCTGTCAGTGGTAATCTACGTTGCAGCCAGAGCTGCCCTGGGACAGTCTAACAGAATCGAGGATGCTATACACCACAGCCAGCAGGCCTTCTGACCACAACCAGCAGGCAAAGAACTCCAGCTTCCTCCCACAGTTTTAGTCTCCTGAAATATGAACTACCCTATGGTATGAACCTGCGCTGGCTGCTTTTCAAGGAGACAAACACCAGCCTCCCTGTGATCAGGCAAGAACAAACCCACATGGAAAATGAATGGATGAAGATGTACATTAGTAAATTAAAATGTGGAATTATTTTTTTCATCAAAAAGTGAAGCTTGTAAACATTACATTATGCATATATTTAAAGCTTTCCTTTCTTTTATTTTTGGTGATAATGGAAAAGTTTGCAGAATGTCAAAATATTACACAAGTCCTACAAATATTTTTTTTGTTAAATACAGGCATAAGGGAAAACTGCTGACTTGACAGTTGCTCGGCAGTAAGTCACGGATGTCCCGTAAAAGGAGGATAATTCCACAAAAGATTGCTAAAATAATATCCTGGCTGTTCACCAACTACTGTATCGATGTGTTTTAATGGACAGCACAGTGGAAGGGAAAGCAGGGCTAGATAAGGTGCACACAAAGCAGGGATACCTGCAGTCTGTTGAGAGGATTGTGAAGAAAAGCCTCTTCAAGAGTTCAGGGGATATTCATGGGAAGTGGAGAGATTCGAAAGTCACACAGATGTATTCAGGACATGGGCTACAACTGTCACATTTCAGATATTAATCCACTCCTGAACTCCAGGGACTCTAGGGACAATGTCAGAAGCAACTTCCCTGAGCTAAGGAAAAAAAGAGAACTGGCCAACTGCTCAGTGGCTCGAAATCCTCTCTTCAGGTGGAAGTAAAATTGCATTCCATTTGGAAATCAAGGTCCTAGAGTATGAGGGAAGAGTGGGGAGACACAGAATCCGAGTTGCTTGGGGGTCCAATTTGTTTTAATAAGTCCAAAGTCAGCGAAACCACCTATCAGGAAATTTTAGAACACTATATTCCCTCTGCTTACAAGGTTTATGGAGTTGCTAATTTCAACCTTACTACTAAATGTACCAGTGAAGTACCTGCTTTAATGACCATGGCCATGTCTGTGCTTAATTGGTCAGCCAATGTGACCTGACCTAAAGCCCATAGAGCAGTCTCTCATTTACAGTCCTCAAGGACCACTGACCTGCTTATTTTAGAAGTCTCTGTTCATGAACACCTGATGCAAATGACTGCATGATCTCCTCTGCATGCCATCGAGTGCTGCAGAAGCCTATTAATCATCCTTTTAAGTCAGTTGTGTGGTAGTAGTGAAACTGCTAAAACATGCAAGACAGTGGTCCATAAGGACTGGAATGGATAAACAGTGCTTTAGAGACTCTCTGGAGTTTTACAAGAGGAAAATGAGAGACACCAGACTTAGCAATGCAAAAACAATGAAGACTTATATTAAAGCAACCACTAAGATGTCAACAGAGGCAAAGACTGTCCTTAGACAGTGTGTTGAGCATGTTAGTAAAGTCACTTAGGTCAGGGTTATGAGTATTTGTACAATCATTTAAAAAATGTTTTTATGTACTTTTTATAGTTAAAATATGTTCATTTTTTTCCCCCATTTTGTCTGAATGCAGAACTCATGCCAGTCCATGACAAACAATACCTGTTGACAGTTTTAAATCTCCATTACGGGATAGAAACTAGAACGTGTCTATAAAAGCTTCACAAAACACAGTGGTTGTCACGATCTTAAAGGTTAGCAACGGTTATTCTCATCAGTCTTCGAAGGGCACCATTCAGCAACTCTCTGAAAACATATGGGTCTCTTTCATTGGCTGTAGAAGAACCAGATGGAGTGGGGTGGTGTGGGGTGTTGAGGTAGAGCAGCCGCTGCATATATATATAGGCTGTTAGTCCTCAACATAGACCAGGAGTGTGAGATCTTATCAAAGAATTTCCATTTCAAACAAACATTAATCTCACTTTTTTTTTCTATGTTTACTTTTATGAACAAGTTGTAGGTTGTTCTGTCTGAATCTGCGGTTAATACTGATAGTTTGAAAACACAGTTGTATTTGAGTGCCCCTTCTGTGTCGTTGTCTATTACATCGATATAAATCATTATTTGTTTATTTAAAGCTCCATCAAGATTTTGAACAGATTTTGAACAGTTTGAAATGTTAAGAAGAAAGAGAAAAGAGAAAAGACTTGACAAGGGCAAGGGTAAGGATGTAGAATCTTTTTCTCCCTGTAGAAATCTTTCAGGATTATTTGGAAAAATGTGAGCTGATCAATAACCTGCCGGTGAGGAAGCCTTTTCATTTTTTGGCCATTTGGCCCACTGCTTCTTAAAACAGCTTAGTCTGGCTGTTCTTTTTTTTTTTTTTTTTACCTCTTTCTCATACTTTTTTTATTGTCTTGACAGTATTGAGTGGTTCTGTCAGTTAAAGAAAACTCCACTTATATTTAGGATCAAACTCTTGATTAAAAAAAGAGGGTCGGGTGTCAGAGATGCTCGGCAAACTGAATGGTTGCAGAAAAACACACATTAAAGAGCAAGAAGTTTCTTTTGTGAAGAGCAAAAATCCACTCAGCCACTATCAAGTGTTCCACTTCCAACAGAGGTTTTCCATGATGCTTCCTCACGATTCAGTGGACTGAAAGCATTTTGCTACCCCATATATGATTGTCTGAGCTCTAAAAAAAGTGGACAACCTGAAATCCAAAAAAGGAATTTACAAATTTTTATTTATTTTTTTCTAAAAAATGAGGCCAAGTCAAAAATCCTTTCACTGAGGGAAGTGTCATTTATTTGAAAAAATAAAAATAAAATAAATAAATAAAAAGCTATTCCTTACTAGTTAGTTATGACCATTGAGTTTAAGTTAAACAGAAATATTCAGTAATAGGTTACTGAATATTTCTAATGGATCTTGGAACAGAATTCATTGAGGTTATTTATAATTCATATCATATGGAAAGAAATTTGGGAAAATAAACCATAAAACCTTTAGAAAAAAAATTCAGTACTAATACATATTTCTTGTGTTGTACTATTTTTCAGAGTTCATTTATGGACTTATTTGTTATATCATTGTGAGAGAGGAAGATTTTGGTTCTTCTGGAATGATTTTCATGTCAAAATGTCCATTGAAATATAAACACTGGGACACACTTGGGTCTAACCTGAGTAGCTTAGACACAAAAGAAAACTGTAAAAATCAATAAGGGAAACTCCTGATTGGTACTATAACTCCCAATAAATGTACAATTCTGAGGTTTTATGGGTCTGATATTACATGGAGAGGATAACTAGGACCTTAAATGAAGTTTATTGTTTTTTTCAATATCCAAGAGTTTTAGTGCTCTCATTTTGTGATATCTTTGAATATCCCATGTTTGTTTTGCGCACTCTTTACAGTCACAAATAATTACATGAAGAAACATTGTTGTAATCTTTTCAAAGTTTACATACACGGTTGATCCCAGTTTATTATCTGTAAATTTATTTCCTTCTTGGTCCACCTGACTCGAGGCAGAGCTTCAGCGAGGTTCACCCAGGAGACACTAACCAACCCTCAGCTCAGGTAATCATCAGCTGTCAATCATCCATCACTCAGATCCTGTCAGTGTATTCCCGTGCCGCCAAGCCTTCATAGCACCCACATGATTGATGACCTCGCAGTTTGTTACAAAAAAAAAAAAAAAAGCTCTTGCAAAATGTTTTGGTAAAATCATGCAGATTTTCAGTTCAACGGTATGTTTAAGCTTATTTACATATGTGCACCTTCATTGCCTGTCCAGATAAACAAAATACAATATCTTGTTACTTCCCTGCAACAAAGCATAGTTAAATTTTCCACATTCGCAGATTGTTTTTCATTCATGACGGGGGAGTGGAAGCATGAACCCAAATATAATATTTACAGGAAAGACTAAGCTGGTGGGCACATTTTTTTTTTATTCGTAAATCAGAAAACACAAGAAAAATGTTCTTCCAAGCAGACAATCATCAAAACAGCTTTCTTTGAGTGCCACCATATCTTCATTTCTCCCTGTCTTCACATCAATCTTCCAAACTTTTTGTCATTTCTCTACAGATTGCTATTTTTTTGTGTGTGCTCTCATTTTGTTTCTTTTTTAACTCACTTTGTGGGCCCATGTTCTCCGTGTATTTCTTTACTGTCTCTTCTTGTGTCTTGTGTGTATCTGAAGCTCACTTACAATATAAATTTTACATCTTGTTGTGGCTTCAGTTTGATTTTAAAAATATTAAAAAGGAAGATATTGTCAGATAACATGGCAAGTTGAAAAATAACAGTATGGCTTAACTTAATGTAGAGCCAGTGTCTGCCACAACAATCTCAGGAGAAGGCTAAGGGCCATGTTAAAGCATTTTCTAACTTAGTATTTTGAATGCTTTTTAAAGATTAGTCAGTGAGAGTCATGGTAATAATACAAAAAACTCTAACTCTTCTGTTCTTAAACCTGTACTTTATTGAAATGCGAAAGATCAGCCGTCTGAAATTCTACTAAAATTCTGACTGAAATTTGTTCTACTCTCTTTAAACAGATTCTTCACACTCTGTACAGCATCAAAATTAGATTTTTATTAATATTATTGCATAGCTTCTCTGTTATCTGAGTTTTTTTGCGTTTAATCAACGCAGATATATAGCCTTGCAAAAACCATCTATACTATCTTTAAATTTTGTCATTTTACCACCACAATCTCTTTTTATGGTGGAAAATAGATTTTATGTAACAAATATAAATAAAATAGCCAATAATTATGTGTTATGTTGTTCTGATGCCAACAAGACACATTCAGGATTGTGAATTAAAGAAAATGTGGAAAATTAATATTTTTGCATGGTGCTGTAAATTACACCATTAGAAATGAAACCATGGGTTTACGTTCACCTTATTGTACAATCAACATGCAATTTTTAGGGGCTGTAATTTCCAAACACGTATTCACTTTAAGATAACTAATGGCTGCTTTTTTGTAATGGGGGAATCTATGAAAACCTTTCAGTGCACCTGAAAAAAACCCCATCTAATTTATTACACTGATACACACGCACACAAAAGGTGAGAGGTAAGTCAGGCATGCTCCGTCATCGACCCACACAAAATGCCTGAAAGCACATTGACCGCGGTAGCCCAGTGGGACCTCTGAGTCAATATAAACCAACAGGAGCGATGATTGATTGATCCCTTGCTACTCAACTCTCCATCTTTGCTGTGCCTTATCATTCTCTCCCTCCATGGCCGACCATCAATGTGAGTCTCCTTGGGCTTGTGACCCACTGTTTTCAATGCAAACACTTCCAAATTGGAACCTGATCCAGTAGAGATTGAGCACAATTCATGCCTAGCATGAGCGTGTAACTCTGACTAGGTCCATAAAGTGGATCAGTTTGAACCTTCCATTTACACTGAGTCTACATGATTTAGTTTCTAATGTTCCTTTGTCACTTAAAATTAGTCCTTAGATTAGTGTTTCAATGTACCAGCAGTATTAGACCAAAAAGGTTCAAATGCTTCAAATAAAGACGTACAATACAGAGTTTATTTACAGTACAATTGTTCAGAGTAATGGTAGATTGAATCCAAATAGCCTTATGAGGGAGTTTGTGCATGCAGCTTTGTCTCATGTGTATTTGTGTTGCTATTGTAAGTGTGGCGGGAGCAGTGTGATAATTGGGAACTTAAGTTTAAAAGACACCATTTTAATAATTGGTTGCAACAACTCCACTAAAAAGTTACCTTTAAGGCACACAGACCCGCTACAGATGAGGCTTGAGACAATCTCACAATGTAACAATTTTATTTATTCTCCAATTGTTTGTTAATCGAAAATACTAGTCTAAAACCACTCACACATTAAAAGTCAGTGTTAGCGCAACTCAGGGACGGGAGTGCAATTTGGGGTAGTGTCCTAAAAGAAAAGAAACACACCAAACCAAAAGGAGTACCACCACCCGGAAAGTCCACCACCAACACCACGAGCTGGCCGTTCCTGTCACAAAAAAATAGGAGAGAGACATTCAAATTACAGACAATACAATTATGCAGTTCAGCCCACAATCAAGCAGCAATAGTCCAAATTACGAGTCGTCCGGGGAGAAACCGATCCGCTGTAGCAGACGCCACTCAGAGCAGCAGTAGAAAAATAGTCCGAGCTGATCACCAATCAGCCCAAATCAGCCACACTGGACGAGTGGTAGGAGCCAACTTTACGCCGACCAGGACGGCGGGCCTGAAGCCAGCAACCAGGACGACAAGTAGGCAGCCGACAGATTATCCAGTTGACAGGCGGACCGTCGGTCGAGGACAACCAGAACAGCGGGCAAACAGCCGGCCAAGGACAAACAGCCAGCCAAGGACAAACAGCAGCGGCTATCAAAAATAAATGTTAGAAATGGAATCTAAAAGCATCCAAACTCCAGCACTTCACCTACCGCTGAGTTCTTTATGTAGTGCCTCTAAAAGGAAGGAGGAAACGTAGAACTTGTACAGGCGGCGGCGATCAGAGCGTCGTTAAGCGCATCATTTGCGCGCATGCATTAATTTGCAGCTGTTATACAAAAAATGTAAATAAATCACAAGTAATAAGTTTGCTTGAGAGAGGTGAAGCCTGCCTTACCTAGCGTGCAGCACCAACAAACACCGAGGTCTGAACCGGAAGGAAAACAACGTCATGTCAACCAGCTGAGGGAGGGTCCTTTATATACAGGCAGCCAGCGCCACAACCAATTAGATTTAGGCACTTGTGTGGTGCGTTCAAAGGCCACAGGCATACTGCCACATAAGGAACTGTTTACCAGAGGCCTAAAAAAATTTAGATTTTTTAAAATAATTCATAGAACAGTCTTTCGGTACAGCCAATGACATAGTTGATCCAAGTTATGGTCTTTATTTATCATATTAATGTCCAATAGATCTTAAATTAGTTCAGATTAAGTTGATTTATTTCTGGAGCCCTTCAAAGTGGGACTAGCCAATAAATATTATATCTGCACATAATAGTTTAACTCCAAAACAACCTTGTGATTTTGACTTTAAAATGATAGAGAAGACGAAGAAAACTACATTAAAACAGCAACTGTGTTCAGTATTTTTAATTTCATTATTCTACAAATTTCTTGCTGTGTTGACTTGAGGTTTCAGTATTTAGCATTCTGTAAGGGTTTGTGGCGAACTCACACCCAAATCTTTTATCGGGGTGTGTATTTTAATGAGCTAAACAGTGAAAGAGGGACAGGAAGCGGGGTCAACTTTAAACGCAGTGATTAGCAGTTCAAAGAAAACAACCTCGGTTTCATCTGCCTCTCCGCCTCTTGGTCCTCCCTTCCCTCCACACACAGTTCCTCTCATCTTCAAACACCCCAGGTGGAGGGTGGAGGATGAGGGATTGGCCTCTCCGGGGTCAACCTATAGGGTGCATTGATGACAGGAGGGTAGAAGGCTGGAGGGCAGCTTTGTTGCCTGCTTGGCCTCTCCCCTCGCTGGGCAATGATTAAATCAAGGCCCTGGTGCGAGGCCCTCTGCTGGTGCAGCAGTGGGTTTCTGCACATGCTGAGCTTAGATGTGTGCCTAAGAAGAGCGATTATAAAGTGTCAGTGTTTGTTTTTTGAATTCATTCTAAGTTCCCACAGGACTCTTTTATGACTACCATGTGCCTAAAATATATTTTACATTCGACTCCAGCTTTCCAAAAAAAATGGTTTTTGCACATGTCCCATATATTTTGCAATAGTTTTAATCACATTATAAAGGAGTGGCACAGAACACTTGGACAATGTCTGAAAGATAAGAAATTGTGAGAGCAATTCAATACTATTGTATACAAGTGTGCATGCTGGCTAGAATTTCTGCTTTGTACTCTCATCCACTGCCTTCCACTTGCCATCAACAGTAGGCCTATAAATGTGGTCTTGATATCGACACAAAAACAGTCATCAGGACACCTTATCCACTATTCCTGAGGTGATGCAAGATGAATACAGCAATTTCCAGGGTGTGTTTTCGAACTTGTAACTCCTGGGTGCTCTCCTCCATTTTCTGCAATTTATTCACTGCTTTGAAGACATCTCTAGCAGAAGATCTCTGCTATAAAGTGTGAACAGCAGAGCTAAACAGGTGCATCTTGATAAATTAGAAAATGATAATGTGTCCTTCCAAATGAAATGCAATGTTTGCATTCAGGAAAACATCCTCAGACAAAACGGAACAGACTAAAACTAAAAGGTTTTTTGGGGGGTTTTTTTTAGAAACCTGTGTGTAGTATGTAGACAGCAAACTCAGGATGGATACTAATACGTTTGATTTTTAATTCCTTGCATAGCTCAGATGAATTTTTGCAAACAAATAATCTGGCAGTTTTCCTGTTTGGAACTTTGCTTTTAAAGCGAAACCACCAAACAAAGGAGATTTTGTTAAGAAAATCGTGGTCAGGTGTAAATGGGGTTTCTCTTTGTAGCTGTTATTAAAGAACCAGTGAGTAATTCAGAGTTGTCCCTGTGGAACTGTTCACTGTCAAGCATTGAAAAACAGTTGCCCTTGGTAACTCCCTGGTGGGTATCTGCGCGACTATTACAAAGTGGGGTTCTCAAAAATAGCATTTATACTAGGCCAAAGTCCCTGTCATGATTATGAAACTTAAATGCTGAAAAAAAATATCTGATATCTGTACAATTTTTAAATAGTTGCACCTCCCTCTGGTGCAGAGCAGAAGCGGGTGATTGCTGTGCCCCAGGTCTTTTTCCTTTTAGTTTGACAGAAAGAAAGTGGAATGCATTTAGGGAGAGTTATTCTTGTATAATAACTATGCAATCAAGAAAAGAAGGAAAAAAAAAAACTCCTTTTGTCTTTACTCGTAAACTTTGTAAAGATTCTGGTGCCCGTCTGCAAAGGAGAGATAGTGAGTGATTGCTATGCCTCAGGTCCTTTTCCTGATGGGGCTGACAGGAAGGAAGAAAGAAATGCATTCAATGAGAGTCATCAGTTATCCTTATGTAATTACGCTGAAATCAAGGTGCTGAAATATCTGTACTCAGGCTGACAGAAAGAAAGCCCTGAAGGACTTTCTGAAACATATGCTGACTAGGGAGAGAGAAGGCTCAGGATGGAGCCAAACAGATGAAGGAAACATGAAATGAAGACATGAGAAGGAAAGGGCGTAAATACAAAGTCAAGCAGTTTTAAAGGAGATGGTCTAATGAGCAGTCTGACACAATTATCAATTAGCAGAGTGAAGTATAAAGAAAGACTGAGACAACAAACTAGTAAAATAGTTGTTTTAAAATACATGGAATGGAGTCTCTCTTGCTTTAGGATGATTTGTGGTGGTTTGGTACATTTGCATGCCAGTGGAAAGAAAATGAATTCAAATCTACTCTCTAAAAACCTCTGGGGGAAAAAAAGATGCCATTTGGTTACATATTGCCAATCTGGTCGTGGATAAAATAACGTCCGATCAAGGCCTGGGTTGCACCATTTTTTTCACACTGTATGGGGTATTTTACTGTAGGTCACCTTGCTAGTGATAGCCTACATGCTATCATTAGTATTTCAACTAGCTTTAACTTTAGCTTTTTTTTTTAACCTTATAAACTGCTGCATTTGAAATTTTAAATTGACATTTGTGACAGTGTACAAAATAGACCAGCAAATATTGCAGTAAGCATATTGCGAGGTAACACAAAAGTATTGCGAGGGAACGTAGAAGTTTTGCAAGGTAACACAAAAGAAAAGTTTTTTCCCCATGTCCCCTAGAGGGCTCCGTAATGACCTGACAGTATAGGTTTGAAAGCAATGTTCTGCAGCAATTTCAAATGGTCTTAGAGTGGGGATTTTTGCATTATCTAAAAGTTTTCACTCCTCTTGAACAGTTTTTCCATATGCAGTTTGCTCATTTCTTACATTTCTGCAATTGACTTCAAGTTATTCTACAGTTTTCACCAAAAATATTCACACTGCATTTTCACAGGAATTGCATGTTTGTCTAGCTTTTCTTTCAGCCGCAGTCGTTTTTTGAAACGAGTAAATAAATAAATAAAAAGAGTCTTCTCACTCTCCTTTCCTGCCAAATGAGAAGTTTAGGTAACACATCCGGCACTAATCTCAGGGCCATTACTGGTATAGCACGGATGAAAGAAATGCAAGAGAGCTGATAAAAGCTCAGAGGGCTTTTGCTTCTTGTGCTGCATGCCATCCACTGATGAGGGAATTTTAAAGATGTGTGGAATTTATAATTAGAAGGTAAAATATACCCCACATTTTATTCCTTTTATTCATTTCTCATCGGCAGCTTGTGTGCAGCAAAGCTTTTTTAATTCAATATTGCCTCTGTAAAATTTAAACTCACTCCTAGAAGCTACATGCACATTCCTAAAATGTGTGTGTGTGTGTGACTTTGACAGGAAATGAATATTTAAGCATTGAGCCGCAGGTGTACGAACCACAGCCGTTTCTTGAGTCTTCTTGAGCACATCATTTATTTACCAGTTTGAGGCTTCAAAGTGAGTTTAAACATCATCATTTCCTCCCTGTGTTCACTTTAATCAGGTACCTTATCTCCTCCAGACTGTTTTTCCACTTTAAGTCTCAGTCTGCATCCCTCACAGGTGCTGTGGGGGAACTTCTCATTGCGGAGTCTCGTAAGGAGGCTGCTGTTTCTCCCTTGTCAAAGGTTACAGATTAGGATGCGTCGTCTTTCTTAAAACCTAAGCAGAAATTTGATGCCGGGTGGAGAGAAGCTGCTGGAAAGGAAAAGTTCTACCAGATCAAACACAAATGCAGATTAGTTGAAACTCTGAAGGAGTTAGAGTGTGTGAATGGAATCAGGCAAACATGGATGTGAGCAAAAGTCCTGATAGTCACCGTGTGATCACATTTTGATGTTATCTTAAATGATGGCTAAGAAAGAAAGAAAGAAAGAGAGGGAGGAGGGTTTGAGAACAGGAATGGCGATGTTGCTTACACAGCAGTTTCACAGAACTTTCCCCCTCATACTTCTTTTTAAAGTTTATGCTTATCACTTCCATCTGCAGTTTTATGGAGCAGCACAAAAAAAAATATATATTGCTCAGGAAATGGGTAAAGTCAGTAAGAAAGGGCGACAGCTGAAGAGAATGGCGGAAGAGCGTAGCAAAGAAGCATAAAATGCATAATGTCAACTTGTATTCTAACGCATGAAGGAGGCAGTTGGAGGTCACTGCGTATTCATGATAGCGGGTTAGCGTTTAAGACAAACTCTGCCGTAATCAACTCACGCTGTCAGACACAGTAAGCTCTGCTCTGTGACAAGAGCAGCCATGGAAGGCCAAGAAGAAATATGCAAATACTCCCACTGCCACACTCAAATAGAACAGCTGTCACATGTACACAAAATGCATCAAGCAGCATGAGAAAATGAGCTATACTATTCGATGATCAAAACACCTCTACAAATAGCACTGGAGATGGCGTGTGCACTCTGTGGCATGCTGTGTTTCTTTGTCTGAGCCCTTGGGTTCATTTGTGATCTAGCAGCTTGTGTTCAAACAAACAAATCAGTTACAGTGAAGTTTTGTGTGTAGCCTGTAGAGTTTTTGATGTCTCTGCATAAATATTAAAACATCTGGAGACTTTCTTGGTACCTTAAAAGTTGTTAAAAAAAAAAATAGATAAAAAGCACATGAAAGGAAACATGTAGAAACACATTCATACACCAGTATATTAGCTTTGCTTGGATTTAATGGACCCCCATTAAAAAAAAAAAAAAAAAACTTGCTAAGAAAATATCTTCCACATTAGTATAAATCTACCCATCATCAGCACACTTAGTACACACTTTTAATGTTGTTCATGCCAAACCCAGAACCATCACCTGAATGTTACAGCTGAAGTCAAGACTCATCTAACCATGCAAAAGTTTCCCAATCCAACATCAATTTCTTGTTTTCAGTTGACATGAGTTGCAACCAGTGAGGTTTTCTGCTGCTGTAGCCCAGATTTTTCAGTTAATCACATGATAAATTAAAACAAACTCAATTATTTTCATTTGCATGATTTGACGCTTTCCTTGCATCTCTCTCTGTTTCTACCAAAGACTGGATGAGAAACGGTTTCAGTCTGGTTCAGTGTTCTGAACTAATCCTTTAACTTGAAGGAAAAATTTGTTTATGGTGACTTCATTATTGATTTCACTTGTTATTTCTGTTACTTTGTTTATTTCTTGGATATCTAAAATATCCAGTAAAATTCAGTTTCATTACAATTTAAAATTTACTGATGTTTGAGAATGTGATCGCAATAAGGAATATTATCGTTTATCGTAATAACTTCTGGAACAATTTATTGTCCAGAAAAATTTGCTGTCATGACAATCCTACTTGCTATGATGCATTTGATCTGTTCTTTGGGGTGGAATGAAAATACAACAAAACATTGTCATTGACTTAAAAAACAAAAACTCCATTTATCAATTAACACCGATTCAAATCAGTTAATATCTGTATAGCTGTAGAGATCCACAGTTTGTGTGAGAGATGAAACAAGCCCAAATGTTATCAAACTTTGAGCAGAATATTAACTTTGAGGCTCACTTGTCTTTGACTCCATTGGCCATATTTGATTCTTTCTGTTCTGAGACATTTTTTGCAATTTGCACTTCATTTTGCAAGTTAATGAATACATTTAGGAAAGGAGTTGCCATGTTCATTTATTTATTTGTTTATTGCCATAACTTTGTTTAGCTGAACAGAAACAGACCAAAAGAGGAATGAGATTCAGCACACAGCTTTAGCCTTTGCAGCTAGAGACCGCTAACCAGGCCCACAGTCTGGGTGTCATGATGCACCCACACCAGAACCTCCAGAGACGCATAAAGACAATTACAAAGTCAGCCTTCTATCATCTGAAGTAAATTTCCAGGATTAAAGGACTAATGTCCCAGCAAGATCTTGAGAAACTCATCCATTTGTTTGTCTTTAGTCGAATTGATTACTGCAACAGTGTCTTCACAGGTCTCCCTAAAAAGTCAATCAGCAGCAGCTCACATTGTCACTAAAACTAGGAAAATAGAGCACATCACCCCAGTTCCACACTGGCTCCGTCCTTTTATCTACCTGTCCCTCTCCCTGAACAATTGCCAAAAACTTCCAAGCATTACTTACTTGAGTTCATACTGTAATGAGTATGTTATAGAATGGCCAAGCATATCCTGCATGTGTCCTTATTATTTCTCTTCTACAGAAGGAGAAATAATGCATCGTGCAAGCAAAAGGGATTTAGAGAGCTTAAACCAAAATTACCTGAGTGAATCTTGATCCTTTTTAGATAGAAGCATAATTAGTTACCCAGCATTTCTGCAGCTTTGCCCTTGCGTTTGTGATGCTGTGCTGTTCGCTGGTTTCAAAAGCAAAGTAATAGCTGCAGTGAGTGGGAGTCAGTACCTACATGCAAAATAGTTGATGCCATTAGAAAAAGAAAAGCTAACATACACACGGCTGACACGATGAAAAGTGCTCAATTATGCCTTCATTTTGTTTAAACTAATGTTCATAGGCTTGCATTAATTGAGACCCTCTGTGAAAGGTGAAGGTTGTGATCCTCTTGTATTTCCATTAGAACATCTATTTTCTTCTCTTTTCTCTCTTTGTTACCCCTGTGACACCAAGTGGGTATTTAATAAGTACGGTTATTCAACCCTGATGCTTGTTCCACTGCTGCAAATGAAAGTGCAGCTCCTATAGCTTTGCTTTTACAATTACCACATCCATTGGGAGCAATTTAGCATGATTCCTGTCACTCCGTAAAGAAGACAGGCAGGCTCTTTCTTTCTTTGATCACGTTCCCCCATGCTCTCAGGAGCAGGTAAGCAGTGTGTGATATATAACTAGCAAAACTTGACTTGTATTCCTTCATATGCAAATACTCATCTGATACAAAGCTACAGCCTCTTGTTAAAAACAAGGGGAACGACGTGATGAACATTTGAGAAGACAATATTGATGTCATCTGTATTCATTCTGGCTTGATTCAGATTCACTGGATCAGGAAATGTCATTGTATTTCATTAGCATTTATACCTCAGTATACCTTAGTGAACTATGAGCATACCTTGGCCACAAATTAAACACATTTCTTTTCTGCTTGCAAAGGGGTGCAGCGCCTCCAAGTGGTTTTTAGATTAACTGCACGTTTTGTTTAAAATACAAAAGAACATCACATCTCACATGTGTTTTTTTTTTTTTCCTTTGGGGTCAAGGCCAAGGCACTGTTAATGGCGCCAGCCTCCAGAATCAAGAGTTGAATGCCATAGAATACACCCAAACTGGTGCCACTTTTCCAAATATGCAAGTTATTGGATAGTTAAATATTTTAGTTGCATTTCTTTTGTCATCTTTTGTTTCAAACAGTTTCAGACACACATTACTGGTGCAAAAAACATTACATTATACTTTTCGAAAAGACTCAAGAGTATAGTTCAACTGCACCTGATTTAATCAAAAGCACATTTTAAAAATTGCTGGGTAACATATGCCGCTGTGACTGATATTGGTTTGCGTACACAAAATGTTGGATAAAAAAATTGTAATCCAGTTTGTTGAGTTTGAGATCAGACACAAAACAGCTATTTGATCACTACAAGAACCGGATCAGATTTTACTAAACCTCTCCCACAAGATAAAATGAGAAATGATGTACCTGATAATACTTACGACTTAGCTGACAATACAGGGGGAAAAATAACTTGAGATGACATTTGCCTTTGATCAGCTAAGTGGTTAGTTCAAGCTAGATTTTAGCTATGTAGTTATACAGTTATTAACAGTATTACATTACAGCAAAAAGGTCCTGGTTTCAAAACCTGGTCTGCAACCTTTCTGCAAGGACTTACATCTTTGTCTTGTGTGTATGTGTATGTGTATGGATTTGGACTTCTCCCATAGTCCAAAAATATGCATGTCTGCTTAATAAGTTTCTTTAAATTGCCCTTTAGTGTGAGTGTGGCTAGGAATCATTTTTGACAGTGGATCTCTTCTCCTTAAATGACTGCTAATGTGTTTAATGTGCTGGCTATGTTCCACATTTACACTTTGTGAATACATTTAAAATAATGAGCTTGTTCTTTCTTTGTCTTTAATTTTGTATTTTTTATATATATTGCAACTGTCTGAGAGAGCCAAAAGTCATCTTAGTGTTACTTTCTCAGCAAGGACATTCTGGTTGCTACTGACTTGTGCTTGTCTTCAATGATGGATCATTCATTTTATTTCATGTATGGTAACACCAGGTTCCTGGTCAATATTTTCAAGGTATTATTAGCAAATGCCATTACAGTACAGGATATGGATTCTTCTGTTTTTGCAGTCCTTCCATTACAACAGAATACTAATACATTTTAGATTTACAGATGGAAAGGAATAATAAGGTCTCTGAGGTATTAAAATTCAAATGCTATTTTTAATTGAAAGCTATTTATCACCAATTATCATCATTAAGGCTGAAAGGTCATCTTCTCATTAATTAATCAAAATTTTACTCCAGCTACGTCTTTGATGGTGCTTTAATTTACAAAGCTATTTTCACTATCGAGGCATCAACACCACTAAGCCCTGTGTCAACCCATTAATGATCCGTGCTAGAGGAGCAAAATATATTAACATATATATGCAAATACGTATTATTATTAACTTTCACTTCAGATTTTTGCCCTTGTTGGTTTCTTAGGGCAGTAGCTTTAGTGAAGGCCATTTGATAGAAAAAAAAAATCACAACATGTTTCTGTTGGTTTTCTACGAAGTAAAAAACATCGAAACATGTTTGTTGGGCGTCTGTATCAAGCGCCTATTACAATTGTGCCCGCTTGATGGCAGCATCTCCCTAAGATCAGCTGTGTACCACTTTTATTGTCAATGAAGAAAAAACGAGCGAGTACTCAGACAGAAAATGGCCGCCATGCAGTGTGCATTTGATATCTCTGTTTTATAAGCTTTGTTTGCATTGTCCGGCTGTTGCGTTATGCTCTTTTTTCCCTTAAGGGATTAACATAATGTTCAAAAGGGCGAAACGAGCTAACTTGCGGCGGAGGAATGACTCCGACGAGGATGAGCTGGAGGAGAGCCAGCCGCAGTCTTTTGCGCCCACCTCTTTCGGGCCTGTGGTTGAAATCCCGTTCATTGAGACCAGCGGGGCTCCAAGCAGCGAGGAGAACTGTTTCAATAACGGCTTTCTGTCAAACCTGAACATCATGAGACCCGTGAAGAAGGAAAAGAAGTGCAAAGAGGTTCCAGTGGTAGTTCCTCCCACTAAAGCCAGCTTGCTGAGTTTTGACGATGACGAAGGTAACTGTGCTAAAGTAGCTAACCACTCAACCTTAGCCACTGAAGCGATTTTGAACCTTTTTCATATAGCTACAACACGAAACTAGATTGTGCAGTCACGTTTTTTTAATGAATTCCCTTCCTGTAAACTGTTCTCGTCCTCGTCCTCGTCTGTCTGGTTATGTTAACAGAGGGATCCGAGGTGTTCCGAGTGAAGAAACCCAACCACAGCAAGAAGATAGTCAAGCAGCTGAAGAAAGAATACAAAGAAGATTTGCAGAAATCGGGAAATGTCAAACAGGAAACCAAATCAGGTGAGATTCACTGTTATTAATTTGCAACATCACGAGATCATATCCGCCCGCAGAAAAATTGAAGCGCGTCAGTACTTGTGTATCCCTGCTCTAGATTGTTTCTGCTTTCACAGATTGTTCAAGTGCAAGTTGGAATATATACAAATTTGCTGTAGTAATAAATATGGTGCAGTCAAAAGATGCTTTTCCTTTAAGATTACCATTTGACGCATGTATTTCCTCAGACGCTCCCCCTCAGCCTGTGTTTACTGTGAAAGAGGAGGCTATCAGCAGAGGCAACAGTGAACACGGAGAGGAGGAGATGGAAGTGGAGAGTGGAGATGAACAGAACGAAGAAGCAAAAGCCCAAGAGGGTCAACTGTCCAGGGGCAGGAACGTGGGATCATCATTCAACACACTGTCATCCCTCACTAGCCTGAAGCCAGGTACTCTTCCTATTTCAAAACCTTCTCTTCAAAAATCTTTTCCACAGTTTGGTCTGCACTCTTTGGTTTAGCTGGTTCACATGGAGTTAGCTGTCATATTTTTTAAGTTAAGTCCCTCACTAACTCACAGCCTGAAAAATGTTACCGTATTCGAATGTATAAGTGCGCAAGTGCTGACGACCTAATAACTCCTGATTCTACCCTCAGGAGAGATCCCCGATGCAGCATTCATCCACGCTGCAAGGAAGCGTCGGCAGCTAGCGAGAGAGCTTGGAGGGGAAGCTCCTCTGGTGGAGGCCGAGCCTTCTAAGAAACGTATGACGCAAGAGGACAGGGACTGCAGCGATGATGAAGATGAAGACGAGAAGAGGATCCGCTTCAGTGGTGTCAAGAACAAAAGTCAGAGGCAGAAGATTGCTGAAGAGATAGGTACTGCCATGAAGTGTTGAATTTTGCAAATACATTTGCCCGTATTATTGCTATCGGCTGACGTGGATTTCCTCTCCAAATGTGCGCAGGTATTGAGGGTAGCGATGACGAAGCACTGGATACAGGTCAAGATGAGGAAGTAAGCCGTTGGGAGCAAGAACAGATTAGGAAAGGAATCAGCATTCCCCAGGTGAGCAGCATCCCTCACATGCAGTGAAATATTCTGACTTCATGTTGGGTTTTTGAAATTATGTGCATCGTTTTGGAAATCTTGAGTTGCAGTGGCATCTTAATTCCTTGAGCTTTTTAGCCCGCTCCACTAACAGGTGAAATGGTTCTCAATTAGAGAAACAAAATTTGTCTGTTTCTTTGTTAGATACTTATTGTGAAATGTGATAGAAAGATTAAACTTGATTTTGGAAATATTTGATTGTAAAATTTGGTAGAAATATTTCTACACTGCTTTAAAAAGTATGGAAAGAATTCTATTTTTAAAAAAACGTATCCTTCCCGTCTCTCTTTTTTTCTGTTCTTTCTTAATTTTGTTCTTCCTTTTTCCCTTCCTTATTTCACTGCATCTATTCATTTCTAGTTTCTTTCTTTTTCTCTTGCTTCATTCTGTCATTTTTTCCCCCTTTTCCATTTGCTTTCTTCCCTAACTTTCTTCTCCTCAACTTATTTTCCCCTCTCTCCTTTTACTTTTGTTCTTTCTTCTCTTATGTTACTTGTAAGCTTCTTTCTTGGTTTTTACAGTTTTCGTTTTTAAGGCCTGACCTCACAATAGAAATAATTTAGTTTGAACTTTTGTGTTTGTACTTTAAAAATCACCCAAAAGTGAACTGAGAACTTTGAGCTAATTTACTCCTGGAAAAGTATCTTGGCATGAAAAGTGTGTATGAACCATTGCGACGTCGTCGTTTTTTTTTCTTTTTTTTTTATCTGTTGTTGCTTTTTAATTTAGCAGTGATATTAATCAAGCTTATGTTTTATTTTTGTTGGTCAGGTTCAAAGCAGTCAGCCAGAGGACAGCACAGCCTACTACCAAAACAGCTATGAGACTCAGCCCTACGGCTCCTCCTACAGTATGCCTTTCACCTACAGTTCAGTGGCTCCACAGCCTGGAAAGATACCCAGCCTCTCTGACAACGGTTCTGTTCGCTATGGGGCCCCTATTTGTGATCTAACCCCCGTGTCCATTGATCTGGTAAAGAAGCGCCTGCAGGATAGGTAGGTTCTGCAGGAGTTTGCCACAACGTCTAATATCAGTGCTCACCTCACCCGCTGCCCTCTCAATGTGCGTTGATCCTGATGACCCAGCAAAGCTGTCTACACGTGAAATGGCCACGAGGCAAAAAATATGTCTCCACTATGAGTTTAGATTGGTCTCTTTTTGACTGTCTCTCTCTCTCTCTTTGTCTCACTCACCCTTAACTCTTCTTTCCCCCTGTATTTCATGTCTTTAGGCTCGACCAAATGCATGCAGGCCACAACGCGAACATCAAACGCTACGAACAGATCAGAGATGAGCTAGAGGCCTCTGAGAGCACCATCCAGCAGCTTGAGGGTTCATCCAATGATAATGCAGATCGATATAAATTCTTGCAAGAGATGCGAGGGTATGTTGGAGACTTGCTTGAGTGTTTCAGTGAAAAGGTAAGGGAGAATTTATCTGCAGTTTGATAAGCTGCTTGCTGTTTTGTGTCTGTAATCTGGGAACTTTTTATGTGAATTTTAAACGAATGCAGTCTTAAAAATGAATTGAATTGTAATCCACATGCAGCATGGGAAAAAAAAAGTACTTTTCTTATACAATAGAATGTAGTGAATTGGGGAATGTCTGCTCATTCATATCAGGAAAAAAAAGAGATGAGTACAGATTTGTAGAATGAAATGAAAATATCTCATGCATTCAAGATAAATCTTTGTAAATTTTAGAGATGCACAGAGAAATTGTCTGTTGACCGGATTTATATGGTTTCCAGCTTACCTGTCCCTGACCGTACATGTGAAATGGCCTAGAGGCAAAATATGTCAGGTCATATTCAGGTCACAGTTAGATTTGTGAGTTTCTCACTATCCAGTTAGAAACTCACACATCTTTTTCCAGTCATTTATTGCATCATGTATATGTACTTAAGAGCCATGTGCATTGACAGCAACACTCTTCATTTTGAATCTTGGTTCTGAGCGAATGTGGTTCAAAGCGTGTGAGGTTTTCAAAATTGTCAGAGGATGCCCAAAGGTGTAAGAATCCATTTAAAATGAATGTCTTCTACTACTCTTCAAAGCAAATCTGGTTTATTCAGGTTTCAAGAGAGTGACATTTTCAGCAGACAACAGCAAGGCTGAAAGGAGTACAGCAAAACTGCTCAGTTTTAACCTTTTGAGATATTAACTTTTTTTTCTATTTTTAAACGTACATGATTTGGTAAGTTTGGCGACCTTTTGAGAATCTTAGGTTAGTAGTCAATATTTTCTTGGGAATTCAAATAATAACTGCATTTTTAGTAACGCTAATTGCATTAACGGCTAATTTAAGATGCTAAAGAAAATTAATCATTTCAACTCCAAACATTTAATCCTTTCTTAAATAACAGTAAAGCTTGTTTTTCAGCAACTGCTCTCTAACACGCCATGACGTTGTCTCAGCCCATCATGTAAAATTTTAATGGCTGCTTGTGGTATGAAGGTCTGAGGGAGAAGTCAGATTTGGCCAAATTGTAGATCGGCATGATTTACAAAGACCGGAGAACGAAAATCTGAGATTGGTGCATCTCTAATATATTTACAACAACATGCATGTCCAGACAGAATAATTTAACCTTGATCTTGCAGCACCAGATTTCAGCTCATAGTGTACAGAAGATTTTGATGAATGGATCTGAAACCATGTTCTGTTCTTCTCATTTAGTATATAATGTCTGTAATAGAATGGTTTGCTTTCTGTATCTTCTGCATTTCACTCTTGTTTCAACTTCAGTCTACAACATTCAAGGTTAACATGATGGAGTCAGCTCTAAGAATAATTTAGTTTTTTTTTTTGTTTTTTTTTTTACTCCAAGGATCTTTTTTTCCCAGCAATGTTTTGCCCATCACGTGTCTTTTAAGTTGTCCGACCAAAGAAGCCCCACTGACTCGGAGTCCCAACTTTGCTGGGTCAGAGGTCACAGAAAGCATCATATCTTTCAGGTGCCTGCTGTCCTGGAGCTGGAGGCTGCCATGCACCAGTTACTAAGGCAACGGGCTGCACGGCTTGTCCAGAGAAGACAGGATGATATTAAAGATGAATCGTCGGAGTTTGCAAGCCTTTCAAGTCAGTCCATCTTGAAGGTTTTTATGATTTATTTGAAACGGCCTCGTTAGTTTCCCTTATATCTGAGTGTATGCTTGCGTGTGTGTGTTTTCACATTCCTGCTCCATTCTGCACACATTGCAGTACTCTTGGGAATATGATTAAAGTTAAGTGATTGATGATTTGTGTGATTGAGCATGTATGACGATGGGAAAAGACCTTTCTGAGTTGCTGACTTTTGCGGCTGGATGTTTTAACTTGCCTCAAGTAAAGAGCAACAAAATAAAGATGTCAAACAGCATTGGTTTCTGATTAACAGGTTAACATAATGTTCTGTAACATGTCTGCAGTTGCAGCACGGTAAGTTTTAAGAAATGCTACACAAAGTTTTGGACAGATTGAGCTTATTGCTGCAAATACTGAAAGAATTGGAAGGTTCACATATTTTAGCTTGCTTTGTAAGTTAAAATGACCAGACTATTACTTTTATCATGCATTAACATTTTTATTTTCGACACATTTAGCTTATCTTGTTATGGTTAGATCCCAAAATAGGAAAAAAAGTTCAAGGGGCTTTTTTTTTTTCCACTATTCAGTTCAGGCTTTAACATTCACCCTTTTTTATTTCAGATAAAGCAGTCATGGCACCCAGTCTGGACTCATTCGGTCGAGACCGTGCTGCGTACCAAGAGAACAGTCGGCAGAGGAGGATAGCTGAAAGAGAAGCAAGAAGGTAGGCCGACTTCATTCTTTTGCTTCCTGTAGGTTTGAAGCTGGTTTCAACTTTAAAAACCTCCAAGATTCCAATACTCTCCAGAGCCACCAGAGGGGGTAATTTTTCAGAGGGTTATGTTGAGGAAGAATCAAACTAATAGAGACAATAATTTGGTTTTCCCTTCATTTTTTTTCTTTTCTACTCTTTCAGGCATGAGAATGAGAATTCAGTTGAGAAAATAAAAAAATAATAAGCCACTTTCAGAATTTGTTTTGGGGGGGGATATAGCATTTGATCTGTTAGACCAAACCAAATGGGAGTAAAGCATTCACTGTAAAAGAAAATGTTTGATTAATTCTACCCCATCCAAATTTTGCTCAGGAATGTTGTAGACATGTTTTTTCCTTTTGTAAAACTATGAGTTTGCAATATTTTATGTTACAGATATCCATACCATAACTGAAGGCGTATTAAAGCAAGCTTTTTTTTTTACTTTAGAAAAACTATGAAAAATCTATTTAGGAAGGTTAAATTGTTTTTAAAATACTTGAGAGGTCAAACTGACTTATTTCAAGTTGCAGAATGGGTGACTATGGTACTTCTCTTAAAGTTCTTACTTCTGTGTGTGTGTGTGTGTGTGTGTGTGTCTGTGTGGATCTAGAACTCGTCGGCGACAAGCAAGAGAGCAGAATGGAAAAAGGGCTGAGCATAAAGAAGGCCTGTCCTCTGATGACGAGGAAACCTCTACAGACATCACCAGCTTCAACATGGAGAGAGGTAATTTCTGCAAAACTGTGAAAAATACCAATTATTTAAGAGAACATAGAAATGAACCGTCCTCACACTTTGTCCCATCCAGATCGCATCAAAGCAGAAAGTAAAAAGGTATTTGAGGATGTGGTGGAGGACTTTCATTCTCTTGACTGCATCAAGTCCCGTTTTGAGGTCTGGAAAAGGGAATACCCGGACTGCTACAGAGACGCTTACATCGGCCTCTGCTTACCCAAGCTCTTTAACCCTTTAGTTCGTCTGCAGCTCATCACGTGGAACCCTCTCGAGGTAAGGAAACATTTGTTCATCCAAATGGTATTTTGGGATTGAAAACCAGATCCTTAATTCTAATTTCTTTTACTTTCATGTAGGAGCCGTGTGCAAACTTTGAGTACATGCTGTGGTTTGAGTCGCTTCTGTTTTATGGATTCGAGGAGCACAGAACGCTTGAAAAAGACGACGGGGACATCGGCTTGCTGCCTGCTATCGTAGAGAAGGTTCTTCTCTCCAAGCTATCAGGTAGTGAATCCTGTGCAGCAGCAAGGGATACTAAAAATGATTTTTGCCCGAGGCCAAACGAGTACAACATGTGTCATGTTGTTTGTGACAGTGCTGGCAGAGCAAGTGTGGGACCCGCTGTCGAGCAGTCAGACAACGAGGCTGGTGAGCTTCATTCACAGACTTGCTGAAGGTTACCCGACCGTGCTGCACGGGGACAACCAGTACACACAGGTAGAGGATGCTTTTATGGATCCATGCAAATTATTTCAGCCATGTAAAATATTTAACCTACATGTGCTTAGTGTTATAAAATGATTCTAACTCACTTATCTTTGTCTGCTAGGAGCTTTTGAAATCAATAGTCTTACGGACCAGACGGACCCTGGATGAGGATGTCTTCCTTCCGCTTTACCCTAAAAAGTACGTCAGAGAAATGTTAGAATTTGAAGCTTCGTTTTAATTCTTGGTGATCTAATCATCATAAGCAACTCTTGTTTTCTGTTATGCAGTGTGATGGACAATAAGAACAGCGGTGCATACTTGTTCTACCAGCGACAGTTCTGGTCTTGTGTAAAGGTATCTATGCGTTTATTGGCATTTTTATGCTGTTTTTATTTTCTTAAATCATATTAAGACAAACTAACTCACTCATAAGTTCCTATGTGGTTTGGGTGATTATGGAATGTAATTTTATCATTTTTGTCTGACTAAGCATAAAGAAATTTTTAGTGTTGAAAAGCACTTTATCTAAAAAATGCAAAATTGTCAATTTTTTTAATTTCATTCAGAAAATCTGAACTTTTTATCAACAACATTGGGACAATGTTTTACTTTTTTGCTCTCTCTCTTTGCATAGCTGCTGGGCAACATCATTCAGTGGGATGGCATCTTATCCTATTCCTGTTTGAAGGATCTGGCTTTGGACAGCACTCTTAACAGATACATCTTGTCTGCGCTGCAGAGCACAGATATCGGGGAGGAGAATGTGCACAAGTGCCAGAAGGTGAGAAATTCAGATGGAAAATTAAAAAAAAAAAAAAAAGTTTGGAACTTGTTGTCTTTCCCTGTCTGTCTTCTGTCCCCCCAATTATGTGAAGGGGAGAAGCCGGTGTGGAGTTTTTTTCATTGTTGTGTAAACATGCATTAACAAAATCTAAATTATGTGAATGTGAAATGGCCTAAATGTTTTGTTCTCTAAATAGTGCTTTATAAATAAATTAGATTTGATGTTACTAACTTTATTAAATAAGTAGAATTAGTTGTTTCAACCTATAGGTGTACAAGTCTCTTTTCTAAAGACATAAAGAAAATAATTTGTATTTGGAATATCCTTTTTCTGCTATGCAGAGTTTAAACTGTGTTTCTTTCTTGGCTTAATTGAAACGACGTGATAGGCATTGCATGTCAAAACAAACCACATATTGAGCACAAATGCATTATTCATTTTAAATTGGATTTTTTAAAAAGATATTTAGTTACATTTGAAAAGCTCTTGACAAATTAGGTAGTGAGCTTTTCCTTATTTTTAACTTGGTGACATAATTTGCTGTTCTCCTCTCAGGTGATGGAGTGTTTGCCAGCCCAGTGGTTCTCTGGGCTGAAAGGCCAGCATACCTTGCCCCAGTTGGAGCCTCTGTGTCGCTACCTCACACACCTGGCCAACACGCTGCACCGCAGCAGCGTGGGAGCGTCTGATACCGAGCGGCGCACCACTAGGCAAGTAGCTCTAAATAACCCTGAAGACGGTTTGTCTCAATTGGAATAGCTTCTATTGTTGTTTCATCTAACTACCTTGTTAAAATTGAGTTGTTATATTGTGTTTTACATGCTGTTATAATGCATTTCTTACATCCCATGTCTACCATCAGGGAGCAAGTACGGGAAGTGGTGAGGATGTTGGGACGCGTGAACGCCCTGGACCACATCATCGCCGTGGCAGAAGAGCACGGCGTTAAAGACATTAAACAGCTCATGGAAGTGAAATAACAGAAAACAACCAGAGACTATTTTTCCTCTACATTTTGTGCTGCTCTAAACATTTTATCGCCAACGACGGGGAAATCTAGGAAAATGTGTGTGTGCACATGAATTTAAACTCAGCACTTGTTACACCTACAGGATTGGAGGACTTTTTTTTGTAAATATTGTAAATAATGTATAGCGTTCTCGAACTCCCTTGGGCACGAAGCCGAAATGTAATTCTGTCTTGCAAACTCAGAAAGTATACTTTGAAAAGAAATTTAAAACCCTTAATTTATTAGGAGTAAAAATGTGTCATCTTGAGTACAATTTTGAAAATATTTTATCTCTGCAGTCTTAACTCCACCATTTGAGTTTTTGACTGCCAACATTTACTCTATGGACCCATTTTTTCTGATTGTGTTAAAAGGTAAAAGTTATTCGCGCTCTGTAACTGTTTTTTTGTTTGTTTTTTTTACCCCAGTCTAAACCATAAACACCTCCATCACATCCAAAATGCTCTGGTAGTTTGTAAGTTATATTTCTATTGTGTTTTTGCCTGTGAATAAAATATAGATTGTAAATGATTGCTGTCTTCCTGCCCTCAAGGGAAAATATAGGTTCTAATGTACAACAGCACCAAAACGTGTACCAGTAATTCAAAACGTCTGACTTACTTGGATTCGTTTTATATTCGAGTACACATCAAAAACAATTCTGCTCATTTCAGCTATTATAGCCAACCTCTTCCGGCCTTCTGTTCTGGCTTTTCATATTTTTGGTCAGAGCTGAAAGACATATGCAGGGTTTTTTAATGTAAAGTTAGTTTTGTCCGAGCCATTTTCGTGAGTTTTCAACACCAAATAAAGCAAATTACTCCTAAAATGACTAGGAAAATAATTGGAGTGTGTATGAAACATTTTGTAGAGAAACTGTTTTGTAATTACTTCAAAACATCTGTTTTAAGAAATTAGTCATAAATTGGTCAGTTTTGATTTTGACCTCTTCTTTCACGCAAACTCTTCAAATCATGATGGTTTTGTGGTGATTTCTGTGCACGACTGATCTTTACCACAAACTTTCAAGTTTATAGAAAACAGTCTGGTCGTTCTAGCAGTTTACCTTTCTGTAAAATATGTCAAGACATGTTTTTTTGGACTACTGTCTTACTTGGAAATCCACACCTGCTTCATCTTTCGATTTTTATCAAGAATATAATTTGTCTTTAATTTGTCATTTCAGCTTTAACCTCACCTGATCAGACATTTCTCTAGTACTAAACTGGGCTTTCTAAATGTTCTACAGCAAACTTTAAAACGGCTTCAATGTAATTTTTCTTCTGCAATGGATTCTTGTGCAGTGAGTTTGCTTTTTTGATATTATTTGCTTATAGCAAAAAGGAATGCTGACTAAGTACTGATGGTCTACAACTGTTTTCTAGACTTTCTATGCCTTTTTGTGTTATTCCATTCATCAGTCATGTTTTTCACCCATAACTTCCTTTATAATTACTTTGCTTAGAGTTTTTAAATTTTTGCTTGTGTTGTTGCCAATATAGACTGTATTTTATTCAGTTTCTTCCCTATTTAAACTTAGAAAACATTGACATGTTTTTTTTTTTTTTTTTTTTTTGCCTGATAGATTGCTTCCGATCTCTGATCAGTCCAGCCTGTTTTCCCCTTAGCCCAGGTAAGATGGTTCTGATGCTGTCTGGTACAGGAGTGGCATAATACAAGGAATTTGTCAGCGGTGGCCATGTCTGTGATGTCAGTGTGGGGTGGGTCTTGAAGCACAGATTTTGTCAACATGACTTTTGAATTTGGCACAAATACTTGAATCGGCTTTGTTTCTCTTCTGTAGATTTCTCTTATTCCTGCTTTCGATAACTGGTGCTTCTACTACACTTTTCTCTTCCGCTCAATTTTCCATTACAGCGCGTTGATACAGCACTCATTGACTGTTAGGTCAGCAGTCTTTGCTAGACTGTAAGCCACAACATTTGTGTTGAAAAAAATATTTTGTGTAATATTTATATCAAAATAAACTAATAAAAATATATCTGTTTGTAATTAACATGTATCCAAGTTTCACTTTTTGACCTGAATCACTGAAATACACTTTTCACTGATATTGTAATAGAACCAAATATACCCCACAAATGATTTATTTTTTTATTTATTTTTTCCATTAGATTTTATTTATTTTGTGGTGTGCTCTTTTACTTCTACAGAGCATTCAAATTAAGGATAAGATGCAGGCCTATTAAAATTTTGAAGCATTTGTTTATGTATGTCTCTTAAGCCTGTTAAAAACAGAGAGCAAGCTATACTGAGTAGAGTAATTGCTCAGTATGAATGCGAATGAACGGGCGGAGCTGCATTTGGTTCTCTCCATGAATCCCCTCCTCCATCTGAACGCGCTGGTACAGAGCAAGTCCTACCTAAACATCACAAAGTTCCCAACCACCGTTACGGACATTTTTAATACTTTTTAAGAGCTTGTCACGGCACTTTTTGTGGACTCTACAGACCTCTGGAAACGCGTATGTTGGAGCTGTTCCTTGCAGGCTGACGGGGATTTGGCTCTACTAAAGTGTAAATAAATATTCTTGTATTCCCTGTTAGATTATTTTTAAGTTGTGCGCTTAACTTAAAGATTTAAAATGTTTTCTTACAGGTTAAATGAAGGTGTTTCTCCCCTCGCCCCCTAGAGCTTATAGTACACGCTTGTGTCTTTAGTTTTATTTCAGATTTCAACTTTTTTTTTTTTTTTTCTGATGTTGGACGAGAGAGGGACTTCCACGGAGTTACATAATGTGCTAACTCCTCAAACACGGCTTGCATTCACACTTACTTTTGCATTTTCCACAGACAGAATACCGATATTATTTGGAGACTACGGGGAGCCATGCGGTGACTTTTACATTATAGGAATGATGAGATTTAAATAGGGCTGCTACTGTGCTGGATTTCTTAAAACTGATCCGAGTGCTGGTGTGGGGAGAGGTTTGAACCCAGATGATCTGAACGGGGGTGGGCTATGAATGCGGTCTGCAGAGTGAGAGCAACATGTGGTCTGTCTGTCTGAGTAGACATTGCAAAGCATGGATTTGGTCTGTCACAATCAAGTAAGTGCATCAAGAAATGCGCGTTTGGTTAGCTTCTAAGCCGTTCACACAAACTGAAATTGAACCAATTATTTTTATTTAGTCTCAGTTCAGTCAGGATAGGCTATCACAAGCTTCCACAAATCTCTAAAATCCACCTCACTGACTAAATACGTTTATTTTAGCTTAAACATCGTATTGGCTTGTCCTATGTAAATATGCAATGTGGAATAGAAGTACTCTGTCATGTCAAATTACTTATATATTTTACATAAAGTCTAAGTCCTCAGATATAAATGGTTTTATTCTAGAAACTGGTGCTCTGTATATGTCTCAGATAGCAGCATTGGACTACTGTATGGCTATTTTCTGATGGAAGACAGGAGAAGCTGACCCACACGCTGTCTTCAAGAAAAGTGCATCTTTTTAAAGAATGGCTGGGTGAGTTCTGACCTTTCAGATCCCAAAAGCAACAGTTCAGATCAGCTTCACTCAGTCTAACTTTAGCAAGTCCCGAAGTAGGTCAGTAGTGGGCAAAGTTGCAGACCACACTTCTGCAGGGAGCTCCAGTGTGAGTCTGCGGAAGCTTTCCAGGTTCAGTGAAATTCAGAGCTTCATATTTCATCTCTGGTCCAGCGTGAGCTTGTTAAGACCAGCGTAAACTGGATGTTGTGTCACGGGCGTATGTTGTGCATTTGTTCTGTCGAGTCACTGCAATGTCAACAGATGGAAATTCTGAGAAAGAACTTCACTTTCAGTGAACCAAGACGTCCTCTGCCGTCTTTGTCTGTGTTGTACATGTACAAACTAAAATTATGCCAACTCACACTTATGCGTCGATGACGCTGTCTCCTCTCACAACAAATATGTATCCACTTTTCTCAGTGATAGTGCATTCAACAAAAGGTGTCTGTTTCTGCTATATCTGTTGATGAAGTGAATTGTGGTAAAAGTCAAGCTTTTGTTTCCCAAAAATATATGATTATTTCTCTGAAAATCATCTGTGGGTTTTTAATCTAGCCAGACAAAGGAATCTTGTCTGTCTTTTTTTTTTCCTTTTGACTATAAAGCATTCTGTTGTATGTTTAAAACTTGGCAGTCAGCTAATTGAATGACCTGTGGGGTATTGGTATGTTTTTACTTAACAAAGATATTCCAAGAATAAACTGCATGGGTGCTGCTAAGATAAAACTCCGTCATTGTGGATACTCTCTGTTTGTGTGGGAAACATTTTGGTCTGAGTTGTTGAGTGTTGCTGGTCCTGCATTGCTCAATGGAGGTGGTGCAACTAATGACATTGTCTGTCCTCCCAGCCTTTCTGGCCTGAATGACTGATACGCATTGTTGAATATACAAATATGGTAAACTGAAAGGGAAATGGAAGAGCACACCTAGCCACCTCCATTTTAGGTCAGTTATTTTATCTCTTGAGCAAGACTGAAAGACGTGACCTTTAAAAGGAACACCAGAGCAGGACTCAGAGTTGAAACTGGGTATTTACATAGAGTGTAAAACAAAGATGTTTTTTTAATCACTGAGATTAAATTACTGCTTTTGACCAGTTATGATTACCAAAATTATTCCAGTTTCATATATGACATAAAAATATTGACTCTTAATCATTTTTAAATTGAAATTCCATCTTTCAAAGTAGCAATGGACATGACTTTAGCCATGACATAGCAGTTTGCAGTGTGGAACTGTGCTAAATGCAGGGTGAATTTTAATTGGTTCCTAGGGATCACACCCCTACTTGCTGATCAATGCCCCTCCTCTGAGGGGCATTGCTTCCACTTTTCTGACATCTGATTTATAGTTTTCAAAGTATTTTTTGATACATACAGTAGGTTCGGTGAATGCATCTGTGTGCGTGCTGGAGGACAAGAGACCATGCATCACAAAGCAAGATTGCAGTTGTCACAGTAATTCCTGCTGTTGGAAATTGTGATATTTATGAGTGGTCTCCGTAAACGTAAGCATGTTGTTGTTCAGATTGGGTGGGCATGGCATTTAAGCTTGTGTGTAAGAGTTATGTACTGCAACACTTGCAAAAAGAAATGAAACAGAAAATTTCTGCCAAATGTAGAAAAGTTGGTAGTGTGACTGCAACTTTTTGACCTTGCATGCTCGTGCTCAACTACGGGCTGCTTGGAATAGCAAAGCCATGTGATTCTTCCATATTCTATTTTAGAATCCTACCCATCTAAAGGTTTGCTCTTCTGACAGCAGTTGAAAGAAAAGTTAGCAAATATGCTTTCGAGTTCCACGCCTGTCATCATTAATTTAAAATCTTCCAAATAGATCGACATTTAAAGTGCAGCCGACACTGTTTTCTGGTAAGTTCAAAACTTTGCTTTCGATTTTTACCATAATCCATACCAAGTGATTATCTTTTACCATTTTTATTTGCCCCAGACACCAAAGATTGTTTTGATGGGTTATGATTCCCTCTATGTAAGAGATCATATTTTTGCCTTATCATTTACACTGATGAAAACCTAAGCAACTGAGTAACTTGTGTACTCAAGTCTGCATGCGGTCACTTGGTTCATATAAGTTACTTTTACTTAGCTGTGTTTGTGCATGTGGCTATGTACGCTGTCTCAGTACACACTTTACAAATCCCTTTGCTTTCCGCAGAAACATTTAAATGCAAGCTTTATTTCGTAAACATTCCAGGTTCACAATTATGCAGTGTAACTTGCTGGGCTAGAGTTTCTACACATATAGAGTATTATGACCAAATTTTGCAGATCAACCAGTCAACTGTTGCTGATTTTGAGACTGTGTAGGGATTTGTTTGCCTAAGGGAAGAGAACCTGCACCCTTTATAACTTACTAAACATTTCTCATAAGCATCCAGCCTGTTTTTCTGCTGGTTTAAACACAATTTATTAACTGTAACACCATGTGAGCATCAATGATCTGTGAAACACATCTACAACCTGAAAGTACTAATGTTAATGACCTCTAAAATGACTTTGCAATCATTGATTGGGTCTGATAGGGCAATATGATTATGGGTAAGCACAGCCTGAGGGGAGGGATGACCGTTTGACAAGGAAAAAGGTTAGTATCTGGAACTATTTTTTTTTCTGAGTTTTGTATACAGAGTACTTCCTCACCATGTGACTAACGATGGTGGAGTTGGTATCTAATTTACAGCATAGACCTTTGAAATTATAGAAGTTGTTTGTGGAAAATATTACCAATGGGAAGATGTTATTTTAAAGTTTTTGGCAACTGCCACAAACTTTAATCACGGCTTCATCATCAATCTATTGCCACAAACATGTTACAGTTTAAGTTATGACGTTTTTGTCTTCAGTGACTTATCAGCTTCTGTGAAGGGATATTTTGCCTGCTGAACATCTAATTTCCATTTCTTACAAAAATAATTTTCTAACACAAAACCTTAAAACCCCATTTTTCCATATGTGTTTCGAATGGCAAAG
Organism: Poecilia formosa; assembly: GCF_000485575.1. NCBI lineage: Eukaryota > Metazoa > Chordata > Actinopteri > Cyprinodontiformes > Poeciliidae > Poecilia > Poecilia formosa. Next base: position 4,345,925 of record NW_006799942.1, on the reverse strand, counting down.
TTGGAAAATTGAACTTGAATGTTTCCAGGAAGGAAAGAGGAAAGGGTACATTGTGTACATGGAAACCTTTCTGGGTTTATGCCATTAAGTCAGAGTGTCCTCACAAGGTGCCATTACGTTGACATGTGTCACATGGTCACAGCGTCACTGCATGTCACTCACTCTACTCCATTTTCACCGTGAGATGTACCAATCTCTTAACCAGACTGTTGGACCTTAACCTGCATTGCTTGACATTGTCCACATTGAACCAATATTCTTATTTGTTTCATTCTTTTACTTTAGTTTTAAAAGCAAGTATAGAATCTTATTATTAGGGTAGTTGGTCCATAGGTAACTTTTATGGATGTAGAGGTATGACATTTGGTCATGACATTTGGTCATGTAATGCAGATGTTTGTCTGTTGAACACTATGCTAAGGAGCATTCCCCTGTCCTTTGTGAGTTGTGGTTACATAACATTTCAGCAATATGTCCAATAACAAGGTTTTCCCACAGACATCACTCTGTTCCACTAACTGTTTCTTTGCTTTACAGCCACATGTAGTGGATTTACATTACGTAACCTCCCATGAAACCACCTTGTCCTCCCAACAGAGATTTGTAGACTTGTTTGTCAAATCTGTAATACTTCAGCAACTTCAGTCTACATTTACTGGCAGGATTTAGAGTGCACGTTCCACATATTCACTCAGATATACTCCAGTCAGAACATTGTCTTTTATCCTCTTTTCCCCCTTAGGGTGTGTGCAGCCTCCTCTTTCTCCCCCTGTGACCTCTGAAGTACTCTCCCCTCCTGAGGCCAGTCTGCAAACCATGGTGCTGGAGAAACTTCTGCGTTTTGGAAAACAGTTGCTAAGGGTGAAGGTGGTGAACTCGAATTCCGAGGACTCCCGTCTGTCTCGATGTCTCAACACCTTCGACCTGGTAGCCCTGGGTGTGGGAAGCACGTTGGGTGCTGGTGTTTACGTGCTTGCTGGTGCTGTTGCACGAGACAATTCAGGTAAATTAATCAGCCTTGCTGATGTAAAAGTTTTAATTTTCGGAGAACATAGTTCCAGATTTTTGATTGTATCATATCTTTCCAGGTCCTGCTATCGTCCTGTCTTTCTTGATAGCTGCCTCAGCCTCTGTGTTGGCAGGTCTTTGCTATGCTGAGTTTGGAGCCCGTGTCCCGAAGACGGGCTCTGCTTATCTTTACTCGTATGTGACAGTCGGAGAACTCTGGGCTTTCATTACTGGATGGAACCTCATTCTCTCTTACATTATTGGTAAATCGGTATAACTTCTACAATGAGTGTCTTTTTAGGGTTAAGTCACAAGATATTTCAGGTCATTTCATGTTTGCTAAGAGAGAACAACTGATTTGAGAACGAAGACTGAACTTTCTGTGCTCCAGGTACCTCGAGTGTTGCCCGTGCATGGAGCGCCACCTTTGATGAGTTGGTAGGGAAACACATTGAGGAGTTCTGCAGAGAACACATGTCTATGAATGCACCAGGTGTGCTGGCAGAATACCCTGACATGTTTGCAGTTCTCATCATTTTTATTCTTACAGGTAGGAACATCTCCCTGTCTGCATCTTCTTTTGCCTCAACACTTACTGACTATGTTATTGTGTAGATCTTGATTTTGTGAGGCTGGACAACCATGTTGCTGTGTAAAGTTTCCATTGGATTAACATGGACATTTTGGTTTCATAATAACATAACATCACACTGCTGCTGCAGATTTGTCAGCTGCTCATCCAAGATGCAAATCCTTCCACCATAGAGTCCAGGGTACTCATTGAATTTTTTTAGAAACCAGTTTGAGGTGAGATTTGAGATAATTTTGAGATTTACCAGACCAGATAATGTTTTTCAATCAGTCCAATTATGGGGAGCCTGTGTATATCATAGTCTCAGTTTCCTGTTTTCGCTGACAGGAGTGGCCACTGGTTAGGTTTTCTGCTGCTGTAGACCATCCGTTTAAAGATTAAATGTGTTGCACTTTCAGTGATGATATCCAGCATTCTTTAGTTGTAACAAGTGCTTATTAGAGCAACTGTGTCCTTTCTTTCATCTCTAAACAATCTGGCTATTCAATCTGCCCTCAAGGCATTTTAGTCCACACAACTGCATTCTCTGAATTATGTCTAGATTATTCTGTGTAAGCCTGCAAGGTGATAATTCCAGTAAATTAGTTGTTTTTGAAATGCTCAGGTCATTTTGATAACAATATCCATGCCACTTTCATAGCAACTTTAATCCCTTTTTCTCTCCCTTTCTGATGTTCAGCCTCAACTTTAGCAAGTCATCTTCACCACTTCTAGTTGGCTACATGTATTGAGTTTTTGTCATTTGATTGGTTGACAAGCAAATTTCTATGTACTGTATATTGAAATGTTTCTATATATAATATGGCTTTCTAATTTGTTTCTCTGTTTAATTTTCTTTTTGTTTTCATTTGCAAGGTCTTTTGGCATTTGGAGTGAAGGAGTCAGCGATGGTGAATAAGGTGTTTACCTGTGTCAACGTTTTAGTCTTATTATTCATGGTGGTCTCTGGGCTGGTCAAAGGCACTTTGAAGAACTGGCAAGTCGATCCAGAGGAGATCCTACATGTTAATCATACGAATAGCTCAAGCCAAAAGTAAGAACATGACTCCAAACTTACCTTAATGTGCCCAAGATGTTTTAGAGATGTTTATCTTTAAAAATATGTATATTTTTGTGCTTTTTGTATGCAGTTTGACTGACATTCTGCCATCTAAGGAGAGAATAGGACAGGGTGGCTTTATGCCGTTTGGCTTCACAGGAGTACTTTCAGGAGCTGCTACGTGTTTCTATGCCTTTGTAGGCTTTGACTGCATCGCCACCACAGGTCAGTGATGGATGGAACACTTCAAAACTACTTTCTCCGCTTTTTGTGATCTTTCCTTTTCAAAATGTGTCAGAAAGTGTTTTCCAGCGAATATTTTAATAACAAATTACAGAGATCAGACAGAACATTATGATCACCCGTCTAATTGTGAGTAAATCCCACATTTGCTGCCAAAGGAGCCCCAGCCTACAGTTGTGGAGCCCAGTAGACACCTGAAGCAGTGCTGTGGGATCTGGCACCAAGATGTTGGCAGCAGAAAATCAGTGGCATTTACTTCACCTTTCAGTGGTCATAATGTTATGCCATATCGGTTTACTTTAAAATTGTTTACTTTACATTGTGCTTTATTATCTTTTTAGAGATAGTGATTTAAGTAGAGTAATTAAAATGGTGTTTCTTGGAGAAATGATGCATAAGAAACACCTCCATGCCACCCAACAGAGTCTTTTCTTCAACTCATAACTTCAAAGTCTTTGCGTATTATCCTTAACATCTGCTCTGACATGTTGGTGAGAACTTTCTTTCGAATCAGAATATCTTTGCTCTCAATTAACTTTCTGCAATAGATCTGCTTCCATCTAAGCATTTCTCTTATCTCCATTTCACTCTGACTGGATTTCATTTATAGGCTGGAGTTGGGGTATATTGCATGAGGCAGAATCTGCAGTTGGAACACTATTAGTTGCTAGCATTACATAAGTGTAGCCAGGGAGAGGGAGAGAAGGTGCACTTTTCATGCATTTGGCCCACTTCTCTGTGTGGCAGGATGCCAAAGGCTGTGACGCAGAAAGGGGAGAGATTCAGCTTAAGAAGATGTTGTCCAGACTTTTTCTAAACTCCTCAAATTAACATATGTGAATAGATCTTTGTGTTTCTGCATTATGTTTGTGGATTGCTGTAATGGATCCAAGACTTCTATGTTGGAGGGAAAGGAAGGTTTACACTAGCTTACATGCTCTCTGACATATTAGTTCTTCTTTTCTTTTTTGGCTCACATGGAGAAAACCCTTAAATTATTGCTGAAGTTTTACAGTTTTCTACATGCACTGGACTCATGCCAACACAAAAACATCTCGCCAACAGTGGCGCAACAGCTGTTGGAGGGGTTTCAGGCTCAACTACTCTGAGTTGCAAATTTGAGAATTTTATTTCATTGATTTCTAAACATGCTGTTTTTATTTTTGTTTTTTTTTTTTGTTTTTTGCATAAAAATATATTGGTCTTGTTCAGAATGTTTGAAGGTGACATAAATGCATCATTTTACAAAATACAAATTTTGCCATTCCTAAGCCCTTTTTGTCTGGGCAAAACTCATTTCACTATGGTCAAGGTGAAGCTGCACAACGTTCTACGCTAAAACATTTTATCCGATACTAAAACCCACTTTTAAACCAACAACATTAAGTCTGTTTTAATGTGTTCAAGTAGCCTTAGAATACTCTTTTCTGAAATTATCGTAAGTTTTTTTTTTTTTTTTTAAATTATACAATCTGTTTTTTGGTTTGCTTTTTGCATTTCCTAAACAATTTATTTTTCTCTATGCCAGTAATAGTGGCCAACACAGAGTTTGAAGATAAACTGAACTGTGTTTTTTATTTTTGCAAACTTCAGGCGAGGAGGTGAAGAACCCCCAAAGAGCCATTCCTATTGGGATTGTGTCCTCGCTGCTGATTTGTTTCGTTGCTTACTTTGGTGTTTCCGCTGCCCTCACCCTCATGATGCCATACTATCTTCTGGACAGCAACAGCCCTCTGCCTGTAGCTTTTAAATATGTAGGCTGGGGAGGAGCCAAATATGCTGTAGCTGTAGGCTCTCTTTGTGCTCTGTCTACCAGGTAAGAACTTCACACCGTATCAACTTTTCCATCCATACATCTGTGGCATGTTTTCACTTGAGCCTTTTAGACATATGCACTTTAGATCATTTTATACAGATACTGTAGGTCTTAAAGTAAACATCTACAATCTAGGCTGGAGAGCTAACATGTCAATGTAAGATTGGATCTTTTAACGTCTCGTTAATATAAAAACAACTCCTTCAACTGCTATTTTCAATTTTTTATAAAGAAAATAATGTTCACAGGATTACTGCATGCCTCATCTTGAATTTTTCTAAAGCAGATCTTGTAAACGTTTCTAGACCCAGTCTTGTCAGACAAAGTGCTGATAAGCTGTTGTGTAAAGAAGACAGTCTTTTGAACACCGTTGCTCACATGTGATAAAGGCTACAGAGAAACATGCAGACGTGCATGTGCAGGCATATATAAACACGCTTGTGTGCGCCTGCACGCTTCCTGTATGTGTGCTGTGGGTATATTTAGCTTTAAACGGAATTTGACTCCTTATCTAAAAATAAAAGCTCCACTGACCAATAATTTGTAACATAAGTGTAAGTGTCTGAAATGTAACAAGGACTTATTAAGTAGCAGTTTTTCTTATGTTAAGCTCAATTGTTAATTATTTTTATATGGTTAGTGCGAATGACATGTAACATTTATATTCTTACAATGAAGTGTGCAGTATAATTTCACTCAAGGTAGCTTTTTCTTTTTTTTATTAAATAACTATGTATTTAACATTTTCCTGCATGTGTCTGCATTGATTCTCAGAACACAAGATATTACAGTGCTGTTCAAAAGTTTTGAGGAACCTCTGTTTTTTTTCTCTCTGTTTTGAAGAGTCAGGTGTTTTTGTAATATTTTAGGGTGGTGTCAAGCAAGTCTTTGTAAATTTTGTCATTTTATTATTATTTATTTATTTTTCGGACAAAAGCTGATTTATTCTACCTTTTAGTCTATTGCTTGCATCTCTGATCTATAAGCAACAATACATAAAAAAGTAACTAACACATAAGACAAATTGTAAGACTGACTAAAATAGACGCAGCTGATTTCTTAGTAAAGATAACTTTCTTTATGTACCATGCTCAGTTACTGCAGAATCTATATCAAGTATATTGGAGGTCAAAGGCAAATAACATGAAAGTCTGGCACTTTGGAAGCACAACATTAAAAAGTAAGAGGCCTCAGAACTTTTTGACAGTACTGTATGTACGTTGTTCCTTATTCTGCTACATTCACGCTGTTCTGTGTTCCTTCGATGTTTGAGCTGTTGTCTCTGTTCATGTATGTCTTATATCATTCTCTTGGATGTAAGTGAAGTGTGGATACTATATATCCTGGTCTCCCCCCCATGGCAGCCTGCTGGGCGCAATGTTTCCTATGCCTCGTGTTTTGTGGTCGATGGCTGATGATGGGCTGCTTTTCAAGTTCATGGCTGAGATCAGTCCCCGCACCAAAACCCCACTAACTGCAACCTTTGCCTCTGGCATAGGGGCAGGTGAGACACTAACATGCATGTTTCTAATTTTGCATCCTGTAGCTTCTTTCCATGCTTAAGGACTGAGTTGTGCTGGGCTTAATGTTCCAGACGGTCAGCTGGAGATGTTAACACCTGGCAGAAATCAGTTCCCTGATCATTGAAGGGTCTTGTTCACTGTTTTATAGCCAGTGTTCTATTTCCTTCTCTTGAAAGGTCTTGCTTAGTGGTGGAGCTTGATAGAAACAAAAAACAAATGTACAGGGAGACATTGGAAGACGGGCTGGGAGGGCTGGGCAGATAAACCCCTACAGTACCTTGATGCTACACTAAAAAATACAAACCTTGAAATTTTAAGAAATAGTGTTTTTTGCAAACTGTCAGCATTTCTGTGGAGCTTTGTTAAAAAAGTATGGCCTCCTTAAGGGCAAGCTTTTCTTGCCTTCGGTGCTGTTCAAGCAAGAACCGCCACTGGTGTAGCTTATTGTAGTCTAGCTGTGTTATTTCTCCCGTCAGTCCTATTATCAGTCTATCACAGATTATGTTCCACTATCTTTCTGTTTTGAAACTTTGTTATATTTTGAACCTGCATCTTGTAAAAATAAATCCACCAAGCAAAGCTGCATGTGTCAAATACACAAATACAATTTGCAATGAGGAATAATAGCATGTGGAGCCTTGCATGATTACATGGCATCATTCAAAGAACTTTTGACAAACAGCATCATGTCCCCTTGCGCTATACTGACTCCAGCCTGAAAACCCTGTTGCGCATTTTTCTGCCTCACATTTCCAATCCATACATTGCCGGCTTTTTTTTTTTTTTTTTTCAAGCTAGCATTTTCTTTTCTTCCCCCATATTTCCCTCCACTTACCAACAACTATCTCCCAAATCTTATGTTTTCCTCACTCTACCCCAGTCTTTTGGGTTCCATGTTCCCCCTACCCCGTATCATCTTTGCCATGGCACGAGATGGCCTTCTCTTCTCCTTTTTGGCCCATATCAGCGAGAGGAAGGCACCCATAAACTCTACTGTTGCGGCTGGGGTCATGTCTGGTAAGAGGAGTAGGAAATGCAAACCAGGAAGAAAAGAGAGAGTCGGAGTCATGGAAACGGCAGCGGAACGATAGGGGAAACGTGAACAGAGATCTAAAAGAGAGCAAAGTTTAGATGATTAAGTTTACTGAGAGCAGTTAGCAATAGGCATCTAGGGATTCAAATGGCACCAAAGAAAGATCAGATTAAGGGTTTTATATGATTTAAGAAATAAATACGGAAGAATTTAAAAGAAAAAATCAGTGACATTCACAGTGCAACATTTCAGTACATTACCACCATGATGCTCTTCTTCTAGAGTTCTATTTTGTTAGCCATATTGTCAGTGGATAAAAAAAAAAAAAAACTTCATACATGAATGAAAGACAATAAACATGTTATGTTTAAGGCTCTTACATGTCTCCCTGTCAGGTCTGATAATTTATTATTAATGAACTAAAGACATGATACACTGTAATAGTGTAACAGTAAGACCTTAACATAATAGATCTTAACATGATCATGAAAGTTCATGTAACCATTATCCTGTGCATTAACAGTTGAAACAGTTCCATGATAGATTGTATATCAATAATTTCTGAGACATATACGCACACAAACTCTTCAGTCAGAATTAGATAATGAAAGAAATAACATAATGGATGTTTATTAGATTTGATGTCCGTGAATGTTAAAACATTTGAGTACTTTTTCAATTTTGCTCTTTCAAAAATATTTATCTTCAAGCTTGCACCGTTCTTACAGGAGCCCTTTGTTGCTCTTTTTTTTTTTTTTTTTTTTTTACACATTTTTAGCAATCATGGCGTTTCTGTTTGACCTGAAGGACCTGGTGGACCTCATGTCAATAGGAACGCTGTTGGCCTATACGTTAGTGGCCGCCTGTGTGCTGGTGCTAAGGTCAGTTTGGACTATTTTATTCAAAAATTCTAGGTGGAACCCAAAGGAAAATTTACTTAGTTGATTCTTAATGGATCATAAACGTCTCACTGGAACAAAACAGAACATGTGTAAAATTGGAGTTTTGATCTCTGTCTTCTATCTAGTCATGCAAGTCTTTTTTTCTTTTACTTTGTGTTACAAGAAGAAGAAAAAAATACTGATAGAGTTGCAAAATTGTTCATTCTTAAAATTAAAAAAACACATACACGTTGGGGGTAATTTATGACATTAGTTACCAAATTAGTGGGATTTGGAGTAATTGTGTTTCAACATTTACTTCATTAACATTTGCACATTATAAAACCGAATCTGTGTAGTCAAATTTTTTAATTCTAAATTTAAATTTCCTGACTTCTATTTTTATAACTTTCATAATAGAAATGTTTTGTCCAAATCTACAGTCTTATTTATACATTTCTTCAACTTTGATTGGATTTTTAACCAATCAAAGTCGTGTGTTGTTCTCTGTGAAAATGTTCTGACACGAAACGTTTCACTCACTTTTCATTTGTTTCATAATGTGTAGTTGAGCTGTCATTTTAATTGACACTTCCTTTACAAAGGGTCACTGCTGCTTTACATTGTTACGATTGGAACAGCAGCAGTGAATATGTGGTATTTAGATTTTCTATTGATCTAATTGAGAAATGTGCTAATGTGTGCTTCTTTTTTTTTTTCCAGATACCAGCCAGAGATCCACAGTCCAGCGTACCACATAGCCAATACCCATGATGAGGCAGACTGCAGTGATGGGATATGTGTGTCCAGTATGGGCATCCTTCCTGGTGTGGAGGAAAGATTCAGTTTCCAGACTCTTCTGTATCCGAACAACCCTGAGCCGTCCACGCTGTCAGGCTTCATTGTTAAAATGTGTACCTCTGTCATAGGTATGTTATCGTGCAAGACAAAGCAGAAAAATAATTAGTCTTAAGAGCCCATTTGTCTTTTCATGACAAGAACAAAGGATCGATCTTGTTATTACTCAGTTATTTTAGGAAATTATGAATTATTTATGAAGTAGCCTCTTTGAGTTGTATCTATGGAATAGCCATTTTTTAGTCACATTTGACAGAAGAAAAAGTGAACAAACAGAACACATTGTGTTTCTTGGCTTTTATACCTTCTCAAGAGCCAGTTTCATATTTGAATTCATAGGATAAACAAGCAGGAGTCTTTATTTAAAATTAAGTCAGCTGATTTAATGTACATTAAATAAGTCCACAATTAAATTATGTTTGTCTGAATTTACAAACTCTCTGATATGTGCTTTTGCAGGAATGCTGATCCTGGCCTTCAGTATATTGGCTGTGCATGGAGGCCTCGCCTCATGGAACATGGTAGCCTTGAGTGTGATCTTCATGGTGTGTCTCGTTCTGATTTTCATAATCTGGAGGCAGCCTGAGAGTAAAACAAAACTCTCCTTCAAGGTTAGGCTTGAAGACCTTTTTAGTACTATGGCATGCTAATTAAATTTAACAGTTTAAATTTTGGCTATGATGGACAAAAAGTGTACAAAACCTTAAAATAAAGTAATTGTTTATTTTAGTTGTAAATAAATTTAAATAAATATATATATTTCTATATATTAGGGGGGTCAAAGAAGTATATCAATTTATCTCCTTTTAGAGAATTGTCACCAAGCTTCCAAAATCTATTTGTTTTAAAGGTTTTTGAATAAATACGCACATTTTCCAGGGCGTTCGTGTGTGGTAATGCAGTCCTATTTCCCAGGTTCCCCTGGTGCCTTTCATTCCAGTCATGAGCATGTTTGTCAATGTCTACCTGATGATGCAACTGGACAGAGGAACATGGGTCAGATTTTCCATCTGGATGGCTATAGGTACTCGTACCTCTTTCGTTATTATGCATCATTTTTATGTTGAACATTAGAAAATTATTTTCTTTGCAAAGCTGATTGGAGCTTTGTTTGCACAATGTAATGTGATATCACAATTACAGGTAGGTAGTGTTAGAAGGCTTTTCTTTAACATTGCCTTAATAAAAAATATCTACCGAGAAGGACTGCAAAACTCAAACTAGGAAGACTTGATCACGTGTCATTTACATGAAAACATACTACAGCCTAGTTAAGACTTTAACAGATTTTTCATCACGAGAGTGTATGATACAAGCCATATTTTGTCTTTTTCCTTCTTTGCAGGTTTATTCATCTACTTCTGTTATGGCATTCGTCACAGCTCAGAGGCGGCCTCCGCTCACCTGTCTCTGGTAACAGAGATGAATGGTTTTAATCATGATCATGAATTGGAAGTCATGTCAATAGAGAAAGAAGCTTTTCTCAATGACGGCTTTGATGTCAGGGAAGAACACAACGGGGAGTTATAGAAGGGACTATAACACACAGCTCCATGTCCACCTGCCCTGACACCAGGCTGTCATCGTAGAAGGGTTTTTGCCAGTCCTCTTCTTCACCTCTCCTTTTGGGGGGAAAGCTATGCTGCAAAAATGTAAACTGACACCCCCATCTAGGTCCTGCTCACATTACAGCCAAGTGGTGATGAATCCCTTGCAGAAAATCAAACTGAAACACTCAGTGGAGTCAGTATTTCTGCATGGCCTCGTGGTTCAGCTGTTCATTACTGCCTGACTGTCTGTGGAAGAAGGGCTTTCATTAGAGACATCAGTGTTTAATGGAAGTTGAGAGGTGGAGTACGGCCATGTTAAGTTCCTCTACATGTTGAGAGTTGGGGTGTTAATAGGTTGAATTACTAGCAGTCAGACGGTGGAGTGGTTGATGTTGTGCTGCCAGAATATTTTCATAAAAATAGATTGATTTTTTTTTTTTTACATCTATTAAAACATAATGTCTACATAAATTTGAAGAAGATACAACCATCTCAGTACTTTATGAAATGTGTTACCACAGTGTGCTTTGTTTGAAACTGGTCAGTGGATCTTTAGTGATGTAGCCTTCGGGAGAAACAATGATTTAAAGTAGTCAGCAGCATTATTTACTTACCTAAATAATGTTCATAGGAACATAGTAAAAAAAATAGATTTTGAGATGTTATTTCAGTAGAAAAGGGACATTTTTATAACGGTTATTTCAAGTTGACCAGCCATTGTCCTCTCTTTTCTCCTGAAATATATTGAAAAGAGTTCATTCTTTTCCTCTACACTTATATTACTAGTCGTCCTAATGACAGCATAAATTTGTCACCACATTTTTCATGTTGTCTGGGTAAATTACAAAATTATGTCTTTGAATTTTTAACAAAAATTTGCTTAGGAGATGGGTCAATCATTCTCTACAAGAGTGTTTATGTACAAAACTTTGGTTTTAATGGGAAGACTATACTAACCACAAATTGAGAACTTCCGTCTCTATGATCTTGTACCTTGATTGATTAAGCATATTCATTTACATGCTTCAATTATGTTACCCCAAACCTTTAAAACTTTTAATTATGTTACACTGATCCCTCAGTCTGTTAGTCGTGTCCGTTTTGACTTTTGTCCTGTTCATATTAACTTATGCAACTCGTTAGGGGATTGGTCCTCTGATTTCTTCTGCTTGTTGAATGTCATTGAATGTGTTTGGGAGAAAGGGGAAAAAAATAGTCCCATTCAAGTATAGACATATTTTTTGCAATAAATCTTTTTTGACAATAATTTCAAAGACTCTTCGCTCTATACCTTTTCTTAAGTTTCACCAAACTCTGAGCAAAGGTACAACTGTTACAGGTTTTAGATGAACTTCATAGACTTCCACATTCCCTGCCATTAAGGCCAATTCTTACAATTTAACTCTGAAACAAAATTGCATTTACTTCACATTGGAAACAATTGCTAATCAATTGAAGTGCAACAATTTAAACTGGTGCAACGTATTCCAAAGCAATGTAGCAGCAGCATCTCTATTGTTTATAAAATTAAAAATTGATTAACGATACGCTTTGTATGGGTGATGTTATGGTTTTAATTTATGCATTGGATCACACAATGTTATAGCATTGGATTTAAGACTATAAAATGTTTCTATGTTTTGTTTGAGTTGTCTCTTCTGTGCATCTTATCGAAAATGTATTAGCAAGTAGAAAATATGAAATTAAACAGCGATGACTATCACAAAAAGCCGAGAAAATTCAATCGTCCAAAAACACTCAACATCCTTCTCTCCACTAAACTCCATCACAAAGGTTCAGGGTCATTTTCCTCGATAAATTTTACCCATGCAATCTGTTGCCACCCTGGTAACGGGATAAAACTGGAAAAGTTTCCTGCGGTACACCAATACTTGGATATCAGTATGTAGGTTAGGTCCTTTAAACCTCTGAGAAGTGTTCTGGTCTAAAAACTTGTAGGAACTCTTTTGAATTTGAATTGCTATTGTTTTCAATAACAAATTGCTATGTTATTGACTTTTATGTGGGCATAAATCAAAATTCAAACTTCACATTCACTTGATGTAATATGATTGTAAGGTGAAGTCAGAAAAGGTACTGGTATAACTTTTACACCGTTGGTGGCTGCACCCTGGCATTTATAGCATTTGTTAATTAACCTTTCTCTCAAACATTTTCTGGGTTTTACTTGTATGCCTTTGCTAAATGTCTCTGCCATTCGCACACATGCGTATTACTGTGTTACAACCCACTTTCAAAACCTTTGCTATTTGCTGTTTTTTTCTGTTCAAGTTTTTGATAAAGTGCAATAAAATATGCAGGAAATAAAGACAGAGAAATGTGTTACTGTGACATAATTGGCACACTTGAACAATTATTTCCCAAGACTTTCATTAAAATAAATGTCACGTACTTTGTCAATTAATATAGTTTTGGATAATTCGTTGAAACATTGGTGTGCAGCTTCGGTCGTCAAGAGCTGGTGTCCTGCCAGTTTTACAGGAGTTTTTGCTCCAATACAACTGATTCAAACTACCTTCTCAACATGTCAAAGTTCTGCAGAGACCTAATGATCCGGTTCGGGTGTGAAGAACCAGTGGAAAAAAGACTAAAACATGCAGGATATCAGCCCTTTTATACAGACTTTTGACACCGCTGCTTTAAAACAAGATGGCAGTCAATAATTAGATGTGTATAATCAAAACTGTGTACATAAGATGTGTATATTTCTAGTATTAAGTTATTTATTAATACATTTTTTTTTTAGAAAACGAGCAGTTGCATAACGTGTGGATTCTACAGCTTCTATGTTCTCTTAAACTGATTTTATTCCTGTAATAAGCATATCTCTGCAAATAAAACCTTGCATCCTTGCTATAAACAAAAAAAGTTGCCGTCATTTGTCTTTTTTCTTTCATCAGCATAATTACTCAAGAGTCACAAATGCCCCAAAGTACAGCCGCTCCTGTTAGGCACAACTTTTGACTGGAAGTGAGACACCTCACTATTGCTTCGAAGGTCATTTGAACACAGCGATGTTTCAAAATGTGTTATCCATGCAAGAAAGGGAGTATGTGATGTGACAGTGAGCAGTTCTTGCTCATTTCATCCTTATTTTACAGAAGGGTTTTTTTTCTTTAATGTGGTTTGGTGTGGCTGTAGCACAGATTACTGCACAGAATCACAGCTTTCTTATCATTTCATCTTACTGTCATTTTAAAGCAGTTTTTTGTAAAGATGGGACTAACAGTAAGAAGCAGGCTAACTCCTGGCTCACACATACATGGATCCTTTCCAGCTACAAATATGGTATCTCTACAGCTCCAACTGTCAAAGCAAATGAAGGAATCTTGTGCATGGTTCACTTTCTCACTTGATTTTTTATTTATTTTTGTCAAATACTAATATATTTTGTGCATAATTTATAGGTCAGAACATTCAATTTTGGTCTTCCTGACTAAATCACCTGGTCATGTTCACCAATTCCTTAACATCACATGTGGGAAACTTTGATTTGGACATCTACTAAATTTCTTACAATATTCTTCTTTTTTATTATTATTTTTGCCATTTTTTTAATAACATCAGATTTGTTGAGTGCAGGACTAACAGCTGATCTTAAGACAGATTCTCCCACCTGAGCTATGAATTTAACATCTGCTTAATTTAGAATCTGTGTTACAGCAAAAATGCAAATATTAAATTTTTAATACAATTTAAATGTGCGATACATACAAACCCATGAATTTAAATGGGTTTGAATGCATTTCAAGGCACAGTAATTTCATCTCATTCAGAGCACCGAGGGATATTCCAGTAAAGATCCAGCAGAGGGCGGAAGTGAATAAAGAAAATGAAACGAGAGCATGTGCGTGTAAACGCACCTGCTGTGGGCTGCAGCATCAGCACCACTCCTCCTCCAGATCCCTCCCTTCTTCTCCTCCTCCTTTCCCTCCTGTCTGCAGCATACCTCTCTCTCCTGCACCGTTCATGCCATCCTAAACCTGAGCGAGAGCAGAGGAAGCAGCAGAGCCACGCGGCTTTGTTTCCAATAGCAGCTTCTGTGTTTTCCACCAGCCTCCTCCGTGAATCAGCACCAGAAAACCCTGCAAGTAAGTGGCGACACAGAAAACATCCGACGCATGTCTTTTTTTTGCAGCGTTGATCCAGAGGCCAGTTGCGGTTTTAAGATGTGTCGCACATGTATTTGCTTGCTTTATTATTTTTCTTCTTCTTCTTCTTCTTCTTCTAGCCGAACCGATTCGTTCGCAGCTAAATGTTAATGTCATTGCTTTATTTGTTAAAAAAGAAAGGAGAAAAAACATTTAGCACGTTTGTGTAAAGGAGACTGCTCTTTAATGAGGGTTAAATAATACAGGCGGGATTGGAGGAAAAAGTGAGGTCATGCAGGTTGATGAGATGGATGGAGCAGGTGAGATATCTGTGAGTGTGTGTTGCTAATGATCTTGTATAAATTACAGGCTTGACTTGTAGACTAGAGCTATTACCCTCTGTATAGTGAGGTAATAGCCACTTGCATTAAATTTGCATGGATTTCAGCAGGAGTGTTACGTGCTGATAAGTTGTTCATGAAAAATACAGATTCTATTAATTATTACCTTATTCTTGTGTGTAGGCTCAGGAGAAACATCCTGATATTTGCATGGTTTTAGGTTATGACTCAATGACAGGATTATTTAATTACCTTCTTAATTTTACAGTTGTGGTTGCTCCAACCTCATTTGTCTGGATAGAGTGTGATGACTTCCAGGTTCGACCCTGGGTATAAGTGAATTTTGCAACCATTGCTTGTTGGGGGGCCCAATGAAATTGGGTTCAACTGTATATGTGACAAAATACATTAATCTGCAGATGATCTGATTCAGGACTTTTGGTGTTCTGAATCGATTCTCAAAATCTGCAAATATTCATAATCAAAAATTAAATAGAAAAGTGCTGACACTCTCAAGAATGTGTCAGTTATACTGCTGGAGTTTTTGCTCATACCTTTATTTGCAATATTATCTGTAAGTCTGATGATTGCATCATGAATCTCAGAACAATTCTTGAATGCCTTTATGTGCGCTGTGACTGTATTAATGGGAAAAAAAAGTCACCCATTAACATAATAGTTTTCTGTCTTAATCAAATAAAGCCAACAACATTTGATTTTTATCAACATTTATTTGCAAGTAGTACAGTTGGTGTGCATATCCAAGAGCAATCTTTCCCAATATTTTCTGCACTACAACTTTTCTTATCATGTGTCAAACTCTTCTAAGGCAACCTTCACACTGCAAGCCTTAATGCTCAATTCAGATTTTTTTTTTTTGTGAAATCTGAAACATTTTTGCGTGGTTGTTCACATTTCCAAATATATTCGACTTGCATGTGATGTTCTGTGTGAACTGCAAACAACCTAAAAGTGTGCAGCATGCACACTAGAAGAAGCAGTAACGTCACATGTAGACTGTGCTGAATGTTTGCGGAAGTAAACATGTCTGCTAATAGTGGACAATATCTTAAAATTTTAAAGTTGTTGCCCAACTGGAGCCAGCACGTTAACAACTTAATCCACATTTTTCTTCCTGCTTCCGTGTGACCTGGCCACATAGACACACAGGTCACAGTTTGAAAAGATCATATATGTATCAGATTTAGAACCACATAGCCAAGTGGGTTGCATTTGTAAAAAAATGGATTTGTGCTGTTCAGACTCTCATTAACAGATCAGATACAGGTCGCACAAGGGTAAAAAAAAAAAAAAAGTATTTGGGTCACTTCAGGCTGCAGCGTGAACATGGCCTGACAGGCAGCTCAAATTTTCCAAGTCCTTTATGTTGTAAAGTAAAAGATGTGTTTTCTCCCAGTTTATATTGATTTAAATGTTTGCAGAAACCCATATATTTTTGTCAATTCAACATTACAATACCTCTAAAAAAAGATAATGCTGAGCATCAGAGTGCTCACTCTGTAGCAACAGCAGACTGCACTGATATTGTTTTTCTGTAACAAGTTCTGCCCCTATATTTAAAATTAATCTAATCTCCCAAATCTGACAGTAAACATCTCTTTAGTGTATCAATACTGGATCGGATTGACCCCCCATCTCTATCCTAAACCTATTTGGAAATTAAACCTTCACTATTTGGAAATTACTGAAATGTAAAGCTCTCTGGGCCAGGAACACATTTTCTGTGCATATTATGCTGGAGAATGTACAAAACAAAGAAAGCAAAGAAAGCAAGGGCAGTACAAATGGGAGATCGGTTGAGCCGTTCCGGGTGAATGGTTTAAATGAAGGTGAGCCAAACTCTGCCCAGGGCCTCATACAACCTTGATCCAGCTCTGTTGGGAGGGCATTAATTAAGACCTCACCTTCCTGTCTGATACCTTTATCTTTGTGCCAGGAAAAATCCCAGCCATGGTTGTTGGTTTTTTCTGACACTTTTGGAAAACTGTTTTTAGTCTCTCCATTGTGTTGCTTGAAGGCCCTGAGTACCTGAGGTGTGAATTGAAGCATCAAACAAAGGTTAAGTGAATATGTTCTTTCGCACCTTAATAGTTGATTTGTTTCTGATATTAATGTTGTCGTTGAGATTGTGGAGAGCAATTTGAGACCAACTTCACCCCAGTTTTTGTATTGGCATCT
This sequence comes from Poecilia formosa, assembly GCF_000485575.1. NCBI lineage: Eukaryota > Metazoa > Chordata > Actinopteri > Cyprinodontiformes > Poeciliidae > Poecilia > Poecilia formosa. The sequence continues at coordinate 4,328,730 of NW_006799942.1, read as the reverse complement.
TTAGGATTTTGCCTGGTGGTACTGGTTAAACTAAGAACCTTTTACTAAAATGTGTCTGATAAGTGCACTTCATAATGTTTATTGATTCCAGTACCACAAGCTTTCCACATTTATGGATCATCCAGTTCATTTTGTTAAACCTCAGCAAACCCTTCCTGTCATGTTAACGCGCAGGCTGACACGACGCTGCCCGCGAGTGACCTTTCAACTGTCTGTTGTCGTTGCCTTTCTGGATGCTGACGTTTGCATGATTGATACAATATGTCTGACCTCAGCTATATCTCAGCTGCGATCAATTCAGTAAGAACACAGCGCGCACTGCTGCGAACGTGTGTGTGTGTCTGTGAGTGTGTGTTTTACAGAAGCCATCTGTTTCAGATATGATATGCACGCATGTGTGTGTGTGTGTGTGTGTGTGTGTTTCTGCGGGTAAGAACGCTTGTCGAAAAGCCCAGGAGTGTTGCACACTAGTGAAACCTTCCAGGATATTCTAAAGGGCAAACAAGGAGAAGAAGGATGGGAAACAGTTCAGTTGTGAAAAGTGAGAAGAAACACAGAAATTGTGTCAGTGTGACTCTTAGTGCATGCTATAAAGTTTACTTGAATTAAATATGCACCAATCAATCTTTTTTTTTTTGACCAATACTGATTTTCACATAATCTGTTGTTTTGTTGTTGTTGTTGTTGCCAAAGGTTTACAGCACAAAAAGAGAAGAAACAAACAAAAAGAGGGGAAAAGATTAATTATATACAGTAAAACTAACTGCATAACCTCCTTATCTTAAAAGAGAATCTTCTAGCTGTCCAAGATTGCATACATAAAGTGCTTTTGTTTCATAAATAACAACAGTAATACCAAGTAATCCCACTGGCTTTGAACTTGTTGAATATTTGCTGTCTCTGAACACGCCAAACGCACGTGAAGAGAAAAAAACCCCAACAACTCTGAGCTCTGAAAGATTAATTGGTGCACCTCTAGTTACTGTAGTTACGTTTTGAATAGAAGAATCTTAACAATTTAGGAAAACATAGAGAGACTCCAGTTAGTTTGACAACTGTATTGTTGCAGCCACCTCCTAGCCCACTTTTGTCAGTATGTATATAAATCTCATCAGCGTGTTATGTATGCATGTGAGCAAGCACACACGCACTCAAATCCGCGTTTTCAGATTCACGCTGCTTTTGTCTGGAAGGTGGCAATGAGCCCGCCATGGCTCCTCCCCTGCAGTCATGGCCAAGACAAGAGGGGTGAGAGGGGGGAGAGACACGCCTCCTCGCATACGCACATGCACGTCCCTATGCCGTGGAGAGTCAGCGTGAAAGCCATTGTTTCACTTGTGTGCAACCTTTTACAGAATGTCAGCAGTCAGTTCAAGGGCACAGAGTCAGCTCATTTGGGTAACAAGAGCAAGTAAGCTGGAGCCTTTACTTGAACAATTCCTTTTATGTGCAGAGCTCCTTGAAAGCCCGTTTCACAAATCAGCAAGATGACAGAAATCCACATGATCAATATTTAAAGAGCCCTCTTCATATTCTGCATCTATCCACTTCTGGTTTTCAGCCTTGTCCGTGTTGCTAAAAATAAAACTGTTCGCCAGAACAGTCGTGCATGTGAGATGTCGCCCCCAACCCCAAAGGAGTTCATGGCTCTGTTAAGCACATTTCCCCCCAGAATGAAAACAGTCACTTCTTTTCTTAATATATTCTTTCCCTCTGTCCTTCCTGAACCCTCATTTTGCCTTTTTTTTTATTACTCACCTCTCACCATCTTCCCTCCCCCACACATCAAGGGTTTGGACATTACAACACATTTCACATTTACACATAGCAGTGCTATCTAGAATCCTCTCACTAGTTCCCATCAATCGTACTTCCTCTGTGCTTCATCATACAGTCTGTATTTTCTTAAAATAAACAAAGGTGACTCAGCCTCTTGCCCTTCTGGCTCTGAATGTCTGCAGCCTCCTCAGAGTCCAACGAAGAATGCATCTCTTTATTTGTACTCTTCACAGCTTGAATGTAAGGCACTTTTTTTTTTCCTCTCTTTGTCCCATACAGTTTCAGGCATGCAAGAGTTAACATTTCTCACTCTGCGACAGGCATTAGGGTAGAGGGTGGAGGGGCTTTGTTAATAATAATGCAGAGTTACCAGCTACCGGTGTGGACAGGCAGCCTCGTTTCACGCCTCCTTCAAGCTGCCACCAGTGCGATGGATGTTAGTCTGTGTTTTGACTGCTCTCTCACAATCTCCTTTTTCGCCGTTTTATGACAAATGGGGCGAATCTGCTCGTTTGCACCGGCGTCTGTCGCTTGACCAATATCAGTTTGTCCCATCTTAATAACTTAAACCCCAATTTAATTTTCTCTACTCTTTTGGCTCTGTCTGTATTTCATCACTTTGCAAGGTGCGCAGCACAGCAAAATAAGACGGTGAAGGGAAAAAACCCTGCCTTATGAAGTGAAAATTGATTCCTGGTGATTGCCAAAGGCAAGAATGAAAAAAATATGAAGTACATAGCACAAGCATTGCCTGTTTGCCATAAACCTGTACTTGCGAGTGACAGCTTTTTTTTTTTTTCCATCAAAAATCTGGCTACGCGGGTGAGTGTGTAGGAGTATTCTCATGCCTTGAACTTTCACACATTTTTACACATTCAACCATGACCATAAAGGAATTTATTAGCAAAAAGACTTTCACTTTTCACTTTAAAAGTAGTATAAATATAGTTGTTTTTTTTTTTTTTTTTGGGGGGGGGTATGCATAAAAAAATACAAATATTGCACCATGCACACTAATCCTACGATGAGAAATGGTGATGGCAGCATCGTACTGTTGGGATGCTTTTCTTCTGGAGGAAGAGTGACGCTGGTCATTGATGGGAGGAAGGATGGAGCTAAAAGCAGGATTATAGATGCTGCAAAAGACAAAGGTCCTTCTTCCATATAATATTTATGATGTAAAATAAAATAAAATAAACAATGAAAGAATGAAGAGGTTAAAAAAACTGCTTGAATTTCATGACAAAAAATATGAATTACACAATTATGTTCTACTTTGGGTTACATACAAGTTCAGAAAAATACATTGAATACATAGCAAAATGAGGGAAAGTTGCATTGTAGCCACAGACTGAGCTATGTGTGGTTGTATAATGGAGTTACTAAAATGTCCTTTCTCTTCTTCTTCTGCATAGATAGAAATTCAGAACATGGTGCATGTCGATTTTATTGTTGCTTCTTTAGATATGCTTCAGAGCTTGTTGCAGGTTTTACTGCAGTAATCTCTTGGTTGTGAGAGCAGCAAAGAGACAAAGCATGAAAATGTTTCCATGTGTGATTGCATTTGGCCATTTCTGACTCATCTGATGAATCCCATTAGTGGCATTTTGTGAGTTTCCGTCAGTTTCAGAGCAGGTAGCAAACACGGCATGCCTGCACGCGGTAAGGAGATAAATCATCTTTTATTGGAGATGATCTGATTTCCATATCCCCCTTATTCACTTAGCTATGACCACCCACTCTGACCCAAGATTCTCCATAAATCCTGTTACTGCCCCCCTGCCCCATGATGTGGGAGTGCAGAGAGACAGATAGCAAAGCTGCAGTCTGCTGATGTGGCCCCTTAGGACGATGGAAATGGGATTGATTGCCTCACCCTGCCCTTATAAACACTTCATTAATAAGATGAAAGATTTGATTGGCTGGACCAGCACAGCAAAAACTTAAAAAAAAAAAATAATAATCTCATAAGAGAGGCATAAAACAGATGGGATCACTGTAGGAACGAAGCTTGTCTGAATATGGTGTGAACCACAGTCAGAGAAGCAAAGTGGAACATTTGTTGTTTTTGATGCAGAAAAGGGAAACCAGTTCAAATCAATAAAGACAAAAGCCGCAAGACTATTTATATGTCGTTTCCTGCGCTGCTTAGCTTCTTTGTTGTATGTGATAGTAAATCCCATGAGTTATCTCTTGACTTAGCGCTCAGCAACACCGCAGTGAATCGTCTTGTGAGATTCTGCAGACGGGGTGTCTATTGTGCACTGTGATAATGAAGCATTTAGCTCATTCCACTGCTATTTCTGTCCGTATTGTGCTGCAGACAGATATAGGAGGAGCAGGCAAGGATTGTCTGAGGATTGTCTGAGCTTTTACCTGTTGGATGACTTTCATGGAATGTTCTGTTTTTGTTTACTATGTCTGTTTTAATGTGCTGAGCAGCAAAGTATTATTTATTACTTCTATGCAATAAATATAGCATTAAGTGCCTTGGAGCGAGTTCCACCTTTCTGGGCAACCAGTTTTAATGCAAACCAGGTGCTAAATCAGATTATGTCATGTATAAATATTCAGGAGTCACGATTTATGGTGATACGCACAAACAGATGTCATTGTTCTGTGCCGTCTCGTTTGTTTCTATTTTAAGTGCTGGAATTCACATCTCGGCTCAAGTGTGGATGAAAGAGATGGGAAGGGGAGAATACATGTGTGAGAGTGTTGCTGGTGTCCCCCTTGGGGACCACAGAGCTATAAAACCTGTCTGCTAGCCAGTGGGGGGAGGAGTAGAGTAAAGCAAAGTGCCAAAGACAAATGGCTTCCCTGAAAGCCGCTTGTGCTGCTGGACGAACAACAAAGATGCCGGGGAAATGCATGTCGGGCACGAGTGTGTGCCTGAGAAATTCGATTGGCTTTGTATTGTCTCAGCGGTTGTCTGTGTGTGTGTGTCTGAAAATGGAAACAAATGCTGCAAAATAACAAAATAAGAAAGTGAGCGCGGCGCTCAATTCAAAGAATTTCTTTTTACTTTCAGATAAAACAATGCAAAAGTTTACCACTTAACTTACCTTTTCTTAACTGTAGACTGTTTTTCTCAGAACATCCTCTGTGCACAGGAAGGAAAGAAATCTCTTAAAACACGTCAAATCACTTGAGGCTTTTGCCCAATCATGAGAAAGAAGCATCTTTTTACTGTCTTGTGCAAGTATTCATACCACTTGATCTTTTTCATATTTTGTAAGTTTACAACATCAAACTTGTATTTTATTGGGATTTTGGGATTGTCAGACATGAAGCATAAGTCATATTTATGCTGGCATGAAATAAATTCTTAAGAAAAGCATCTCCACAGCATAATGTTGCCACCACTTTGGTGGATTAAAGGTTTAGATTGTTTTGTAACCTAACCCTGCTTTAAACTTCTCCACAGCTTTGTCCTTGGCCTGGCTGCTGTGCTCCTTCAGTGAACAGCTGCATTTAAACTGAGATTAAAAAGGTTAAAAGGGTTTAAGAGGTTTCACTGAATTTTATTAACATTAAATGACAAATTCAAGAGGTTAATTTGTAAAAAAGAAAAAAAAAACACATATCCTTCAAATTCACAGTTATGAACTCAGTTATGTTGCTCAACCCCTTAAAGTTACTGAATTTAGAGGTAGTAACCAGACAAAATATAAATAAATCATTCATGGGGTATGAATACTTTTACAAGACACTCTGGAACATCTCCTTTACATTGTAAAAAATAAATAAAAAATAAAACAAATTCAGTCTCTTAGGAGATTTGTCTGTGGTTAAAAGGGGGGGAAAAAGAACTCATTAATTAATCACTAATTTCCTGTTCCTTCAAACTGTATTTGATTACACCATGATTTTGCCCGTAGTTTTAAAAAATAAAATAAAATTAAAATTGTTTTTTTAGTCTCTTATACTTTCGGTCAGTGCTTTCATCTTGAGGTTCACTTATGTCTGTCTGGAGAGAAGAATTTTATTAAAGCGGAAGTACAGGTTCCCAGTTTCATCAGTGTGAGCAATTCATTACTAATGAGCCTTATTTGTGGTCAGGGATTTCCAATAATGGCTCTGCTCTCCTCTCTTGGGCTTGAGTCGGTAAGTCACATCATAAACGGGGCCGTAAAGCTCATATAGCAGCTCTCATTGCACATTCCCCACCGTCCGCCTAATTAGAAATCTTCAGCAACTCTTTTCTTTCACCGATGTGCAAATCTTATCCCTCCCACGTCAGATTATGTCTCAGTCTCTCACCCACTCAGACTGAATCCTCATAGTCGAATTAAAATGAGTCTTTCCTCGGTTCGTTTACATTTTCAGCTCACATTATGGTGAGATCTTGTTCATGTCATGAGCGACTTAATTGGTTTGGTTTAATATCACATAAGGGGTCACCGAAAAACTCCCAAAATCTGGAACAGAACTTGATTAACATCAAAGTACCTGTTCTTCCTGGGTCATGCTTTCATCATGTTATGAGTACATCCATTTGTAGTAGGAGGGATGTTCCTCCCTCATTTTGTTAGTTTCTAGTGAGTGTCCATCCGTCATTGTGCATATTTGCTTCCAAAGGTGTGCCAAACACATTTGATGGTCAGACTGGGCTACGTTCTGCAAAATGTGGTACCATCCCTATTTATCCTGAAAGAAAATAACATATTGGCTCCTAGTTGGCATAAATGCCCAAGTTGCCTAATAAATTCTATTCTTTATGTCAAAAAAAAGAAAGAAAGAGAGCCAAGTGTTTTTATTTTTTCTGACATTTTTAATTTCATGTTTTGCACTGAACCAAATATTTTTATTCAAATTGTCAGACTTGTTCATCAATTCTCCATACTCTTCCGTTGTGTACCAAATTGGCATTGTCAGCCTGGTTGTTTGTTGAAATGCAGTGTACTGAGGTGCAGGCTCTGTGACTGAGCAGAGCACTCAGCCTCCCTCAGATTGCTGTCATCAGCACAAGCTTCGGTGCTACATCAGCGCTGTAATCAATCTGGCACCATGTCCTCTCGGAGAATTCAGCCTCCTCCTCCTCCTCTCCCTACCACTTTGAGTTTTCCATGTGTGTTTTGTAACCAGCTAATTATTTGATAGTGAGCGACATACACAGGAGCAGAGTGGGACAGACAGTGGGCGGATTGCCTGTTGTTATTTGTATGTAACGCAAATTGGGTTTCTCTTTCTCTTTTTGATGCAAAACAGAAAACTATATAGAAGTCAACAAATACTTAACTGCAATCTTTATGTGTAATAAAAGAACTTGCACTTTTTCTTATCTTTTTCAAATAGATCTTTCTTAGCTGAGTGCCAAATTCACAAAACCAACTGACCATCAGGAAAACATATTCTGTTTGATGCTTTCAATTCTTGTGCATTTGGAAAGAATTCACAAATAAGCCACAGCCACAGGGAGCTGCCATCTTAGCAGTGAGTTTGTTAAAATGCCTGCTATCAGATACATGAAGAAAGGACCTGCTAATGAGAACAGACACCTCTGCTGGAAAAATAATTAGGTGAGGGCTCAACTTGAATTTCTGAAATGATGCAAACAGAATGGAAAGTGAAGGCAGACGCATGATGTGGTGCACAAAGACAATCGATGGAGAAAAAACCTCAATATGTTTCATACTATTTGATAAAGATTTAAAACAATATATTGCACAATGTGGATCCGTCAGTAAGGTGTGCTTTAATAATCACACATTAAATTGGAATAGCATAAAAATGTCAAATTTATTCTGTATGTGTTGTCAGTTTTTTGTTTGTGTGCATTTCAATGCACAGATAATTCATCCTGCACTAAAAAAATGCTTTCACCATCTTTGTTTCGGTGGAATTGTTAAGGAAGACAATAAAATTACACAGTTGTGGACTGTGTTCAAAGAAAATTGTATGTGGCCAGTAATTGTGTATCTGGATGTAAGCTATTATCAACTGCCTGCAACAAAAAACAACAAAACAAACCCACAACGTCGGCATTACTGTTGAGCCAGTACCTTCTCACTCCTTTGGAAAAATCTGTATTGGATGATACAGAAAATACATCCTCCCAAAGTCACCCATTGCCTACTCCAGCCTTTCATTAAATTCAAGCAGAGCCACTGCGCTCATAATCAGCTCACATGGCTCTTTCTTCTCCCACAGCCCCACTGCTCATAAAAAAATTACATACTCAAAGGCATAACACGCTATAACTCATGTAAAGATTGAAACTAAATGGCTTTCCCGCCGCTGCTGTATTTTTACTTACTTTTTTGCACCGTCTTTGTATACTGCATGCAAGATTACTCAGCTCAAGGGAGAAGAAGAATCTGTATGAAAGAGATGTTGTTGTGTAGCCATGACGTTTTGTCATTTTCCATTACTGTACGCAATTTGTGGTGCTAAAAATAGAACTTCTGATACCACTTCTGATTCAGACAACATATACATAGTATTTGATTTCCATTGTGTTCATAGCATGGATAAGGCATTTTGTTTTGGGGATGTTGAGTCATGCAAAAGCATTAACACCCGTCTGATGTGCTAACCTTCATTGCATCCTCCCAAAGAGGTTACCTTTGTTGCCATTTTCTTTAGAAGCTTTCCTAAGTCCCCAACCCCACAACAAACTACAGATTTTACTAATATAAAATATTCATAAATTATCTAGAAAAACACGATCTTTGTTTTCATAGTATAAATGGGTACATGTATATTTGAACATAATTTCTCCTTGAATGTATTGTGCTACTGTGTACTTTATACTTACATCAAGATTTGATTTAATGTAAACTGTATAAATGATACAGTTGAAATTAGTCTGATAGAAACCTTTTCTACGTTTTTCAAGTATGATTGAATTTAACTACTGTTACTGTTGAGCAACTCTGTAGTTGCCATATTAAATACAAGTGTTGCAGTGAAGTAATCATGTTGACAAAAACTGTGTAAATGGTGAAGTTCTGATTTTATTTCTTTATACATTTATGGACACGTTGATTGATGACTCCCCACATTCCCTTGGGTAGAGAGGTTTTGTGTCAAAAAAACCCTCTAATAACACAAGTTACAAATATAAAGAAAATAGGACTGTGGGCAAATTAACAGCTGCTATTCTAAAAATACACTGGGGACATAAACTATTTCTGGAACTCTGTAGGGACAAAACATGATAATGTTATCAGAATTTGTTGAATTTCATGAACTTATTTGCTCCTTCTTACAGTTTCCTTTGTGTGTTTCTTCTTCTTCCAGATTTATCAGACTTCTATCTTCACTTAAACCCATTAACATCAACTTAGATAGCTCAATCTAAATGCAAGTTGCGTGGCAACCTGAAAGAAAGAGAGAGACTTCCTGAGATGATAACCAACTCCTGGATAATTCTGCCAAATGACTCTAAAAACACTGACCCTGATAAGGAAGAGCAAAAGTTAAAGTAACTCTTAAGACTCTGTAAATGGCCTCAACCCCTGAACGTGCTTAATAAAAAAGTCAAAGATGAGCATTCCAACTAATTTTCATGGATTGAGGGTCAGCGTTGAAAGAGGAGAGAAGATTGGAAATAAAACCCATTTCACCCCATCAGGTGATGATAACGCCAATCAAATAACTGCAGCCACTGACCAAGAAGGAGGGTGTCTAGTTGAGGTCACAGGTTACAACACAAGCTCTATTCCTCCACTGGTTCGTCAGAGTGACTCTCCAGACAAAATCGTAATCTGGGGATCGGAGCAGCAATGTATGGAGCCTGAGCTCAGAGAATTTGAAATCCACACATTCTTAGGAAACCAAAGTCAGGAGGAGCATAACGAAGAGGAAGATGATGGAGAAAGCATGAAAGATGGTAAGGATGAGGGTCCCATGTCCATATCCTCAAGTTCAACGGCCAGCTCTGCTTCAACCGGTGTCAGACGAAACTACGACCACAACAGGGAAGAGAGCAGAATACAGAGGAGCAAAGAGAAACGCATCGCCTGTCACAGTACTGAAGAGCTGGATACATATGTGACAGGCTCAGTAGAGAAAAGAGACACCAGGACAGGCAGTGATAGACGGACAGGGGGTCTGAAGGAATCCAAGTCTGAGACAAATGTGTTTGTTTCCAGTCTGTCAGCTGTTGCTCTTGGTGGAAGTCTGTCTAGTGCTCTGGATTCCAGCGGTGACGCATGTCTTATTTCCCTTTCCAACCCCAAGACAAACCTTTTTCCCAACACCAACTGTACTACCTCAGCCCAGACCAGCAGAAGGGCAGCTTCCCTAGACACCAATCAGAACTCTGCACCATTTCGTCCTCAAGAGAGATATGACTGTCATCAATACTATGGCCAGGAACAGAGACTGGAGGAAAGGTGTCATCATAGAAATGGAAGGTCCTCTGATGGAGCACTTGGCCAAAGGAGAAGGACTGGATTTGAGGAGAGGGTGCTGCCGCCTCGGCGCCAACAGCTTGTCAGACCCCTCTGCCAGACAGAGATGATAAGAGAGAAGACCTTGCCAGATCCTAAAACTCAGCAAACTGGGACAGTGCTACATTCCTCCAACAATGCATCACCAGAGTCACACAGCAGCAGGTCAAGCAGAAAGTTCACAAAATCTGCTTTACGGGAACCGTCAGACTTCTCCCACCTTTACAACATGAGTGCTGTCTCCCAGCTAAGGCAGCCTAACCAGGCATCCCATAGGGAGGTTCCACCCATGGAAAAACAGACAACTACAACTGGACAACATCTATCTGGTTCCTCTAACACACCCACTCTGGAAAACAAACCTCAGGCTCAGCTCACTTATCGAAGGAACTGCTCCAGTCCCAACAGGACTGGAGTTGAATCCAGGTCATCTACCCCTCCTCAATCCCCTCTCAGGACACCACAGGGCTCACCACGCAGGCAGCCCTCTATGTACCTCATTTCCAGGAATGTCTCTGGAGCTTCTAGGCACATCCCATCAGGATGCAACCCAGCTGTACCAACATCAGCTCAGGGCTATGGCAACAGTTGTTTGAGAGCTCCAGTGAAAACAAACATAAGCACAAGTGGAATCCCAAAAGCGCCTCTTAACATCCAGCAGAGCTCCTCTAACTCTAACCCCAAAGAGAACTCTCCATCACCTAAACTTAAACCTAAAGGAATCCGCCCCAAGATCATAACGTCTGTTCGAAAGAATCCTCAGTTTAAAGTCCAGGCTGCTGACGGACCTTATCAGGTCTCATCTCTGCCATCCAGACTCTCGACTTACACTCACAGCCAGACATCAGCGGCCTTTAAGGATCCGTCTAAAGACCCGCGCAGAAACCCTGACGCTGAAACCCGAGGAACCCCTGTACTTAGTGCCTCCAACCCACTCTACGATAAATATCGCCAAGAGATGCAGGTGAACAGTTTCCCACCAGGGCTGCAAAACAGGAGCATCAGGACTCCTGGAAACACAAACACTGTTCCCCCAGCACATGCACACAGCCACAATGCATCCCCGAAACTGAGCGGAAGGGTGGAGAACTACTATGGGACATCATCTGAGGTGAGTTAGATATATGTGATCTACTCTATATCTTTGCACTGAGATTGATCTTTTATACAGTCATGTGGAATAAATTGAAATATTTAAGAATAATTTAGACTGGTGTTTTCAAGCCTTTTTTGTTGTTAATTTTATAATGAGTTTTTAATAGCTAATAAAAACACATTTAAGATTAGAGTATTACATCAGCTCAATAAAAAAATTACTTTTTTTTAATACAGAAATGTGAAGTTAATGAAAAGGATGTTTAATAGCAGCTAATACATTTTTAATCAACATGTCTTTTTTATGAGCTTTTTTATGTGTCTGATCATTTTTAATGTTCTTATCAGCTTGTCTTGAGTACTGGTGAGCCAAAGGCAGTTTTCCCCCGGCAGACAATAAAGATTTTTTTTTATTATTCTTTTCTATACTCTCTTGTCATCAAATAATAAAAAAAAATGTCATGTGCCATGATTGGCATATTTGGCATAGTTTATTTACTGCGCATGTATTATTCTAGCTCATGCTAACATAGTTGATGATAGATCCTCTGTATCTTTTTCAAAGTCCAAGCGCTGATCGTTATCGCCTTAACATTAACATTTTTTATTAATTTGTATTAAATAGCCTTATCTGGCACTAACATCGAAGAGATATAACTCTCAGTGCAATGTGTGTGTGAAAGGTTTGACCCTGTTAATTCATTTCCAAACATAAGAAGGGAAAACAAGCAGCTTTTTTCTCACTTGTTTTTTATAAACAAGCCAGTCATTTTGGATTTCCACATCTAGATTTGTGGAAAATCTGTAACATTCATATTTAGCTTTAAGACATCAGAGTCTCCTCTTGAACAGCTTACATATGTGAAGCTTTGAGTTAAAACGGAATGCAAAAACAAACTGCAATGGATAACTTTATTCTTTTTCTCTGGTTTTTTTTTTTTTTTCTATTGGCCTAAATTTAATTTTCCATGGGAATTGCTGGTTTTACAGGAAATAAGGACAGATCTTTCAACTGCTATGCAGATGTTTGTTTCTTTTATTCATAATGATGTGGCAGTGCATTACAATACGTGCTGCAGAAGTCAGGAAATGTCATGAATTTGTCATGTTTTAGGCCTTTCAATAAATTTAGTGATTCTGATTTTTAGGTGGGACGATCCAACAGTTTGAAAGGCGTCTCCTCTGAAGATGCCTTGCAGGGCAGGACAGTTACACAGGCCGGGGGAAGTGGAAGTCTCATCCGTTCTGGCAGAGGCCTCCGTTTGGGTCTTGGAGCCGTCACCAGGACAAATGCGGGTTCCGTCAAGACCCGTGGACCCACCGGTCAAGGACAGAGGTCAGCGTTGGCCTTCAGCCAGCCAATCCAAACTGTTAGCCCAGCGATCAGCCAGAAAAGCCAAGATAGCACAGGTAGGATGCTCTACACGTTCACTTCTGGAACGCCAACTGAAAATGACTTCACCAGCCCAAATTTTGACTAAGTAGAGTACAGCCTGGTCTTCCTGCTGCCATGCAACAGCTAGCAGTTGTGGGACCTGTGCATCCCTCAGCCTGGCTTGAGATGAAGGCGGTTCATTAAAATGCATTCTCTCTGAGATTAATTTTGGCAGTCCTGATTGGATGGCTGTAGGAGGGGACGCATTCTGCACCAGAAGGCAGCAATCTACAAACTGAAATATAAAAATAATAAATAAATAATAAGCCACTTGCATCTTCTCCTCAGCGAATTTCTAATTTCAGTGATACAGATAGCGCCTCTGACTGCTGAAATCAGATTTTTTGCTTCAGCTCATCTGTCAATGAAATATTGAAGTACTGCATTTTCTCATTCTTCTGGAAGGGTCCTTCATTCTTTGCTTACATGCTGTATTTCATTTGCTTTTTCCCTTAAAGTGATAACTTAGACATGAAGTGGAAAAAACCCTCTAATATCAAATCGATCAGCATAGTTTTATGGTTTATTTTATCATACTCTGTACTAATGCATATCTAAGGCATATCAGTCTGCATGCACTGTTTGTTCACTGGAATGTTTCTTAGCTTATGCACACTAGATTAAATGTTGACACAGAACATTTGTCTGTTTTGAGTACAGTGCGTTGCAACAGGATTAATACTCTTTGGACATTTTGTCATAATTCAGCCACGGATTTAAATCGTTTCACTGGGATTTGATGCTACACACCCATTTAAAGATTGCATGGTTGTAAAGTGGAAGAAAAATGACAAATGATCGTACTGCCAGTTGAAATCTGAAATGTGTGACATGCATTTACATCCAGCTCCCCTGAATCAATGCTTTTTTTTAGAATTGATTTTTACTGCTGTTATTACTTTGTGGTGTGACACCATCATCTTTGAACATCTGCAGATTGAATCATTTTGGTCATTCTGATGTTCAAAATAACTCAATCTAAGTCAGATGGGAAAGACGGGAAGAATCCAAATACATATAATTCAGATTTTGTATCTATGAAAAATTTTAAAAAGCAGGTATCATTTTCCACCCAGTTCCCTTCATCCATCCATTCTCTATACCCGGGTTCGTTTCCTTTTATTCTTATGCACTAATTTCAATTATGACTTTTTCAGTATTTTGTAAATGAAAATGTCTGACACCTACTAATTATAGCAATTATATAGTTTATGACACAGCTGTGTCACATGATTGCAGTGCATAGCTTAAAGTCTGTATTGTTGTGATAATGAGGAAGTCCACTTATACGGTAAGACAGTGAAATGCACTGAACCATTACTGCAAGTGGATTCCCTCACTCGTGCTTCTCCATGCTTCCTTTCAGTAGCGCTGCTGGGACTACACTGCAAACAAGTATTACATTTAATAACATGCAGCTTAAAGCCTGGAGGTGGAAATCTATACACACTGTCGCCTCTCACTTTGGACTGTGATTAAAATCATTAGTGCTTATGCCAGCTGCATGTCCTATTGATTTTTCCTGGCCTTATTTACATAATTTATCCAAAGTGAGAATGGCCTTGTTTCACTCAAAGACCGTAGCACACTTTGGCTTTATTCAAAAGATTCATGACATATTCTGCATTTTTAAGTTTGAATTGAATTGTAGAAGGAATTATCTGAAGTAGAACACAAATGCAAAATTAAAAAGTAAGCAAAGTAAGCTATTTAAATCCCAGTCTCTCAGATGTGTTGAATAGGATAAGGAGTGGGGGTGGGAATGCCAGGATGCAAATTAACACATTTATCCTTAATGATCCTGACATTCTCACTCAAGAGGAAGGAGCTCCAAACTCATAAGTAGACCTCATGGCACACAGATATTAGTGGTAGAGGAAATATGTGATAAGCATGAGTTGGATCTCTAATGATGCTGGAGGGGGTGGACTTTTCCACTTTGTTCCCATTCCACTTTTTCCTTTCCCTAACATCAGGCATCTGCTTCTCCCTGTGAAACATGTTTTTTCTTCTGATGTAGTAGTTATCCTCTGGGCTCCGCTGAAGCACACAGCTGTGCCAAATGGAAAGGAAAGGAGGGTCGCGTACCTTATCTCTGCAGCCAGCAGGGGATAACGCTTTTCTTCTGTGCAGGATCTTGACCTTGTTTTTGCAGACTATGGAAGCCAAAATGGGGTTTTTATCCAAAGTCTTGAGATTTGACCACTGAATTCTATGTGTCTCTGTACGAAGCCTAAATTGTTAATGTCTGCACATCCTAACTTTTAATTTGCTGTGAGAAACAATAGAATCTATACAGATTCAATTTTGACAATAACTTCTGTTCACATCACAGTTATGCTTTACTTTGTGTTGGTTTAATACATGAAATTCCAAATTAAAATGCTTTTTCAAAGCACTGTATCAGGACAAAAAAAAAAAATCTTTCCCCTGTGCTATTTTGTCGGTGTTGAATTGATTGCCATAATTACATTAGAAAATATTTTGGCCATTAGTCCAATCTGTTAGCACAGGCAGAGCCAAACAGCTATTTGCAGTTTAATTTACACAGTTATTATGTTTGCTTGTTGGAACAACCAGAGTCACCACAAAGTAAACCTCATGCTCCCTACTGAGAGAGCTTTAACAACTCATGATGAGTGATCCAGCACGGGTGTACCTTGTTTTCTGAATAAAATGAAAAAACTGCCATATTTATTGACATTTTGCCTCTTGAAATATGCAGTCTTCCTAAAGACTGACAAACAATTCAACGTCAAATTGCCTGTTTCATCACTAGATGACCAGGTTTTCAGCCATCAAGCTCCTGCGGCTCCTCCTGCCTCCACAGCAGCGTCCCAGCCCCCATCCACAGCCTCCAAATCTCTGCTTCCCAAAGTCAGTCAGTCTGGGTTGCGGGCTCCAGGTTTCTCCTCCAACCGTCTCCCAGCAGGCCGCCTGGCAGCCTTTGGTTTCGTCAGGAGTTCCAGCGTCTCCTCAGCGTCCTCGGCCCACTCCGCTGACAGCGTGCAGAGTGATCCCTACAGAACAACACACCGTGAGTTCCCTCTGAACAAAAATAATGACGCTTTTTTTTTTTTTTTTTTTTTTTTTTTACAAAGTGTGACATTTGCGTTTGTGAAACTAAGCTTAAAATTATTTTTTCAGTGAACATCTTAATCAAAACATTTGCTCTACTTTCATCAAACTTTTTGTTGCTTCAATTTACAACACTTTGTAGAAAATCATTGTATTTTCACCTCATTTTAGACCAATATGAAGTAACACATAGTTCTAAAGTGGCATAAAATCCAAATCTTAAATGTGTGGCATGAATTTATATCCCGTCACTCTAAATCGATACTCTTTAACCACCTTTCATTACAAATCTTTTGGTAACACATATCTCCCAGACTTGTTCAAATTGACAGTCTTCTTTGTAGTCTGTAACTCATTTGTAAACTCCTTACAAATAACTTATGTTGAGTCAAATTATATAAATAACATCTGTGAATGTTCATAATCTATAAACATGCAGTATGTTTTATGTTCTACAGCCACTATCAAGTTTTCAGAAACTCCCACATCATGATTCTGACACCATCATGTTTAAAAAATTATTCATAAAAAAAATAATTATAATAATAACTAATTTAAGCCAATGAAAGCCACATTCCAGAATATTGTCACTAACGTCTTGCTTCGGTCTTGAGTTGTGGTGGGTCATATGATCTTAGATGGGATGCTGCAGGTTCCAAATTAAAGTATTACACAGACTGTTTCAAATGAAAACAACAGCAGTAATTTAAAGATTACCCTAATTCAGAAAGCTCCAAACTGGGTCTGTGCCACAGATTCTGTGAGCAATCAGAATGATAAGATCAAACTCGCTGCTGGATGAACCGTGTAAATGTTCTCAATTTGCATTCATGGTGTGAAACTCTGAGTTTTTCCAGTTGTGATTTCAGGGCTGCTGGGTTACTTGGCTGAATTTTGAGGTAGCAGCATGTCTATTTAATGTGACCTACATAAGAAGGCTCGCTCCTCTTCTCCCAGTTACAGTTGACGTAAGCGCCACACACATCAGGCCCCCTGTTATGTCATCCCCCCTTCCCTCACTTCCTCCCTTTGAAGCATATCGTTTTCATGATTTTTTTTCTCTAATTTGTGAAAAAAAAACAAAAAAAAAACTGAAAAAAAGAGTTCATCATCTTACGCATAGACTTAAATCAGCATGGTGATCTCCTTCAGAAGAAGTAAGAGTTTCTTTCCTACAAGAAAGCTTCTTTGTTGAGCAAAGAGGTTCAGATAGAGACAAAAACACGATCATTTCAAAAAATAATGAACGTGATACACACAGATGTGTGTGCTAAAGGGAATGCTTAATATTTGTTTAGATTTTCCCCTTCAGTTTTAGTTGGTTTTGGTCTGAGTTTCTCATTGCAGCATTGCACTTAAAGCTGCACTCCTTGAACCATGTCTCTTTCTCTTCACATGGGCATCTGCACTATTTGCTTGATTTGGGAGACAGACTCAATTTTTCTTTGACACTGTCTGGAAGGAAGTCTTCATGTTTGGTTGGTTACTTCAGCATTTAGACAACGGTATTATTTATTATTGCATGTGTAAACTTTTGAACATAAGAATATATATTCAGAAGGTCTCAAAAGCAGCATCTGCACCAGTCTCTCTAATTTGCAATGAACTACAGAAGCTTGGGAGGAGATAAAAGAAGATCAAGGATGACAGTCGTGAGAGGTAAAAAAAAAAACTGGGGGCCTTTGATGAGAATGTGGGTGGGTTTGCTTTTGATTTTGATTGTGTGTGTTTTACGTGACCTTTGTTTGTGAGGTGTTTGAACTCCTTTCTCTGTTTAGGTTTAAAGTGAAGCCAGACTCATTCTTTCAATCCTTCTGTGTAACATAAATGGGTGTCTTGTGTGTTTTTCATGTTTTTATACTGGGAACAGTTTTATGATCATAGTAGCTTCTATGTTTTTTGCACCTGGATTCAACAGTTTTACACATTGTTGCTGAGAGTTTGATCGCTGAAACCTAAAGCAGCATTCAACTATTGTTGATTTTGAACACTTGAGGAAAATGGCATGAATTTACAGTTGAACCATTATGTGTTTCAGATTTCTAGCTCTGTTAATTTGATCGCATAACTGTGTATTTAAATACCAGTATCTCTCAACATTTCCAAACACTTTTCATATCGTATATCTTTACATCTTTTTCCTCCAAAGAATGTAGGCTTGTTATACATCGGGTATTTTTCCTCCACGTCACTATACCTCAACTTGAATAAAAGCACATCCATGCTTACAGCTGAGGTTTTACACACTCTTCACTCATGGATATCATGGGAGTTGGTGAAGCTATACACTTCCCATTTGTGCAGTAAGAGTAAAGCCTGTGCTTGGTTGCTCCTTTTCCCCATTGATTCCCAAGCTAAACGTGCAAATGTAGATCCCTGGAGGATACAGACCAAATAAATCAGCAAAATGACGAGGGGATTTTTAGCTCTTCAGTAAAAGAGGTCAGAAAAGTAAAACACTTGAGCATAAGACTGCTCTAAACAGTGGATGAGGATGTGCATTGTCCAGATTAATTAGAGTCTATACAAAATAATAAAAATCAGATGAAAAATTATTTGTATCCATGAGTACAACATCTTGCTAAGTGTTACGTGAAAACGTTAAGGTGTTTTATTGGAATTTATGACAGATGAACATAGCATAGCATATAATTGTGAAACAGAAGGATCATATTAAATCGTTATGAAATCTTTACAAATGAACTCCTGAAAAGTGTGGAGTTCATTTGTACTCAGGCCCCCCCGAGTCAATATTTTGTAGAAACATATATTGCCGAAGTTATAGCTGCAAGTCTCTTGGTGCAATCTTTCTATTACCACTGCACATCTTAAGATTTAAATCTTTGGATATTTTTCTTGTATGTGGAACATCAGTTGCAAAGTTTTGCCTTTCCCAATTGTTTGTTCTGATCTGTAGCTCTGGATGTAGGTTTCAGGTTTGTATCCAAGTGGAAGGTGAGCATGTGCCCCAGCCTCAAGCGCCCTCCATCTGTTTTTGATCCAGAACTGATCTATATTTAGCTCCATTCATCTCCCCCTCTATTGTGGCCAGCATCTAATGAAGAAAAGCTCTTTAATATTGATGGGATGGTGTGCTGTGGGTGATGTAAGTGTTTTGCCACATGTCGTATTTTTGCACTTTGGTCGAAAACATCCATTTTGGTGTAATCTTCACCTTTATCCATATAATCACCTTCCTAAAAGAATGGCCTGTGTCTTTTTTGGCTAACATGATTTTAGTAAAAATAAATAAATAAATATCTCTTTCCAAAAGATGTTTTAGGCAAAAACAAAACAGGACTTTTGTCAAAACGTGATTTAATCCATTGTGTTAGGAAGGTCACAATATGTTTATTGCTCACATGGGTTGTTAAGTGTTTTTTTTTTTTTTTTTTTTTTTTAACCAGTTTTCACTTTAATATAAAAGTTATAACTGGGACATCACCAATTAAAAGCTGTCCTGTTAACAGATTCTCGTATCAGATCTGGTTATATTGTTTTCCTTCCACTTTGAAGCTTACTTTGCATTTTTCATTCAAAATACCACCAAAATATATGGAGGTTTGTTCTGTAATCTGACAAAGTATAAAAATGTCAAGAGATACGAACACATTGGCAAGGCAATGTGACAATAAGTTTGGAAATATTTTTCACACACAAACTAATGTAAGCAAGGTCATATTGATCCAAAGCTTCAGCGATGGCCTTAATTGATTCTTATCAACTGTTTGCATATAAGAGGCTTGTAAGTAAGAGCGGAGCAGTCGAGCATCTTGGGAGCTTTAGGTTTCTCTGTATAAAATCAATACACTATTAACAAAATCCCAGCATTAGTGTTGTCACTCTGGCCTCCTCAGTTGTTGCATGGTCGTCGTTGTTGGTGTATTAGAGAAGGAGCATCACGGTTCAGGTTATCCACTCCAGCCAACATACAGAGCTGAGATGTGAATGCAGCAGAAGGAGGCTGATGAAGCCTGGGTCTGAAAACTCAAATCCTAAAATAGAGTGCTATCACTCTTATCTGTACTTTAAAAAAAAAAAAAAGAAAAAAAAAAAGAAAAGACTAATCTAATAACGCAAGAAATCAAAATGAATCTAGGGAGCAGAAGGAAGAAGGTGAAGAGTGATGTGGCTATAAACACTAATCCAATGAATCAAAATGAGCAGCAAGCATAGAGAATGGGAAAGTGGGATGAAGGGGGGAAACGAGCGGAAAGAGAAGCATCAGTGTAGATGGAGGAGAGGATGTCAAACCCCAGATGCCACACAAGGCTTAGATCTGGTCTGAGATTCATGCCAGCTCACTGCGAACAGATGGTTTCTGTGGTGCATGCACACACACACACACACACACACACACAAGCATGCATGCACACATGCACACAAGTTCTCACCCAAAGAGCAGCAAATTAGATGGGCCAATTAGATATGGATGCTATTCTGTGGATAAGGAGAATAAAACTAACATGGCTGAAGCTTCTTAAAGCATCAGATCTGTGACAGGGAAGATGGTCTCATCGAGCCTGTTCATTAACTGACAGCTTCATAGTGCATTTCATCCAGCTCAGTGTTAACTTGACTTCATGACTGAATCGGACATTTCACGCTGGAAGAAAACTGCTGGATCGATAGCAGCTAAACTTTAGTGTTTCCTGCATTATGTGCTATGGGTAAACATGAAGTGTTTAAAGTGTGCTGTGTTTTTTTTTTCTTCTTCTTCATTTGACTCAGTTTAAAGTGCTACTTTTTCTAAGATAAAATGCAGGTTTTATTGCTCTGCCTTGAGCTTTAGTGACGGTGCTTTTTCCCCTTTATTTACTACAGTTCTACTTACTCTTTGTGAGTGAAAGTGTGCGACAAAGTCTGTAAACAGCAGGCACAAATGTATACCACCTACTGAACGGCAGTGGAAAATTGACCTAATCTATACTGAGTGAGGAAAGAGCGAGCGCCATACCAACACAAATGCACCCTGGATGTGCTCAGCTCTTTTGTATGGGATTGTTGCCTCAATGAAATGATTGTTGTGTGTCAGGCTGGTAGTAAACCAAAACTAGAAAAATAAATATTCCATGTTGCTGTCTGTAAATCATGACTCAGAGGTGTGTAGATGAACATTTCAGCGGGCTTGAATCTGCCTCTTGCCGGTTTTTGAATCCAGTGCAGCTAACAGATGGTCATCTCCATAGGTCCTTCTCTGCCCTGTCTATATGTTACAGGACCTTTGTGTGCTGTTCAAGTGTTCTCTAATTTACATTTTAAAATGCTACAACACCTGACTTTAATTATATAATTACTATATACTATAATTAAAATCAGTTATTTATTATCGTTACTAAATGATGTTTTTTCTGCTGACAATTACAGTCATTTTGCCATACAACTGCTTTATTTCTCAGAACAGGTTCAGGTGAAAAGTTTCTGCACTTAAAGTCACAGCTCCTTAAATAAAATCAGTTTGTATAAAAGCTCAAAATAGCACAACTGATTTAAAAACCCCACATGAAGGTGGAAAATCCATCTTGTAGAAACCTGTGAGAAGGTGTGTGAAGTGCTTTTACATGCGTTTGAATGTGTAAATTATGTATAACAACAAAGTCAGAAGGAAAAGGCTGAAATCCTTTTGAAATATTGTAATTACGTCATGTAGTGACAGATGAAACACGTGTATGATCTACCACGTGTCTCACATGTTGGATTAATACCAAGCAGCGTCTAAAAATCATGAGATAACCCTGCAACATATTTTACATGTGGAAATTATATAATATGCAATCCATGGAAAATCTTCCATATATTATTCCACATGTGTTCGACATGTGAGACTAAGATCATGTAGTAACATTAGAAACAGATGCAGGGAAACTTTCCACGTGAGAAAGGTTGTTTTTTTTCTACATCGTGAAAAATGTTTTTTTTTACTTGTCAGACAGACTTTTTTTTTTTTCTTGAGATCATAATGTGTACTCAGTGTGTGCATAGACTGTAAGCAGAGTGGAGATCTGGAAGATCTTCCAGGCAGATCAGTAGCTTAAATAGGATATTCTGAATTACGGTGGAAGAGTGACAGGCATTTCCTACATGAGCCTCATAAGAGGAGAGGAAGCAGCAGTTGACAGGCAGAACAAACATCAGTGGATGGATTTACTCTTCATACTTAATTACACCCACTAAACTGACTGTAGTGTGCATCTGTCAGAGGGGACATGTAGCTTAATTAAAAGATAACTGATGAGGTATGATTTAAATATATTTCCAAAGATTATCAGATGTTAAATCCTGTATTTAAAGGCAATGAAAACTTTGTCGGTTCCTGAAAACTTACAAATATTGATGTTTTTTTTCATTTACGTTGCACAACAAAGCTGATATTCTGTAATTCTACCCACTTAATATTGATGTGAAACTGGTATTTTGATTTAAACTATTTGAGAATATCAAAGACACTTGTTGAGATTATTTCACTTAAGAGCATCAGACATGATTTATGTTCCCTAGTAAAAATAAACTAAATCAATATGCACGAACCAAAGTGTACATCAACTTCACCGGTTAGTTTTGTGCTTGAAATGTTTATTTACTTCCAGGGGAAGAATGCATTGATGCCTGGGAATTTTTTTTTCTTTGGCAAGTCAGCAGTGCCAGCTGTGCAGCTTTATTCCCTGTCAACACTTAATGTGTTTGTGTGAGCACCTGGAGAGGGCAGCTCTCTGTAAATTCAGCTGAGATGGAGTGGATCAATTCCTTTAGGACAGCATTTGAGTTTCTTTTGCTGATGGGGAAGGCTCCAACTAAGCTAAGTTCATCAAAAATAAATGAGATTTTAAGTCCAACGAAAAGTCTTTAGAGCCATTTCGTATCACTTGAAATAATCAGAACTGTATCACATCAGGCAAACTGTGAGGCTGTATGTGGGATCGGATAGCTTTATCTTGCTGTTTTATCTATTCATCTACTTTGACTAAAAACAAACAAATAAAAAAATCAGCATTAGCTTAGTTTTTGCTGGAATGTGCAATAAATTTCTCCTAGAAAATGGCCTCCTGCTGAGGTGTAAAAAAATGCTCCCTACCTCATCCCCAGCTGTTTCCTCATTTTCATGATCCCCGTTAAATATGCATAAGATTTTTCATGCACTCTCAGAAAAGGCCTGGGTCTTCATTCTGTTTCACTGTCATTCATTCATTTCTTCTCATTGCTCTTTTGCCCGTTTACTTACTTGATCAGCTTCCCCCTTATTTAAACATCTTCCTTCCTCTTCTTGTCATTTGTCGTACGGTGTAGTTTGTCAATCACTATGTTTTATCATAAATAATTTATTTTATCCAAGGCATCAGTCATATAAAGGCATTGCTCTGCTATTTCTATGTTTACAAGACCTTTGAGAGCATCAGTCAACCATCTTTTGATCAAATATTTACTTTATTACATATTAATATTTCTGAATTCCTATGTGACGGAATAGCAACTAGTGCAGGTTGTACCAATGACCCTCTGAAATAGGCATCAGTTAAACCAGAGTCGTCTGTAGCTATTTTAGAGCAAGACTTTGGTTTAGTGCACCAACCAGATTATGGGCGCTAACCCATAATATTAATGAGGACAAAAATTGAAAGCTTTGTTAACTTATATTTAAAATATAGGTTAAAGTGCAGTTATTTAGTGAAGTTAACTCAAAGGGGACTTATTCTGCCCAATACTATGATGTTCATAAGCATTTTTGACTAAACAACTGTCACCAGAGTAAGCTTTATAATGGTGATCATTATATTGCTTGAACAAATCTCACTTTTCGCCACATAATTCATTTTTTGGCTAAAATTTATTTGCTATGGTTAAACATGCAGGAGGATTGTTTGGAGAAAGTGTTGATTAATACATTTAACTCGGTTCAATTCAGTTTATTGATAGCATATGGCACCAATTCACAGTACACCATCTTAAGCCACAATAAAAATTTCAAGTCAATGATGCAGACGTATCTAGAGTCAAGTAGTGAAGTGACGCATGGACAGACGGCTCTGTTGGGAGATCCTCTTTCACTCTTTAGATTTCGAAAGGTAGCACAGTGAAGCTAGCGTTAAAACAATGATGAATTTCTTAATTATTTGTTTGGAATTATCTCTTACTTTGTAAATGTTTCTGTACAGGTTTTTGTCTCTGTTGATGGGAAGATTGAAACAATGTTTTCTTGCGTAACTGCTCTGAAAACATGAGGCGCCCTGCAGTGAGCTATTCTAATCCCAGAAACCTGAGGGGGTTTTGGCACAACATGAGACGAACCTTCAGTCTTCTGGTGGCACAGAGAGAAGCAAGTTGTTGGTACTTGACTAAATCATAATCTTAAAGCTTCTTTGTGGCAGCCTTAAATTAAGCGAGTCATTATTTGGCTCGCTCTTCTGTGCTGTTATCGATCAATTTTGTGGAGATGAGCTTGGGAGACGATGTATCATAGCTGGTTTAAGGTACATAGTTGACAAGATAGCAGTGCTAAAGACTGGAACAAGCAATCTTCAGTATTATGTGTGAGTCGAGGTGAGTTGGCGTGTCTCAATTTGTGTGAAAGAAAGTGTGTGTGTGTGCATCCGAAGAACAAATGCTGTGATCCAGGTTAGAAAAGGAAGATTGAGGGCAGCAGCAAGAACCTCAAGTAACAAACCATTTCTCAGTCCAGTGAGTCCAAATTTAGACGTAACACCAGGGTCGCACAGCCATGCGAGGAAAAGGATTGTATTCATGAAAGGTTGGGATAGATGGGTTTTGAGAAACGACTCATTTGAGATTAAACATTTGATTGAAAATTACACCTCAGAGAAGTAAAGTCATATTTGACGTGTTCCAGGTCTGAGTGTGAGCGAGGAGCCTCCGCTCCACAGAGTGACAACGAGCCCCCCGTCAACAGATCAACAGAGGGGTCCGCCATGTCGCAGCAGCAGCCTCCAGCCCCCCTCCACCCCGGTGTTGCCACGACGCTACCTGCCACCCCAGCCAAGAAGCTCACCTGGAGGTCAGTAGGAGATCATAAAGAAAAAAACAACTAGTCTTCCCAAATAGTTGTTAATTAAAGGCTCAGATGAGCTTTTATATTATTTTTATTTTATTTTTATGTGTTGTTGTAGTAACATGAGCAGCTTTATCCCTAAAAGAGTCAGAAACTGCCATGTAACCTCACTGTTTAGATGGCAAAGCTTTATTATTATTATTATTA